>NC_087357.1:30844721-31147751 GCF_030014295.1 Loxodonta africana
ATTTTTCATTCCCCCACCTCCTCTCTGCCCGCCCACACACATTCAGTCCTAGGACGTGCCCTGTAGCTAGCTATGATACCGGGCAGCTGATTGAAACCCAGTTGGAATCAAGACAAGATAGGCACAACGCTTCTTACTGCTTGGTTTGAGAAATACGTTCCAGTTTTCTTGGGCTCCAGATGCATAAAGTCAACCAGGCCCGTGAAGTATGAGAGGAAGTTTACTGTAAGGCCAAATGGAGTCACCTAGAAATAAACAGGAGGTTATGAAAAACATCTCCCTGAAGGAACCAGGAAATGTGAGAGACACTGTTCACACCACACTTGCCAAGGCCAAACACTCAATGCCACGTTATCCTGATAACTGTGTCTCTTCTCTTTCAGCTAACCTTATCAATCTTTCTTTCGGCAAAATTAAGGGGCAGGATAATGTCACCATTACACTGACTGGCTCTCTGGTTCAATAAGTTTACCTCCCTTCCAGTGTAAGAGGGGTCATCAATCCTGCTACTGTCTGGGATTCTCAATGCGGGGGGGGGGTGGTATTTTATACAAGTATCCTTGGGGAACTGCCAGTCTGATGCTAACTTGTATAAATTGCTGCTAACTTGGTTACCTGCCCAGGCTGAGAAGGTAAAACCCAAATGCTTGCAAAAAGGAGATAATGGCCATGAGCAAGCTGATTCACCCTACAAAGCCCCAAATGGCTGAGGAATTGGAAGTGACAAGGACCTCAAAAGGGTGGTGAGGTAGGTGACTGAAATCAGAGAAAATCAAAGTCTGATCACGAAGTAGTCAGATTGCAGCTCCTCTCCCTCACCTACCACCTCTTCCACCTCCACAAAAAAATGAGAGATTTATTCTTGGGAAAACTGTGCCAGACTCAAAGCATACTAAGAATGCAATACTGGTCTAAAAATCAGAATTAGGCAAAATTATAAATACTGTAGAAGGAAAACATCCAGCCTCTTTCTCCCATTTAGCCCCCAGAATTCAGGCAGTCAGACTTACAGCCTCCTGGAAGGAGATCAGTAGAGCTTTTCTGGAGAAATCTAACAGTGCCAAGGAAGACACATCGACCTAGAGGTTGCTCAGAGAAAAACTTTACTAGCTCCTGATCACCTTACAGTGAAGTCAACTAGCCTTGCCCAGCCATAGACATCAGCTTTTCAGTACCTCCCACTTAACAGGACAGTCAACACAAAGACTCAATAGAGAATTGGAATTAAAGATGATAAACTCTTCCAGAAAGTAAAACCTAGAAACATACACATCAACCAAGACAAAGAAAAGAGGAAAAGAAAATTAGAGAATCAGTCTATGAAGTCCAACATCCTACAAACAAGGAGTTCCAGAAAAAGAAAAGAACAAGGAAATTACCCCTCCCCCCCCAAAAAAATCTGACGAGACTAGCACCCAGAATATACAAAGAACCCTTAAAACTGAACATTAAAGACAAATGAACCAATTAAAAAATGGGCAAATGATTCAAACAGACATTTCTCTAAAGAAGAGATACATATGGCCATTAAACACATGAAAAAATACTCAACATCATTATTCATCAAGGAAATGCAAATCACAACCACAATGAGATACCATTTCACACTCACTGTTACTGTTGTTAGGTACCATCATGAGTCAATTCAAACTCATAGTGACCCTATATACAAAAGAACAAAACACTGCCCGGCCTGAGCCATCCTCACAATCATTATGCTTGAGCCCATGGTTGCAGCCACTGCGTTAATCTACCTCTTTGAGAGTCTTCCTCTTTTTCACCGACCCTCTGCTTTACCAAGCATGATATCCTTCTTCAGGGACTGGTCCCTCCTGATAACACATCCGAAGTACGTGAGACGAAGTCTCTTGCTTCTGAGGAGCATTCTGGCTGTACTTCTTCCAAGACAGATTTGTTTGTCCTTCTGGCAGTCCATGGTGTATATTCTTCACCAACACCATATTCAAAGGTGTCAACCCTTCTTTGGTCTTCCTTATTCATTGTCCAGATTTCGCATGCTCAGAGGCAACTGAAAATACCATGGCTTAGGTCAGGCGCACCTTAGTCCTCGAAGTAACAGCTTTGCTTTTTAACAGTATAAAGAGGTCTTTTGCAGCCGATTTGACTAATGCAACGCATCTTTTGATTTCTTGACTGCTGCTTCCATGGGTGTTGACTGTGGATGGAAGTAAAATGAAATCCTTGACAATTTCAATATTTTCTTCATTTATCATGATGTTGCATATTGGTCCAGTTGTCAGGATTTTTGTTTTCTTTAGAGGTGTAATCCATACTGAAGGCTGCAGTCTTTGATCTTAATCAGTAAGTGCTTCAAGTCCTCTCCACTTTCAGCAAGCAAGGCTGTGTCATCTTCATATCACAGGTTGATAATGAGTCTTCCTCCAATCCTGATGCTGCGTTCTTCTCCTAGGTTCAAGCTTTTCGGAATATTTGTTCAGCATACGGATTGAATGAATACGGTGAAAGGATACACCTAACACACACCTTTCTTGATTTTAAACCATATAGTATTCCCTTATTCTGTTCAAACGACTGCCTCTTGATCTATGTACAGGTTCATCATTACCACAATTAAGTGTTCTGGAATTTTCATTCTTCACAATGTTATCCGTGATTTGTTACGATCCAAAGAGTCGAATGCCTTTTCATAGTCAATAAAATACAGGTAAACATCTTTCTGTTATTCTCTGCTTTTAGCCAAGATCCACCTGAAATCAGCAATGATATCCCTCATCCCACTTCCTCTTCTGAATCCGGCTTGAACTTCTGACAATTCCCTGACAATGTAATGCTGTAACTGCTTTTGAATAACCTTCATCAAAATTTTACTTGTGTGTCAAACAGATATATGCACACCCATGTTCACTGCAGCACTGTTTACAATAGCAAAAAGATGGAAGCAACCAAGGTGCCCATCAACAGATGAATAGATAAATAAATTACGGTATATTCACACAATGGAATATCATGCATTGATAAAGAACAATGATGAATCCGTGAAACATTTCATAACATGGGGGAATCTGGAAGGCCTTATGCTGAGTGAAATTAGTCACTTGCAAAAGGACAAATATCGTTAAAAGGCCACTATTACAAGAACTCGAGAAATAGTTTAAACAGAGAAGAGGATATTCTGTGACGGTTATGAGAGGGGTTAGAGAGGGAGCGAGGGAGAGGGTTTTCACTACTTAGATAGTGGATAAGAACTATTTCAGGTGAAAGGAAAGACAACGGACAACACAGGAGAAGTCAGCACAACTGGATTAAACCAAAAGCAAAGAAGTTTCCTGAATAAACTGAATGCTTCAAAGGCCAGAGTAGCAGGGACAGGGGTTTGGAGATCATGGTTTCAGGGGATATCTAAGTCAGTTGGCATAATAAAATCTATTAAGAAAACCTTCTGCATCCCACTTTGGAGAGTGGCGTCTGGCATCTTAAACACTAGCAAGCAGCCATCTAAGATGTATCAATTGGTCTCAACCCACCTGGATCAAAGGAGAATGAAGAACACCAAAGACACAAGGTAATCATGAGCCCAAGAGGCAGAAAGGGCTACATAAAGCAGAGACTACATTAGCCTGAGACCGGAAAAACTACATGGTGCCCAGCTACAACCGATGACTGCCCTGACAGGGAACACAACAGAGAACCCCTAAAGGGAGCAGGAGAGCAGTGGGAGGCAGACCCCAAATTCTTGCACAAAGAGCAGGCTTAATGGTCTGACTGAGACTAGAAGGACCCCGGAGGTCATGGTCCCCAGACTTTGTTAGCCCAAGACAGGAACCATTCCCAAAGTCCACTCTTCAGACAGGGATTGGACTGGACTATGGGATAGAAAATGATACTGGGGAAGAATGAGCTTCCTGGATCAAGTAGACACATGAGACTATGCTGACATCTCCTGTCTGAAGGGGAGATGAGAGGGTAGAGGGGGTCAGAAGCTGGCTGAATGGACACGAAAAGAGAGTAGAGTGAAGGAGTGTGCTGTCTCATTAGGGGGAAAGCAATTAGGAATATATAGCAAGGTGTTTGTAAACTTTTGTATGAGAGTCCAACTTCATTTGTAAACTTTCACTTAAAGCACAATAAAATTTCTTGAGAAAAAAATTTACTTGTGTGTGATATTAATGATACTGTCTGATAATTTACATATTTTGTTGGATCATCTTTCTTCGGAATGGGCACAAATATGGATCTCGTCCACTCAGTTGGCCAGGAAGCTGTCTTCCAAATTTGACATAGGTGAGTAAGCACCTCCAGCACTGTATCGATTTGTTGAAACATCTCAACTGGTACTCCGTCAATTCCTGGAGCCTTGTTTTTCACCATTCCCTTCGGCGCAGCTTGGACTTCTTCCTTCAGTACCATCTGTTCTTCATCATATGCTACCTCCTCAAATGGCTGAACGTCAACCAATTCTTTTTGGTATAGTGACTCTACACATTCCTTCCATCTTCTTTTGATGCTTCCTGGGTCATTCACTATTTTTCCCATAGACTCCTTCAAATACTGCAACTCGAGGCTTGAATTTTTTTCTTCAGTTCTTTCAGCTTGAGAAATGCTGAGCATATTCTTACCTTTTGGTTTTCTAACTCCAAGTCTTTGCACATTTCATTATAATACTTTGTCTTCTCGAGCCACCCTTTGAAATCTCCTGTTCAGCTCTTTTACGTCATCATTTCTTCCATTCACTTTAGCTATCTGATGTTCAAGAGTTAAGTTTCAGAGCATCTTCTGACATCCATTTGGTCTTTTCTCTCTTTCCTGCCTTTTTAATAACCTTTTGCTTTCTTCATGACACAGTTTTATTTTTTCCCCATGAGTCTGCCAGTTTGTTGTATTGTGGTGGCTTCCATCGTGCTGTGATGCTGGAAGCTATGACACCTGTATTTCAAATACCAGCAGTGTCACTCATGGTGGGCAGGTTTCGACAGAGCTTCCAGACTAAGATAGACTAGAAAGAAGGGCCTGGTGGTCTACTTTTGAAAAAATTGGCCAGTGAAAACCTTATGAATAGTAGCAGAACACTGTCTTGTATAGCACTGGAAGATGAACCCCTCAAGTTAAAAGGCATTCAAAATATGACAGGGGAAGAGCTGTCTCCTCAAAGTAGAGCAGACCTTAACGATATAGATGCAGTTAAACTTTTCGAACCTTCATTTGCTGAGGTGGCACAACTCAAAATGAGAATTCATAATCATACCCACTAGGATGGCTATAATAAGGGTGGATAATAACAAGTGCTGGTGAGAATGTGGAGAAACTGGTACCCTCATGCATTGCTCGTGGGAAGGTAAAGCAGTAGAGCCACTTTGGAAAACAGTTTGGCAGTTCCTCCAAAAGTTAAACACAGAGTTACCATATGACCCAGCAATTCCACTCCTAGGTATATCATAAAATTTCAAAACAGAAGAAGTAAACAAAATCCTTAAACTCTAATGAAAAAAACATATGCAAAGGAAAAGAAATCAAAATAACATCAGATTTTTCAGTAGCAACAGAGGTCATAAGATAATGAAGCAATGGTTTCAAAATTCTGAATGAGTTATTTTGACCTAGAATTCTATACCCACTTAACTACCAATTACACGTGAGAAAAGAATAAAGATATTTTCAGGTCTGCTAGGTATGCAGAGAAGAGTTAATACAGCAGGCCTGAGACTATGATCCTCAGAAGGGTCTGCTTACAAGGTTGGCCTTTGGCTGGTGCCCGGGAACTTAGATTTCAAGAGGGTTCCCACCATTTCCAGTACTGATAAAGAGTGGCTCACTAAACCTAAACTGTTTGTGACAGATAGGTAAAGAATTTAACAAACGACAAAAACAAAGCTGATTATCAACTCCAAAAGAAAAAAAGAAGTTGCTCAAGAAACAGTTATAACAGAGTTTCTATTTGGGCTGATGAAAAAATTCTAGAAACAGACAATGGGATGGTTGCACAGTATTGCGAATGTACTTAATGCTACTGAATTGTACACATAAAAACATTTAAGATGGTAAATTTTATGTTATGTGTATTTTGCCACAGTAAAAAGTTCTATTACCTAGCTTAGCAGTATTCAGTCATAATAATTTAAACTCTGCTTATTAATTTAAGCAAAATTATAATATACTGACAGATGTGTGGGGGTTCAACATAAGTATATTATAAAAAAAAATTTTTTTTTTTTATAAAATACTTATGTTGAACCCCCACACATCTGTCAGTTTGTCGTACTGCGGGGGCTTGTGTGTTGCTGTGATGCTGGAAGCTAGGCCACCAGTATTCAAATATCAGCAGGATCACCCATGGCGGACAGGTTTCAGCTGAGCTTCCAAACTAAGACAGACTAGGAATAAAGGACCCGGCAGTCTACTTTTGAAAAGAATTAGCCAGAGAAAACCTTATGAATAGCAGCAGAACACTGTCTGATATAGTGCCGGAAGATGAGCCCCTCAAGATGGAAGGCACTCAATATACAACTGGGGAAGAGCTGCCTCCTCAAAGTAGAGTTGACTTTAATGACATGGATAGAGTCAAGGAGGGGGGATGGGAAGGGACGATTGAAAGAATCAAATCCTCATCTACTTTGACAAAAAGTTAAAACTCAATGCCTAAAATTGATAAATCAAGAGATACCAGCAGTACCACACTACTTAGCAATATAAAGGTCAAATTTAAAAGGTCAGCTAAAATAGTTAAAAGATAAGGGTTAGGAGAGGTGAGACAGCTCCTCATTATAGGGCTTTTAATGCCATTTGACCTTTTAGATCCCCACTGTGCAAAAGAAATATAACACAAGCTACATGTGTAAGTTTAGGTTTTCTAGCAGCCACATTTTTTAAAACTACACGGAAAGTGATGAAATTTATTTTAATAATGTACTTCACTTAACCCAGTTGTTATGGATTGAACTGTGTTCCCCAAGTGTGTGCCAAATTTGTTAGGCCATGATTTCCAGTATTGTGTGGTAGTCCTCTACTTTGTGGTGTGATGTAATTGTCCTCTGTGTTATAAATCCTACCCTCTACTATGGAGTAGCAATCCACTTGACGGCAGCAGAATAAAGTTAACGAAGCAGGATCAGAGGCAGTTATTTTAATGAGGCAGGACACAATCTACAGAATTAGGTGTCAATCTCTTCTGAGATATAAAAGAGAGAGCTGAGCAGAGGGGAGAGAGACCTCCTACCACCAAGAATAAAGAACCCGGAAGTGAGCACGTCCTTTGGGCCCAGAGCCCCTGTGATGAGAAACTCCTAGACCAGTGGAAGATTAATGACAATGACCTTCCCCCAGAACTGACAGAGAGAAAACCTTCTACAGGAGCTGGTGCCCTGAATTTGGACTTCCAGCCTCCTAAACTGTAGAGAGAATAACTTTCTCTTTGTTGAAGCCATTCACTTGTGGTATTTCTGTTACAGCAGTATTAGACGACTAAGACACCAATATATTTAAAATATTATTACAACATGCAGCACAGCTATATTTCAGGCACTCAAGAGCCACAGGTGACTAGTGGCTAACGCACCGGACAGTGCAGTTACAGAGCATGCATACATCCTACCTCAGTGAAGGTTACTTGTATTTTAGAAAACAGTAGTAGCAATGAACAGCTTACCTTCTGCACTTGGCCTTTGACCACCAGCCCTGGTAGCAAGTTATTAAGGGTCCAGTTTTGCTCCTCAGTAGCAATGGCGGTAGAAACTTCTGAATGACCAACAGACAGACTAACAACTCCTCCACTGCTTTTCACCTCTTCAATGACACAGTTCAGGTACTGACCCACCTTCAGTTTAGCACCTGGAAGCCCGAACCCGGCCCCCAAAAGGAAAAATACCTCTATGAGAAGGACCGTTAACCTGGGCCCAATCAATAACTGAAGAGATTCATGGCTTAGTTACCTTGTTGTCATCTAATACTCCTCATATTTTCAATCTCTAAGGGGCCAATTACAAGAAAGGAGTGAAGTTGCCCTAAATGATCTGGAGTCAAGTACCCCACAAAGTTATGAAAATCCCAACAAGCCAGAAGAGTGCTGGCTCTGATGTCCTGGGGGCCCAAATTTCAGTGGAATCTTCTGGGTGAGAAAAACTGAAACTGGTCCATCAGACCTTAGGGAGAGCCTGCCACTCTCTGCCCTTCACACATCTTCTTTTGCCTAATGGCTAGGATCAACTGCAGATTTTACCAAAGCCAAACAGCCTTCAGGGTCACCATTCCTCACCTGACTCACCAAAGTGTCACTTAAATATTATCCCTACATGAACTACCCCACTACTACATACTGGCCCCTCTTTTCCCCCTTACCTTTGTTCTTCTGTCGCGTGTCCTCCTGGGCTTTCTGCAGTGGCAGAAAAGCTCTGTTCCCACTTACACCAATGTCTACTAAGTAGCCATGGTCTTCCAGGCTGGACACAGTGCCTGTGAGCAGCTACGGGAGGAGACAGCATTCTCATAAGTTCAAAAATCAAAAGTAAGAAGACACACAACCAAACGTTTACTTCCTAACGTGAATGCTGCCACTGTTAATCTCAACACACTCTCCCTTACCCATCCGTAAAACCAAAGCCACGGCTGTCAAGTTGATTCCAACTCTTAGCAACGCTACAGGACAGAGTAGGGCTACCCCATAGGGTTTCCAGTGAGCAGCTGGTGGATTCGAACTGCCGACCTTTTGGTTAGCAGCCGAGCTCTTAACCACTGCACCACGAGGGCTCCCCCCTACCCACATCAACTTTAATTCTCTCAGGGCTTAAAAGTTTCTAGACTAGGGGAATGTTATACACAGTTGAATAATGACAGAGAGGGCCCTCTCCCTTGGAGAATTTTCAAAAGATAGAAAAAACTTTTATGCTATACAGAAAGAGATGAACCAGTGGCCTGCAAGGTCACTGCCAGACCCAGCACTAACTACAGAATCCAGAACTACGCTTCTAGATCTCATCATGTCTTCTCTAAGCACCTCTAAGACATCAGAAAAATCTGGCCAACCTCCCTTACACATCACGGAAAGCAGTGTGGTGTTCCAATCTGACTGTGACACTAACTATATGGACTTTGATAGGTCACTTAAAACTTACTGAGTCCCTTTTCTCAAACGAACAAGAGCGTCACAGGACTGCTATGAGAATTTAATCACTAAGTGCCTAAACTAGCACCCACCATACAGCAGGCTCTCAACACTTGTTTATTTTCAGAAAATTGGCTTAAATTCCTCTCTCTGCCCAGCTAGGAAACTCTGGTGGTGTAGTGGTTAAGTGCTACAGCTGCTAACCAAAAGGTCACAGTTCTAATCCACCAGGCGCTCCGTGGAAACCCTATGGGGCAGTTCTACTCTGTCCTATAGGGTTGCTGTGAGTTGGAATCAACTCGATGACAATAGTTTTTTTTCTGCCCAACTAAATCCTACCCAACTTTTAGGGTTCATCCCAAATCCCACTGTTTCTGGCCAAACATTACAAGATCATGCTGATCTCCTTCCTCTTAACTGTAAGAGTACTCACATGACTATAGTTTACTGTTTTGTACCTGCTGGACTTGATGATTCCAAGCTAGGACTAACTTCTGAATCTCCATAGGACTGCACATGAAGTAGCAGGATATCCATTAAAACAGCTGATAGACTAATTGCCCTCTCTACCCTGGCGAAGAATATTGAATATACCATGGACTGCCAAAAGAACAAATAAATTTGTCTTAGAAAAGTACAACCAGAATGCTCCTTAGAAGCAAGGATGGCGAGACTGTGTCTTACATATACTTTGGACATGTTGTCAGGAGGGATCAGTCCCTGGAGAAGGACATCATGCGTGGCAGAGTACAGGGTCAGCGAAAAAGAGGAAGACCCTCAACAAGGTGGACTGACAACAGTGGCTGTGACAATGAGCTCAAGCATAACGATTGTAAGGATGGCTCAGGACCAGGCAGCATTTCGTTCTGTTGGGCATAGGGTTGCTATGAGTCAGAATCGACTCAATGGCACCTAACAACAACAACAACCCTGTCTTCTGCTCTCAAGGGAGCAGTCTTCGACCACTCTATACAAATAACAGATAGCCTTTGAAAAAAGACTTAATCTATGAAGAAGTGTTGACAAGTAAGGCACTAAAGAGGAATTCCTTTTTGCCACTAGCCAAATCCTCTGCTAAGGCTCCCTGCAGGCATTTTTCTTTGCCACCAGTTAATCCTGGACTTTCCCCTTCTTCCCTCCAAGGAGATATAATTAGGCTTAGGTTCAAGTCTTCAACTTCCACTAAGTATCCTGGAGACCCTCCCTCCAGGAAAAGGCCCAGGCTGAAAATAAAAGGTGGACTAAGATCACACTCACCAGCAGGTAGGGCAGGGAGAAGGCATGTTGCCTGCTCCTATTCCCTGCCCGCAGATACTCACCATGCCAGGCTTCAGGGCCTCAGCACTCAGCACTCCATTGACATTCCTGGGGTTCAGAGACAGCTTGACACTCTTTTTGCCCTTCTCCGTGATGCCCACACTGCTCACCACACATCTCACCAGCATCCCAGGTGAGAAAAGCTCAGGCAAGCGGACCAGATCCTGCATAACACAAATGAGAAAGACCTGATATGTACCCTTCCCCTGAACCAAGGATGCAATGCCCTGCGTTGCCTCAGTGGTCTCTCAACCTCAGGATCCAAACAGTAAATGGAGAAGGAGAAATTCAGTCACTGCTCTCCCACAGAGAAAGTTTGGTCTGTAGCCAAGTCACAGTCTTGAATTTCAGCATAATGCTCCAAATATCCCCGTATTAATGGGCAAACATAAAATGACTTGTCAAAAGAGTTGTCTATATTTATAGTCTCCATTTTTTCTTCTACTTGCTCTTCGGCTCCCTCCAGTCTGGTTTTCACCCTCCTCACTTACTATCTCCCAATAAAGTCACCAACGATCTTCACGTCGCTAAATCCAACGGTCTGTTTCACAGTCCTTCTCTCACTTAACTTTTAAAAAACATCTGTTGACACTGTTGACCACTTCTTCCTTCTTTAAATATTTCCTCCTCTGGCTTCCAAAGCCCGTTATTTACAGCATTCTTCTATAGGGTTGCTAGGAGTCGGAATCAACTCAACAACAAGGGGTTTGGTTTGGTTTTCTCTGTATTTTTGGTTCCTTCTGGTTCCTTTGACAGACACACACCATCTACTCAGCAATTAGAAGCCCTGGTGGTGCAGTGGTTAAGAGCTCAGGCTGCGAACCCTAAGGTCGGCAGTTTGAATCCACCAGCCACTCCTTGGAAACCCTATGGGGCAGTTCTATCCTGTCCTATAGGGTGGCTATGAGTCAGAATCAACTCAACCGCAATGGGTTTGGTTTGGTTTAATCAGCAATTAAACTCAATATTTGTTACAGGTTCAACCCTTTAGTCTCTTCTCACTCTATTCATTACCTTCAATCAACTTGTTCTCCCTTCATAGGTTCAACTACCACCTATATAAAGAAGTCTCACGCATTTATGTCTTCTGCCCAGATTTCTGTGAGTTCCAGAATCATATAACTTTATCTCCAACCCAACATATCAAAAAATCAAAAATCATAATCATCTCTCCTGATCTCAGGATGAATTACGTACTGTTAAGTCATGCAGAACAGAAACCTAGGACTCATCCTGGACAATTCCCTCTGTTTCACTGCCTACACCCAATCAAACTCCAAGTACTGACTTTACTTCCTCAGTCCTTGCTATCTCCTGAATCCACACTCCATCGTTCTCAGAGCCTGGACTACTACTATAGCCTCCTAACCAGTTTCTAGGCAACTAGTCATGCCTTTCCAATCCATGTGCTATGCTGTCGATGTGCCACGCACCCCAGTGAGAACATTCCAAAAGCTTCCTACTGACTATAGAATCAAAAATCAATCCTTAACATTGTCTACAAAATTATGCGTGGTCTGGACTCTACCTAGCTCTCAACCCCATCTCATACCACCCCTCCTTGCTCTCTCCGCTCTAGCCATACTAGCCTTCTCTCTGCTACATACCCAGCTCCATCGGCCTGAACTCCCTTCCTTCTTTATCTAATAAATGTTCATTCTTCAGATCTCAGCTCAAGCATCACTTCATGGCAGTCTTCCTGGCTCCCTGGACTAAGTCGTTGGGTACCGTTGAGTCAATTCTCAACCTGCAGCAACCCCATGTGACAGAGTAGAACTGCCCCATACGGTTTTCTAGGCTGTAATCTTTACGGGAGCAGATCACGAGATCCTTCCCGGCAGAGCAACTGGGTGGGTTGAAACCATTATCCTTTAGGTTAGCAGTTGAGTGCTGAAACACTGCGTCACCAGGGATCCTTAAACCAAACCCACTGCCGTCAAGTAGATTCCGACCACAGTGACCCTATAGAACAGAGTAGAACTGCCCCCGAAGGGTTTCTAAAGCCATAAATCTTTACAAAAGCAGACTGCTACACCTTTTTCCTGTGGAGCGGCTGGTGGGTTAAAATGCCGACCTTTTGGTTAGCAGCCGAGTACTTAGCCACTGTGTCATCAGGGCTCCTTTAGGACTCCTTAATATCTCTTTATTGTAATAAACTCTCACGGCACCTCGTACCTTTCCTTTTTAGCACTTTGCCAAGTTGTAATTTTACATCTATTTGTGTACCACTTACTTCCAGTCACAGATCTCACCCAGGTTTTCCATACCTTCAGAGGTTCTTCTTGTGCCACCTGCTCGTTCAGCTTTTTGGTGTAGGCATCACAGATCTCAGTCACTTGCACAAAACCCTTGAGGCCATTGGGGAGACTAATCACCAGTTCCAGGTCACTGACCTCTTTCACGCAACCCAAAATCCGCATCCCCTCACAGAGAGTCTAGAGGAGACAAAGGGAAATGTGTACAATAAGGAAGAGAACAATGATTGGGAGGTTAGGGGTTCTGACTTCTAATACCAACTCTGACATAAAGGCTACAGGAATTTCATAAAAGAGATGAAACACACACATGTATACATGTCAGTAGGGAGCTCTGGTGGCACAGTAGTTACGTGCTTGGCTGCTAACTGAAAGGCTGGTGGTTCGATACATGGGAGAAAGATGTGGCAGTCTAAAGATTACAGCCTTGGAAATCCTATGGGGCAGTTCCACTTGTCCTATAGGGTCACTGTGAGCTGGAATTGACCCAACAGGAATGGGTTTTATATATGTCAACGCACACATGAAACATCTGATTAAGCACTGTAAAAGGTCTAGATTACACAACAATGTTATAACAGAACGGGGGTACTAGAAGGTACTTTTACTTTTTGCTTTATTCCAAGCAACCCAAATTCAAATGGCAGGCAGCTGGCAGGCAACACAATCAGGGAAGCAGTGGAGAAAATACAGTCTGGAGTGTGTGCACCGCGTCTAAACAGTGCAACGCTACTCAGCTCCACGTGACCATAAATAGGAGGGAACACAGGCTTTGTGTTGTCAGCTCTTTCATATGACATGAGAAACGAGAAATCACACTTTTATGTGAAATCTCTTAGTTTTCTGATGTTGGCATAAAGTTAAACAATTTTTTGTCAGTCGTCATATAGAACCAAGAGAATATTCCTGCAGGCTAAATCTGAATCTGGCACAATTCTAGCTTCTTTTCTATCAGAATAATTTGATTTTTTTTTTTTTTTTTACAACTAACATACATCATGATTATAATCTAAAGTATTAAGAAATATAATAAGACCACTTTACTTCCCTGAGATAATTTCCACATCTATAAAATGTAAGGGTTGAATTAGCGATTATTATACACTATATATTTGTATGTTTTTATATACTAATATACGCTATATGCTACACCTATTGCCAGTCCTAACTTCTGTGAATCTATTAAGACATTGACATTATCAAGCCACAAGTTCCATGAGGACACAAAGCCTAATCAGGGATTCTGTGAGCTACATTGCTAAGAAAAAGCATGATTTTTGTATGAGAGACTGCCTTGATTTGTAAACTTGCACTTAAAGCACAATAAAAAAAAAAACAGAAAAAACATGACCCCAGGTGGTGATTAATAACTGAAGAAAATAATGCACCAGCTGCAAGAGACTCCATAGACAAAAATAAAAGGAAGGAAAGGAGAGAAAGAAGGAAAAACATACACAGACTTAAGCAACTGAGGTAGTCTATTTATAGAAAAAACAAATTTTAACAAACCTCAACAGTAAGGATTTCAAACTTCTCTTTTACAAGCTTGATGTTTTCTCTCTTTTCGATTTTCAACTTTTTCGTCTTTGCTGGCCCTTTCTGGCTCTTTTTCCGTTTGGTGGATTCTTCTTCAGTAGTAATCTAAAAAAGGGAGGGGAGAGCCCCACAAAGACCCAAAAGAAGGAAAAGTAGTAACCTTGGCCTTTCCCTCCAATTTCAGGTCATCTATTACCTTGCTTTGTATACTCCTCCACTCCACCCCAACCCACTCCTACATGCCCCTTAATTCCTGCTTCAATCCAGACTCTTCCATTCTACCCACAATGCTCCCTTTAACCCAAGGTCTAGCCTCTGTGTTCTCAAAAGCCCCTTTTCTCCAGCATTCTTCATTTCATCCTTTGACTGGAGGAACTCTGGTGTTTCCCAGCATTAGAAGTAATGTGGAACAGTGCATGGAAATGGAAGTTTAGCATCACAGAGACCCAAGGTAAACTCTGGATGCCACCATAACAAGCTGTGTGGTTTCAGCTAAATTATATAACCTCTCTGAGCCTCCGTTCCTCATCATGGAATGGCAATCTCTACTTCACAATATAGTTGGAAAGATTACACAACACAGGCATAAGGCCACACACTCGAATGTTAGTTTCATTCCCTCTAGCATTTAGAGGGTAGGCTATTCTAGCTGAACACCATGGATGCTAATGCAAATTATGGCTATCACTGTTATACACGGCAAGGACCACATTCAAAAATGCAATGACCAAACCACTTTCTCTCCATCTTTAATCAACAAAGTAGGCAGTTCCTAAGACTAAGAAGCAATGTAACTTCACTAAATGCAGTGCTTCAAAGGAAACATACTCATGGTAGTATGGCCTCTCTAACAAGTTTAACTTGCAAAAGTGGACTTTAAAAAATATAAACTTGGAAAATAACACATTCTCAAGCAAAACTCATTCTTCATAAGGACACTAGAGAGAAAGCTTCAGTGATTCTCACCAAATAAGCAGACCACTTACATCGAATAAGTTGTCTTGTTCAACTGACTGCTGGAAAGCTTTCTCTGATTTGTGGGCCTTTCTTGTACCCCCTCGGGGGAAACTTTCTTCCAGGGTTGCCATGTTTGGGTCTCCTAAAAACAACACAAAGAGTAACAGTGAGATGCAGCCTTACTGGCAGGTTTTCTAAAGGTTATAATCATTGGCAAGAGATAGAGCTTCCTAGAGCCAATGTGCTCAACAGCATTCAGGAATAGGACATAGCTGACTTAAACATCAGGTCCCAAATAATCCATAATTCATCCTTTCAAAGGTCCCAGCTTCAAAACTATAAGTCCAAAGATCTTCCTCCAGGAAAAGAAGTTATAGATTCAATGTAATATTTACTGAGCAGCTATGATGTGTAAGGCAGTTAGGTCAGAAACACACAAACAAATATGTAACTCCTTATCTTCAAAGTTGCATACTTTAAAGAAAATAAAACAAGTATGCAAATAATTTAAAATACTAAGCATCAACAAGGAGGTAGGAAGTAATTTGAGGCTTCATTAAATGAGGGAAGCTTCCTAAAGATGCTTCCAGCTGAATGTTAAAAGATGAACAGAATTTTGCCAGGTGGGGAGGGAAAAGCAGGAGGAATGTGAGAAAAGGCAGAGTAACAGGAAAAGTCCGCTCCATTCAGTAAACACCAGCATGCTGTTTCCTTTCTTCGAAGAAATGTTCTACTAGACTACAGACAGGATAAAACACAAGTTTTGTGGAAGATCTTGAATTAGGTATGAGTAGTAAATATTTGCTTTGACAAATTAGAGCCTTAAGTAGGGGAACAGACAGAATAGTAATCAAGACTAATTAAATATACTGGAGGCTATAGATTGTACACTCCTGCTATGAGCTGGAACCGACCAGACAGCACCTAACAACAACGACATAGACTGGACAGGAAGAAAGGACTGAAGACAGGTAAACCGGTTAGGATTCTATTGAAGTACAGAAGCCATGAGAATCAGAACTAGGTATAAATGAGAACTGAAAATAGGAGGGGTTGGTTCTGAGAGACATTTACGGACAAGAATCTATAGAGCTTCAGACTACAGAGGTGACGACCGAGGAGCCCAGGATTTGGAGTAAAACGTAGGTGGGTCCAGTTTGCCGGGAATTTGAATCTTAGGCTCGATTCAGACGAGAGGAAACTGAGGCTTCAAGGAGTATTTAAGGCGAGTCAGCGGCAGAGAAGGGACTTGGGCTGCTTCCCAGGTAGAGTCGGCTTTGGGACAGGGGCTCGGGGGGCCGAACCACACACCAGGTACGGTGGGTGCACAGCAGGAATTGGGGGACCCGGCTCCGGCGCAGACCTGGTTCTCCCTTGCTCCCGCCTCGGCCCTCACTCACCAGCCCGACGACGCAGGTACCTCTCTCTTTCAGAGCCAGCGCCGCCGCAGTCACACACGCGGAGACTAGCAAACCCACGATACAAAGACACTCTTCCGGAAGCGCGGGCGGGTTCAACAAGCTACTTCCGTTACTCCGTAGACTGCTACCCCGCGGGACCGACGATTTGGAGGCAGGAAGCGGAAGGGCGGGATTTCAAGCCGCAACCAATCGACGCAGAAGGCCGAGTCGCTGTGGCCGGTTGAACGGGTGCGGGGGAGGCTTCTTCCGGCTGGGCCGAGGGCTGGTTGCGTACGTTGAAGGACACAGGCTGTGGAATTTGTGTCTTTGGCAAGGTGAGTGTAGAGGGAGAACCCGTGCTCGAATCTCGCGCTTCCGCTTTGTAGGGCTGGCCTACAATCTGACCGTTTCTGGTCCGGTAACACCGCGAGGCCCTTTGCGGGTCGAGATCGGTGGGGAATAGGAAAGAAATTAGAGAAAACGAGGACCGGGGAGCGATGGGGCGAGCAGTGGCTGGGAAGCGTCAGAGTGAGGCAGACAGGTGCTCCCGAAGGCCTCCACAGTCCCTTAAGACCTTTAGGTTGTATTTTCCAGTGGAGAAAATTGAGGCCCCCGGCGAAGGTAGTCCCCCAAGGTCACCAGTGACGTAATATTGGGCGAAGATTCGGACTTCTAACTCCATCTTTGGCCGAATTAACCTCTTTTCCTCCGTATGCCCATAGCTGTGTGTTTCCTCTGAGTTGTGCTTAGAAAGCTGGTCAGCCAGGCTTTTAGCTGCGCTGCAGCCGTTGTCGAAGCAGTAGTGAGTGTGGCCGGCCTCTGCAGGTCACCAGGCGGGTTAGATTTCAGTCTGTGTTCGGTCAGCGGGAAAGCTTTTCCTAGGAGGTAGCCAGAACCTTGAAGCGCGAGAGGCAGCTTCTGGCACCCAAGCGGTCTCACTCGTCTTTGCCTCCTTTACCCCGTGATCACCATTCCAGGTAGGTGTCCAGTCAGACAAGAGCAGCAATATTGAGGAACAAAGAAAGTAGCAAGGACAATCGGTCACTTTAGGCCTTTTCTGAAATACCCGTTTCATAGGTGGAAAGAGGCATGGAAGGACTGTATTCAATAACAGTTATCTTCCTCCCCAATCCTCTTACACTTCCCCACAGCATACCATTTAGCAATACTAAATCGCAATTATAAATGTTTTATTTTATCCTTCATTATTATGTCTTTCTAAACTCACGTGTCATAAAGGAAAGAATTTCGGTTCAGTTATTCCACGAAGTGCGTTCTAACACTAGAGGTTCCTGCTCTTTGCCCTAAAGTAATCTGCTGTTTGCTAAAGGGTGCAGACCAAAGTGTTTCCAGGCTTTGCTCCGGTTGTTTACTTCACCAGCAACACCCCACTCCCTACCCCATCTGGGACTCTCGAAAGCCTTCCTACCAAGACTCAGCTAAATTTCAGTTGCTGTACTAACTATGGAAACCCTGGTGGCACAGTGGTTAAGTGCTACAGCTGCTAACCAAGAGGTCGGCAGTTCAAATCCACCAGGCGCTCCTTGGAAACTCTATGGGGCAGTTCTACTCTGTTCTATCGGGTCATCATGAGTCGACTCAATGGCAGTGGATTTATACTAACTACCCTGGTGGTGTAGTTAGTGGATTTATACTAACTAACTACCCTGGTGGCGTAGTAGTCAAGTGCTACAGCTGCTAACCAAAAGGTTGGCAGTTCCAATCCACCGGGTGCTCTTTGGAAACCCTATGGGGCAGTTCTGTTCTGTCCTATAGGGTCGCTATGAGTCGGAATAGACTCGACAGCAATGAGTTTTGAGTATACTAACTATGGGGCCCTGGTGGCGCAGTGGTTAAGAGCTCAGGCTGCTGACCAAAAGGTTGGCAGTTTGAATCCACCAGTTGCTCCTTGGAAACCCAATGGGGCAGTTCTACTCTGTCCTGTAGGATCACTATGAGTTGAATTGACTCTACCACAAAGGGTTTGGTTTTTGTTTGATACTGGATACTAACCATGCCCTTCCCTTCAGTCATAATCTATGGAATATCACAGGTATCATCCTTCTTCCCATATTGTATAGAGAGGAACTTAAAACAGCTGTGGACACCATATCCTAAAAATGTTTTAAACACAAGGTAGTAGACAGATGTTCACTAATAGGGTTATCAGTAATTTGACAAAGCCCATTTCTCCTGGAAACTTACTTCATGCCTTAAAAATCCAAAAATGTATCATGAAGATGAATGGGGGGAAAAAGTGCCTTTAATAAGCTGTGTAAAATGAAACCGTTAGTATAAACGGTACATTGTAAGGATTTCTTTTGGTGGAGATTTTCCCAATTGGGCTGGACTGGTTTCTCAAAATAGAGGGACCCAAGGAAACTTGGATTTCCTTTATTGCTCCAAAGACCTTCTTGAAACAGTGTTCAAAAGTAAGGTCATTTGTCTCAAATTATCGTTGCCAATTCTGTGCACGTGAATGCCTTTGAATGGTAAACTGAGGAGTAGTGCTAGTTGCTATAGCGATGGCTTCCTCACAGATCTCTCCCTCTTCCATTTCATCGCGAGCCAGCTGAATCACTGCCACTGCCTGCCGACCTCGACCGGACCTCGACCGGCTCGTCTATGTTGCCAATCGACTCGGCGTGGCGTCGGTCGTGGTAGATAGGCGGTCATACATTCGAATTTTCTACTGTTGTTCTGGTGACCTTTGAATATATCCTTGCTATTTTTTATTACAAAAGAAATACATGCCTTTGTAAAATACACAGATGCTAGAGAGATAACTTCCCTTAAAAAGTTGTGTATGTGTTCTGAGTTTTTTTATATATAATTAGTAATAAGTATTTGGTCTTCTATTTCTATTACAACAGCAGTTTTTAAACTTTACATTGCATCAGAATCACCTGGAGGTCTTATTAAAACAGATCACTAGACCCCAGAATTTCTGATTCAATAAGCCTGGGTGGTGGTGGTGGTGAGGTGCCACGGAGTGAGTTCCGACTCACAGTGACCCCACCACATACAACAGAACGAAATGCTGCATGGTCTTGCACCATCTGCATGATCACTGCTGTGTTCTAGCCCATTGTTGCAGCCACTCTGTCAATCCATATGGTTGAGGGTCTTCGTCTTTTTCGCTGACCCTCTAACACATATGATGTCCCTAAACAGGGACTGGTCCCTTCTGATAACGTGTCCAAAGTAAGTGGGACTAAGTCTTGCCATCCTTGCTTCTAAGGAGCATTCTGGCTGTAAATACTTCTTCCAAGACAGATTTGTTTGTTTTTCAGGTAGTCCATGGTATAGGGCCTGAGAATTTTTATTTCAACAAATTTCTAGTGATGCTAATGCTGATGGTATACGGGACCTAGAACTAGGTCTTCAAGAACCATTGATGTACTCTACAATCTTCAGTAGTAGTATTTCTTTTATATTTAAAAATACACGGGGAACATCTTTCCATAGAATTCTACCACCAATATATCCCCTCCAACTTATCACTCTCATATAAATGGACTGTTAGATTGTTTTCCAGTTTTTTTTTTTTTTTTTGTACTTTGAAAGGAGTATTTCAGTACCCATCCTTGAACAATATGTTTCTGCTTAGTAATATTTCTAGAAGGAAAATTCCTGAAGAAGAAATGAAGAAAAAAATGAACTTGCTAGGTATATTGATTTTACAATTTGATAGATATTGCCAGATTGCACCTTAGGAAGGTTGTACCAGTTTACCCTCCAGGCAACAGAAAGAGAATGCCTATTTTCTCAGCGTTTTTAATAATACTGCTTATTATCACATTTTTATCTTTGCCAGTCTGTTGGTTAATTATCGGCCTCATTTTGCATTTCTTTGACTTATTATGAGGTTGATTATCTTTTTGTTTCACTTTTTTGCTTTTGATATTTATAAAGATTTTCCCTTCCCTGAGACGATTAAAATATTTGCCCATGTTTTCTTCTAGGGCTGGTTGGTTTTATTATCTACATGTAAATCTTTATATCTTTTTATCTATCTATTTTCATGTAAAAAGTTAGGATTCCAACTCACCACCACCCCACCAATCGCAGTCAACTCCATTTATTAAATAATCCTTTCCCCCCTATGCCTTGGAGGCCCAAAATTATACAGGGAAAATTGTAAAAGTAGGGGTTGCAATTTGAGCTGTTTGGTTGGTGGTCACCCTTGTGAAGACGCTTGAAAAAGTATCACAAGCTCCAACTTCAGTCCCAGTTAGTCTTAAAACTGATTAATACAGTGTATAGTGCACCACAGTGTAGCTAGAGCCAGGAATGAAAACATTAGACTATATTGGGTCATAGGGTGGACTTAGTAGTGACTACTGCGTTCTCTTCGCATGCTGAGTGATTTGACTTAGATTCTAGAGTATATATCCTGGAGTGTTCGTGTAGTAGCAACCAAGGTGAAGTCCTACTTCCAAAAGTTTTTCTTTATCAACAAGGCTTTTACTGTCTTTGCTATAGGCTTTGGTGAAACATACATAAAATTTACCATGTTTCTGTATAATGACTTCAAAGTCTTTTAATTAAAAAAAAAAAAATTACTTTCTTTTAAATTGCATCCAAACCAATTTACTGTTGTTTTCTTTCTTTTTTTAAAGATTGAAATCATGGCAGGTCCAGAAACTGATCCTGAGTTCCAATTCACTGGTTTTAAAAAATATTTCAACTCTTATACTCTCACAGGTAGAATGAATGTAAGTATTGATACCTTTCAGCAGTTATATTTAAAATAATACAGGTGTGACAGTAATTGTTACTGTTTTATCTTTTCCTTTCTTCTCAGTGTGTACTGGCCACATACGGGAGCATTGCTTTGATTGTCCTGTACTTCAAGTTAAGGTCTAAAAAAACTCCCGCTGTGAAAGCAACATAAATGGTAAGAAGTTAACACTTAAAAACTTGTAACTTAGTCATTTTGATTTTAGCCCCCCTCGATAAAAATAAATCATTATCTTTGTGTAAAATATATGCAAGAGAAAAATATTGCCAGCCGATCACCCTGACAATTTTTGTGAACATTTTGGTTTAGCTTTTTTTTTTTATGTATTTTGTTTGGTGTGTAATAGCTGTGATCGTGTCTGTGATTTTGTCTTGTAACGAGTGTGTTCCTGTTATAATTTGAGTGCGTGAATGTTCAAGGATATATTTCACAGCTGAAATCTATTAGAATTTTCTGTAAATACGGTTACAATGAACACTTCTGTGTGAGAAGCATGGTATCTCTGATTTTCTTAGGTTAAAGTGCTTTCCCAAAGGGTCGTGATGCACTCAGCTGTGTAAAAGCATGTGTCTCTTTTGCCTCAGCCAGTGTGGAGCGATATCAATTTGATTTTTCTTAATTTGATGAGTAAAAATAATTTGTGGCTCTTATTGTAAAGTTGTACATTTTTTTCATGTTTACCGTTTGTATTTTTCTTGATGTTCCGTTCATCTCCTTAAGTTAGGTTTTCTTTTGGTGACTTCCGTAAGTTCTTTATATAATAGCTACTAATCACCCATATTACCCATTTATCAGTTGCAAATCTTTTTTTTTTTTGCAGGTTTGTTTATGAGTTTCAAATTTTTGTATGGCTAGTTCTGTCTTTTCCTTAATTCTCCACAGACTTAATTTTCATTCTTCTTACCGGTACTCCAAACCCCATTTGCCCAAAAAAAAAAAAAAAAAAAGGGGTAAACAGTTGTTGTGTTGGCAATAGATGATGTGTGGAAAGCCCAAAATCCAGATCGTAATCTATATAGATCGCCTTCACAGAGAGGAAATCTTCCTTCTGCACTTCAGAGCTTTTCCAGTCTCCAAAACCATTTACCTTAGGGGACTACATGTCCCAGAACGCAGTGGCCCGTGGCGTATGCCTCACAAACAGACAGTTTTGCCCAATTTTCTCTGTTAGATGTTTCCTAGCTTTTGGAAAGTAGTTGTATTCTCATTGCAAAAAATGGAGAAATTGTGTCTCAGATATTCAGTAAGTTTCATATATGCTTTCTACTGTTTAAAATAGTTATTTCATATACTAGACTTCCAATAGTATACATTTAAGATGATATTGAACTGTTGGCAGCTATTTATTTAAAAAGTGGAGCATTAGGTTAAATTATATTAATCTGAGTGACAGCTTAACCTTTTTGGGTTAACGAGTCTTTTGAGGGTGTGCTAAAAATATGATTATACAAATTTTGCACTCAGTTTCAGAGGGTTCATGGATGGTCCTAGCATAGTAATTACTGAATGTTTTAAGTGTTGAATACATTTCTGTCTAAACCATTTTGTTTGTTTTTACAGGACTTAAAACTGTCAGAACTTCAACTGCTAAGTTCTCATGCCTGGAGAAGATAATATCAACTCTTCATGTGATAGTCAATTCGTACAATAAATTATGAACCTGGAAAAGCTGGTTGTCTTTATTTACAAGATATCAAAAATATAAAAACTGTACAAAATGAAACAAAGGCAAAAAACTGGCAGTGACTTGGTCTAAATCTTTTAGTTTACCAAAGCAAGGCTCAGTATTAGAGGTAAGCAACTGAAATGTCTGTCTGACTTCAAGTGTACTAGGTTGTATGTATCTGTTAGCTGAAGTAGAACATGGAAACCTGGTTTATAGAGTGTTTAGGTGCACTCAGTACTAACAGGTGTAAATTCGGATGTCAGTAGATGGTTGTACTTCATGTAGCTCTTAGAAAAGAAATGTAGTTCACCCTACCCAGTCACATACATTCTGCTAATCAGGAGCCAAGAAAAAGTGTTAGTGGATCTACTTAACATGGTACTTGAGTGCCATACAGTAACATTTTTACAGCAGAAACATACATGCTCCTAGAATTCTTCAGCTAAAATTTAAGATGGTATTAATTATATTACTCAATTTGAATCTTTTGAAGCAGAATAAATTGAACTCAATTGATTTTTTTTCCCAAACATAATAAATTATAGTAGTATTTGAACAGAATATGCATAGTTTCCACACAATCCAAAGCACCATAAATGTCCCCTCCACGAACATAATACCTCCTATTCAACTAACGGAAATTAGTTAAATGTGGTTGCTATAGAAATGTGGAAATGTCCTGTTCAGATGTTCCAAGCAGCATACTTCCAGATCCATATAGACAAAACATTCTTTGTAGCTTAAATATTAATCACTGAGGTATTTGCTTTTAGTCTCCCTTTTTCAAACAGTAGCTTCCAAAAGGTCTTTTGTACCAACAGTTTATTGTGGACTATAAGCTCCTGCAGCTAGAACCAAGTTTCTTCGAGTAAAGTGGAGGTGTACAACTGGTGTTGATTTGGTCATATATGTTCCCAACAATAACTCCTGTGAATTCTCAGGTAAATTTATATGGCCAGTGGCTGTAGTAAAGTCATCGGTCTCTAAATCTTCAAATGCTTTGATAGCATCCCACAACCGGACTGTATTATCCATTGAACCTAAGGGGCAGTTAAGGAAAGCCATTTAGTAGCATTCATCACATTTAGATTTTGACATTTTATCAAATACACTTTATGGATTTATTGTATATACCTGGTTAAAAAAAACTTGATTTAACAACCATCCTTCTAAAGGAATATTTCAAGCAATAGTTTAACTGATAAGTCAATATACATGTACAGTGACAGCTACAGGGAAGCGAAACCTAAAATAACCCATTCCCATCAATTCTGCTTCATAGCAACCCTATAGGGCAGAATAGAACTGCCCCATAGAGTTTCCAAGGCTATAATCTTTGTGGAAGCAGACTGCCAATCTTTCTCCCATGGAGTAGCTGGTGGGTTTGAACTGCCAACCTTTCAGTTAGTAGCCAGGCGCTTAACTACTTTGCTACCAGGGCTCCTTAAACAAGGTAGTAGGTCTTAATTTTTCAGTTAGCAACACCCAGTACTTCCTTTTATTATTATGGTGAAAATATACACACCAGAACATCAGCCAACACAACTCCCAGATTTATAACTCAAGGCCCAGTGTTTCCTCTTAGCATACCATTTACCCTTTACCACAAAGCCATTTCTAGTCATTTACCTGATGCTAAAATTTCACCATCTCTACTAAACCTAAGTGAGCAGACTGTATCTGTGTGGCCTTTTAATTCTCCAACCATCAAACCATGTCCAATATCCCAAAGGAGTACTCTGCCATCTGTTGCTCCTGTAGCTAGAAATCTCCCATTGGGAGAAAATGTCAAGGAATGAATTGGTCCCTAGAAAAAAGAAGTCAGTGGAAATAATCAACATAGGGCTAAATAATCATAAGAAAATAAGATAAAGTTAGAATTTTGAAGTTTAATGGTATGAATACCATCTTTAAAATGTAAGTGCTGCTTGTTAACTAAAAAATAGTTTTATCTTGAAAGCAATTTTGTGTGCTGAAATAATGAAGGTGAAAATTACCTTGTGTCCAGTGAAGATTCTTACACAGTTCCCATTCAGAACATCCCAAAGCCGCACAGTTCTGTCTGCAGAGCCCGTAGCAACGTAATTAGAGTTTGGATGGAATCTGGTACAATTTACATCAGCAAGATGTCCAGCAAATATCCTTAAAGGCTGATAGTGGTCTGTAGCCCAGAGCCTTTTTAGAAGTTATTGAAAGCAAAAAATGGCCGTTAGTAACTATGAAATATCAAAATCCTATCCAAAAATAAGTATGGAAGCAGCTATGTCAAATGTTGGCTCACTAGTTAACTGAGGGGAAGATGAATGAGACTAAATAGTTTTAGAGCTAATCTGGTAAAAAAAAAAAAAAAAAAATTTTTTTTAATTGTTTAATTCCCTATATGAACCTCTCTTCCTTCTCTTCTACTCTAACTCTTTGTATAAATGATAGAAAAGAATTTTCCCTTAGTTTTTGCCAGCACATAATTTGTTCCTAACCTGATCTACATTATCCTAAACTTCTAAGGAAAAGTCAGGGAAACAAAGGTACTCACAGTGGTAGTGGAAGACAAGGTTAAGCATGGAAGGGGAGGGAGGCATGGTAATTAACTTGAGAAAGAAAAGCAGGACTCTTGGTATAGACATAATAGACATAATAAGATTCCTACCCCAATTCATTTTCAAATGTCAGGCTCTAAGTGCTGAGCAACTTGGGGTAGAAGAATAAAATCAAGAAATCAATATCCTTACTTATGTACCCTGACTGATTAACATTCTCAAAAAGTAGGTCCCTACTGCCCTGACAGGGAACACAACAGAGAACCCCTGAAGGAGGAGGAGAGCAGAGGGATGCAGACCTCAAATTCTCATAAAAAGACCAGACTTAATGGTCTGACTGAGACTAGAAGGACCCTGGTGGTCATGGTCCCCAGACCTTCTGTTAGCCCAAGACAGGAACCATTCCTAAAGCCAACTCTTCAGACAGGGATTGGACTGGACAGTGGGATAGAAAATGACACTGGTGGGGGGTGAGCTTCTTGGATCAGGTAGACGCATTAGACTATGTGGGCAGCTCCTGTCTGGAGGGGAGATGAGAGGGCAGAGGGATCAGAAGCTGGCTGAATGGACACGAAAATAGAGAGTGGAAAGGAGTGTGCTGTCTCATTGAGGGGAGAGCAACTAGGAGTATAAAGCAAGGTGTATATAAATTTTTGTCTGAGAGACTCACTTGATTTGTAAACTTCCACTTAAAGCACAATAAAAAATAAAAAGTTCGTCCCGGAATAATGAAAATGAGTTAGGACTTTGTAATTCCCAAAAAGAAAACATTCTGCTCACTGAACAGACTCAGTTATAGGATTACAGTGTTCTTACCGAGCTACTCGGTCATGACCTCCTGACACAAAATAATATCCATATGGAGAAAACTGCGTGTCCCATACAGGATAGTTGTGTCCTTTATATCCCACCAAGCAAGTAAATGTTTGAAGACTCCACAATCTAACAGTTCCATCTTCTGAAGAGGAAAGCAGGTAGTTCCTAAGAGAGAAGGTGATACATTTGATTCCCAAAATAATTTGGTTACCTGCCCAGTTATTCCATATATCTGAATGTATTAAAAACAGTTCTATGTATACGTTGCTTTTAATATATACATGGAATTCAGAGGAAACATCAAAAGTTGAAAGTACTCCTAATTTGTGTAAACTTCAATCAAAAACACAATAAGATACTCAAAAAAAAAAAAAAGTTGAAAGTACTAATCAAATTAACTTTAGTCCTGACAGTCTACATATACTGGGCATCTACTGAATGAGATGAGATTATAAGAAGTATGACCTACTAGGGGAAAAATGGAGAGTTCTTAATAATACCATGGGGTAATGAGAAAAGGCACAGTAGTTATACAAAACTAAAAATAATTTTTTAAATCAGTAAACCCTGAAGTTGTATACCTTGAGTCTATAAATTCAGGTATACATTTAAGTTGCTATTTTTGTATACCAGTATCCCAGGATGAATTAGCAAATAGCAAGATTCTAAAAAATAATGACAGGTAACCATGAGATTCTTCTAACAGATCTTTTCCCAGTATTTGCATAATGTTTGCAGTATTTAACTTTTATAGAATCTCAACATAATGCAGTAGTATTTAACTTTTACTGTTTGTATTTTACCTATCTGGACTGAAGCTGGCTCCATAGACAGGCCCGCTGTGACCATACAAAATCTTCAACTCACTTGCTGTTTTCTCATCCATGATTCTTTCTAGGACATCATCAGATTCTTTGTCTATGAGGCTAAGATCTAAAATGGTCCGGAAATACTGATTTTTAAAGGTACATTCATCAAAACAGTTTAAGGTAATCACATCACAGTTCAGGAGAGGAATTAACATTTGAACAGTTCTGGATGCCTCTAAATTAGGTGATGTTATCCTTTTTTTTTTTTTTTTTATCCTAGTTGGGTTTTTTATCCTAGTTGTATAGGAGAGGAAACTGAAGCTCAGAACAGTTAATAAATTCCTAGGTGCACACAGCTACTCAGCATTGAAAGTAGGAGTAAAACTCAAGTTTGTCCACTATACCAGTGTTTCACAAAAGTGAAAACTACGAAAATACTAAAATTCTTTAAGATGTATTATTTTGTTTAAATAATACAGTTAGCAAGAAACTTTCTTTAAAATGTAATCTTGAATTTATTAGATCTTTCTTTTTAAAATAGAGTGTACTCTCCCACTATTAAAGGTTTTTGAAAATTCTCAAGCAATCATAATTTTTAACCTTCAAAATTTTCTAGGCTATCCCCTCATTCTATAGATGAGAGAACTGAAGACTATAGAAATTAAACTAGGCTAGCGACGGCACTAGGTTTGTTTTAGGTTTAGCATCCCAGTCTCCTGACTGTCATTCCAACATGTTTTCCTTTGAGAATCTTGCAACTTGAGTTAAAGTGACATTAAGCGAATTTCTGCTAAGATCACAAGTTCTTATGTGTATTCCATAGAATCAAGACTGGTAAAAACTAATGAAAAATGAAATGTTTACATCCTCACAGGTCATCTGGGTTACCTGCAGCTTGTTTCACACTGCGAAGCTTTTTGGGTGTCACAGACCATACTCTGACAGTTGAATCTGCAAAACCTCCAGCAATCAGACTAGAATCATCAGTGACATCCACTGCAGTGAGGCCCTGCCAATACAAAATGTTTTATATTTAACAATACTGTTTCAAGAAAAATAAATGACAATAAATATGATAATCACAGCTTATTGTTGTTAGGTGCCGTTGAGTTGGTTCCAACCCATAGCAACCCTCTAAGACGGTAGAACTGCCCCATAGGGTCCAAGGAGTGGCTAGTGGATTTGAACTGCCAACCTTCTGGTTAGCAGAGGAGCTCTTAACCACTATACCACTAGGGCTCCAATCACAGTTTAGAGAATACATAATGATCATTCTTTTTCTTATACAAGACATTATTTGACCATGAGACTATTGCCCTAAGATACTCTTTAAACCTTGAACCAAAACTATTGCCTAAGATTGGCTCACAAAAAAAAAGAATATTGCCCATAAGTATTGCACTCCTTTAAAAAATCATGTATGAGACCAAATGGTCAACAATTACCTTAAAAACAAAGATGAGAAGGGAGCAGGGAAACTAGATTACTGGAAACAGAACAACCAGAACAGAAACAATGAGAATGTTCACATGTTGTGAAAAATGTAACCTATTCACTGAACAATTTTGAGTGGGAATTGTTGAATGGGAACCTAACCTGCTGTATAAACTTTCACAGAAAACACAATAAAATATAATTTAAAAAAAAAAGGACAAGGGTGCAAAAAAAAAAAAGATCATTTGAAATTCATTCTTTTACAGTTTTTTAGGTTAAAAACCCACTGTCTGAAAGCACTTATTTGAGAACATGTCATCATTTAACCCCTTTTTGCCCTTCAAATTTGAAACTTGATAGGAAGCAAATGTCAATCGTTCTTGCACTTTACTAAATTCTCAGCAGCCTATTATAAAGAATCTAGAAGGACATATAAAATGCTTAATATAAAAATTCTTAAGTTTATATGAGCATTTAAGGCAAGTTCAATAGAGATAATCACACAGCTTCCTATTCTCAAAGGCTAGCAGAATTCTCCTCAATGGGACAAAGGTCAAGTATAAGTAAGGCTCTGGTACCTGCGAGTGGCTAAAGGTCTCTCAAACATGCCTTCTATTTATTCTGAGCAGCATCCAATCTCTTTGCCTAAATGCTGTCTTTTTATTTATATTGACAGTTTAAATAAGTATGTTTTAGTTAACATACTGTTTCTTTTAATAGTAATATCACCATTTTACATGACTCCCCAGGCAGAAATTGCCAAATTATTTTACCAACCTGGTAAGCATTGAGGAATGTATAGAAACAGATAGAGGGCAAGCAGTCTGGACCAAGGCGTACTCGTTTGGTGGTTTCTTTCATATTCATTATCTTATCCAGCTTATCGGAATCTTTCAACTCAGGAAGAGGGATTCTGTGAAAGAAAGGCAGCCTAGGAATTATTCTTTGAATACTAACAGTACTGTACCCTCTATAACGCATCGTCTCACACCCTCACACAAGTTCCTTAGGCTTTTTCCCTCACCTGTTTTGAGGTGGAGCATTGGGATCTTGTTTTTTGCTTTTTGAACCAATACTATCTTTTTTAGGCTTTTTCTTTTTAGGTTTTCCTTCTTCATTTTCTCCTTCTTCATCCTCATCATCCAAGGGCACCTCAATTTCTGGTTCTTTTAATAAACCAAAAAATACCTACAAGTCAAAAGAACCAGTATTTTTTTAATTAACTTTTTGCACACTAATACATACTTTTTACATCTTGATAGGATGAATCCCAATTACAATATATTAATTTATACTCTGTGGCAGATTCTGTATTTGTCTACCTAACTGCCATTCTCCCCCTTTTCCTTACTAACAGAACCCTGGTTTTGTTGGAGCAGCAATGTGCTCGATTAAATCACTTCCATTCCCAGGCTCCCGTGCTCAGTTAAATCATTTCTGTTCCCAGCTCCATTGCAGCTAGGAATGGCTATATAATTCTGACCAACAGATACACCCAGAAATATACTGGGTAAGGTTTTAGAGAAAAATACTGTTTTCCTAATAAAAAAAGGGAGAGATTCAGTGGGGCTATGCCCTTTGTCCTCCCCCTTCTTCCTTCCTGAAATACAGTTGCAATGCTGGAGTGCAACAACCATCTTGTGAGCACAAAGGAGAAAGTCACATTCCAAAGAGGGTGGAGCAGAAACACGGAAGGAGCCAGGGTCCTTGATGGCATTGTGGAGCCCCCATGCCATACCCAGAGACCCTTCCTCTGGACTTGGTTTTATATGGGGGAAAAAAACAAACGTGTTTCAGCCACTGGGTCAGGGTTCTGTTAAATGCAACCATTCCCAATTCTAGCATACACCTTGGCCTTAGAACATGAAATTTAATCCTGCCACCACGGTTATACAGTAAAATTATTCCCAAACTAGCTACAAGAAAAATGTGTAAATTATGTAGCTAGAAATTCTACAATTTTTCATAATCTGCATTATAGAGTTCTTAGGTTTATTCCCATACCTTTGATTTGTTTGCCTCTCGTTTAGCCTCTCCTGCCAAACTTCCCACCATCGCATCTATCTGTTGCTTACTACGCGGCATCCCATCAAAGATGTCAATGTAGAGGTGCTCCTGAACTATGTTCCATATCTGATTGTTCTGTTTCTCCTGAAGATGCCTCTTCAAGAGTTGGTACGAGTCACGGGAAATACGCAGAACAAATTTACTTGTTCGAAAATCCAACATGGTCTCATTCCCTTTCATGTGTTCCTTTTTGGTAAGACTAGATAATACTCGTAGGTCATCCTGGTAATAACATTCCTGATCTCCATGGAACCTGTTTCAGCGATTTTAAAAAGTCATTTTTCAATGTAATCATTAAGGGATCTGCCTTTCCCCCATATATTTATAAACCATCCTAGAATATTTTCAAAGTAGTAGTCTGAATAATCCTGGACTATGCTGTAGGATCAGAAGTTAACTCATTCAAAATGATTCCAATTCAGCTTCTGAAGTCATCCTTAAAATGACCAATTTAATTATCTAATGAAATGCATCAACCATTTCAAGAGAAGAATTTGAATAAATATCATAAATAAATGAAAGATAAGAGCCATCATCAGTACAGTTTCTTTTGAATGCCACCATTGGTAGTCATTTGAAAATATTAGAACCCTTACTTTACTAAATTTTATGTGTTTTCAAAACTCATGATTTTTTAAAACTTATGCAAAATTTCAAACATATACAAAAGTAGAAATAGTATAATGAACTCAATGTACCTATCATACAGCCTCTCAACAATTACCAACACATGGCATTCTTATAAAACCCACCATTTTTAATGATTTCTTATATCTTTAATACCAGAAATAGTTATTAAATATCAATACCTTAATACTATGACTGAAGAACAAATAAACGTTGATACCAAACAATGAGTATTTCTATTAACTCACTATTGCCACAGCCTTCAGCCTTGATGACAATTAGTAAATTTAAATACATTTTTGTTTGTACAAATCTTAGTTTTCCTAGTAAAGTACAATTAAAGATTACATATCGGCACTCACAAAGAGAAGCAATCAATGCAAAAATATTTAGAAAACAACGACTAAATATATGATATTAGGTGACTAGCTCTGATAATACATAGCCAACAGATTCTTAAACTGTTACCTTTGTTACTCTATTATGATTCATCAGTATATGAACTAATGGTTTCTGTCCAAGATTTTAATGAAATTAGAATTCTCAGCTTCTTGGCATTTGTTATCAGTCACCGCCCATAACCTAATGTGGGTATTGGGTCCTGGCAAGGGCTTAGACTGATCATAACAGGGAAACAGAGTCTTCCTATATTGTTCCAGCTTCCTGTGTGAGGAGATAGCTATACCCTGAGATGACTGGAAGAACAAGAGGTTTTTTGATGACAGTACTGTAGGAAAAGTTTGCTTCTAGAGTAGAAGCTCTATCATTATCAGCCTTTTTTCCTTTTTTATTCCCAAATACACTGAGCTACAGAACATTTTGCTTTATACACTATTAGGCATCATGGTATACAGAAAAGAGCAATGGTATATAAGTCAAGCCAGAAACCAAACCCATTGCCATCAAGTCGATTCTGATTCATAGTGACCCTATAAGACAGAGTAGAACTGCCCCATAGGGTTTCCAAGGAGCGGCTGGTGGATTTAACTGCCAACTTTCTGGTTAGCAGCTGAGCTCTTAACCACTGCACCAACAGGGCTCTGGTTAAGCAGCCAGGAGTCCCAAATTCTGTCCTTTCTCTGCTATCATTACCTGTGTTATCTGACAAATCCTGGCTTATGGCTGTATCACTTGTACTTTGTACTAAAGAGCTCTCTGTTAAGTACTGGCTTCCATAACTCAATACTCTCCTGGTTTTCTTCCTACTTCTCTGGCCTCCCTTTTCATCTCTCTTCTACTTGCCCACTAAATGTTGGAGTTCCTCATGGCTCAGACCAAGCCCTTTTATTGACTTATTTCATATTCTTCCCCTTAACAATCTCATCCATATCCATCGATATTGAATATGACTCCAACTTAGGGCTCCAGTCCCTACCTATCCTCTGAGCTAAAGAGCCTCTAGAGCATCCACCTACCTACTTGACATGTGTTAAATGGGTCAAAGGCATCTTCAAATATGAACTCAAAATTATTCCATGATCTGACAAACTGGGTCCTCTTTCAGGGTTTTCTATCTCAGTGAAAGGCACAGTTGTCCAGCTGGGAGAGCCTGAAACCTAGAGGTTTCACCTCCATCTGATACCTCCATCTCCCACGCCCCCATATCCAATCAATCGCCAAGTCTCTACTAAGTACCTCACCAATCTGTATATTTCTCTTCACTTCCCCCACCATATCCTAGTCCAGTGTTTCTTAACATGGGTGTTACTGGCATTTGGTGTAGGAAATTCTTTGCTAAGTGGGACTACCTGCATATATTAGAACATTTACTATCTCTAAATCACATGCCCTGTCCCCCTGTCATTATGACAATCTGAAACACCTCCACACATTTCCAAATGACCCAAGGGAAGGAAGAATGTCATTCCCAATTGAGAACCACTGCAATAGCCTCCAAAACTGGTCAACCTATAGTCACTCTGTCCCCCTACCATTAATTTCCCAAACTGCAGAAAGCGCCTTTCAAAATGCAAGCCTTTCAATGACTTCTGTAGCAGAGGTACCTCACTGGCCCCAAGTATCCATTTTTTTTTTTTCTTTCTTCCTCCATAATACCCACAAAAAAACCATCACTGTCAAGTCAATTCTGACTCATGGAGGCTCTACAGGACAAAGTAGAACTGCCCCATAAGGTTTCCAAGGAGCGGCTGGTGGATTTGAACTGCCGACATTTTAGCTAGCAGCCTGAGGTCTTAACCACTGTGCCACCAGGGCTCCTCCTCCATAATAGAGCCCCTGAATATTAGCTGGGCATATAGACACCTAGGTAAAGACCACACTTCCTACCTCCCTTGCAGCTAGGTGTGGCCAATTGATTGATGAGCTATAAAGTAAAGAATTGTGTTCATTTCCAAGAAGGATGTGTGCCCTCCCTGCTGACTAGTATGCTGAAGTGATGGCTTAGAGATGGAAAGCGATCTTGTGCCACGAGATAAAAGCTGCATGATGAGGATGGTACAGCAACAAGATAGAAGGAGGCTGAGTCCCTGATAGTCAAGGACCCACCATATCAGTCCTAGACTACCTACTTTTATGAGCGAAATAAACTTTGATCTTATTTAAGCCACTAATGTTTGGGTTTTCAGTCACTCTCTGCCAAATCTAATCCTACATGATACAACTTTCTACGGCTCTTTGGATAAACAAAGATCCTCAACATGGCTCAAGAACCTGCCTGTTCTAGTCCCTAACCAACTCTTCAGCTTTATGTTATACCGCAGCCCCATCCCCAGCTTTGTTATACCGCAGCCCCATCCCCAGCTTTATGTTATACCGCAGCCCCATCCCCAGCTTTATGTTATACCGCAGCCCCATCCCCAGCTTTATGTTATACCGCAGCCCCATCCCCAGCTTTATGTTGTACCGCACCCCCATCCCCATTCTCTGCTCCAGCCATTCTAGGCTGTTTTCAGTCTCTGTACCTATCATACTCCCTCCTGCCACAGAGCTTTCACACATGCTTTTCTCTCTTTTCTTCATCTGGTTAACTCCTACTCAATCTTCAGATCTTACCTCAAACATCACTTCCTTTGGAGCCTTCCCTGACTTCTTCAGCTAGATCAAACTCCCCATTTTAGGCTCTCATAGCACCAGGTACCTCTCACTCACAAGTACTTTTTGAGTTGTGATCTTACATTTGTGTGGTTACAGACAGACAAACACACACTTTATATAGGTTATATACAGGTACATGTTATATAGGTTTATAAATTACATACTTCTCAAAGAACGATTTTGCTTCATTCTCATGTTGATTGTAGACTAGCTCCAAGTACATATGCACAAACAGAGGATAAAAGAGTTGGGACAGCTCTGCCCGATGGCAGTCCAGTGAACATTCGATGAAGTGTTTAAGTCCACTATAGTATTCTTCATACATCGCAGGATCTCCTTGCTGGTTGTAAGCTGATAGCACAGCACTAACATCCGGCTGGTCTTCCACAGCTACACTTCCAACTGTTTAAAAAAGGTAAAACAACTTTCAAGAAAATGACCTGATGATATGTACCATGTGGCACGGCTATTTTGCTAAAGTTCAGGGGTGAGTTGTTGCTAAGATATGCTTGTCTCTCTTCTCAATTTCTCCTCTCCCAGCGTAATCACATGGTCTTCTAGTGGGAGTTTTCACTTTGTTTCATTCAGCCAGGCCAAAACCCTATATTTAGCTTATCCGTATCTTAAGATAAATATTGAAAATCAACAACAAAGATTCAATACTTTTCCTATAGTTACCTTATTTTACGGGCAAATTTTATAAAAGATGATATGTATAAATCAAACAACTATGTTAATCTTCTCCCAAGGCTCAGTGCAAATGGCATACCGCTCCCACCACCACCACCAGGAAGCCATGCCCTGGAGTAACATTCCCAGGTCTCTGTGCTGCCTAAGTACTTTGTAACTTTCCTGTAACATATCCTATCCTGTGTTACCCTCACATGTATACATCTATGCCCCTTCGAAAATGTAAGAATTTTAAGAGTGAGAAGGACCATGCCTTCCTCTAAAGATAATTAATTCAAATTGAGTTGTTAAAAACCAATTTCAATAACCACCATTTCAAAGCAGAAAACATGACTAAAAATACATTTAAAAAAACTCGTAACATAGCAATACCAAATAATGATATATCTGTCAGTTTAATCAAAGTTTGGTTGCTGGAAATTTTTGTAAGTTTCAATTATATTACTGGTATGCTCTTTACTGCATAAATGTTATCAATTTTTGTGGTTACTCTGATGGCCTGTTTTATTATTAGTTTCTCAGTTATGATCTTTAAAAACAGGCCAAGTTTCTGGAGAGATGAGAGATTATAGCCACATAACCAATAACACAATTCATCTATCTTATAGTTTATTAACAAAATTCTTAATTCACACTATTCAGAAAAGATTCCTCTCCATCACATTTTTACATATTTATATTTATGGATACAGTGCTATGTATTCATGCTTCACTTCTGGCAATGCTGCAAAGATTAGGTCTCATAAATAAAAGTTAACAAGGCTAGGGACTCTGCACTAGATAATTTAATTCAAAAAAGACTTATTGTTGGCTCAGGATCACCTTTGAGACCTTACACTATGTGTGAGATTAACCGCATGGACTTTGTGACAATAGTTGCTTGGGGGGCAGGGGGATATCAGGTGTCAGGGATGGATACCAAGGCATAAACCTATCAATGCCAATCATTCTATATACATTATATTTAATCCTCACAATAACCCATTTAATAGAAAAAAAAAAACTCAACTCAACTTTAGGGAAAATAACTTAATTAGTATCGCACAAGTAAAAGAAGCAGGGACAGAATCTGAACCCAGGTCTGTCCAACCCCCTATTCCTAAACTAATGGTTCTCAAACTTTGCCATACATTAATACCCCTTGGAGGCATTGATTTAAAATGCAGATTCCCAGACTCCACCTCTAGAGGGTCTAATTCACTAAGCCTAAAGCGATGTCCAGAAATCTGCACTTTAATAAGCATCATCAAAAAATTTTAACACTAGTGGCACTTAGCCCATATTTTGAGAAACGCTGCCTACACTATGTTCCATCACTTCCTGACTAGTCCAAAGCAAGTCCCTTGACCTTTCTCGGTCTGTTTTCTCATCTCTAACATAGAGGCAATGTCTACCTCACAGTGGAACTGTGATAACTAAAATATGTAACTTAAAAAAAAAAAAAACTTAAAGTCCTTTTAAATTACGCTAGTACGGAACTGTACAAATATTGTTAGTGTTAATGCAGACCTGTCCAAGGCTCAGAAGCCCAAAAGCCCAAATGAGAGAAGAGGGGTCAAATGCCTGAAGGTCCCTGCCGCTCAGCGTCTACTTTCTCCCATACAGCCTCAGTACAACAGCTCTCCTCAGCATCTAGCTGAAACTGACAGCTCGGGAGAGGGTTTGACTGCGCAGCCGGAGCACCAGAGAAAGGGGCGGGCATGTGGCCCTAGAGGCGGGCCCAGGAAATTCAAAACAAGCCCGCAGAGGTGCAGGCCTGCCAGCCCCTGCGTTCCCGGCTTGCTCCTTTCATGCCAGCCCTGCTTCCCCGGGACTCTGCGGCTCACCTTTCCCCGGAGCCGCAGTACCTGAGGCTGAGCCCGAGACAGTGACGACCCCCGACGCGCCGGTGCTCGGAGGGTCGGGGGCTGCCGGGCCGGGGGCCGAGGCGGTGACTCGGCTGAGAAGTGCGCTAGCCGCCTCGGCCCCGGTACCGTCCGCTTCTCCTGGGGCTCCGGAGCCCGCCACTGCCTCCTCCAACAGCCGGGCTTCGCGGCGCAGAGCCTCTTCGGCCTCGCGGAGGTTGCTCTGCCGTAGGAACTGCAGCACTGCCAGCAGAGTCTGTCGGTCGTGGGGAGCACCGACCTCCGGAGCTGCGGCGGGCACCGGGGCCGCCCCCGCCGGGGCAACGGTGGAGACAGCCACCACGGGCTTTGGGGTCCCGCCATCCCCACCGGCCGACGACGCCGCCGCAACGTTCCCGCCGCCACCGTTGGGGCCGTTGTTGGTAGTGCCGCCGCCACCCTCGCCAGCGCCGTCCCCTGCCTGCGGAGGTAGCAGCGTTGGCGGTCCCTCAGGCTCTAGCTTGACCGCCACCTCCGTCTGCTCCTCCGCCAGCGCCGCCATCTTGCGGCTGAGCCAGTTCGCGCCGTCAAGCGTGGTTGCGTTTTCGCCACATGGAGGGCGGGGAAGGAGTATTTCACGACAGCTCTGGAGGGCAATTTACGGCAGTAGGAGGAGCGAGAAAAAAAAGGAGAAAAGGAATAGGAGCCAAGAGCAATTTTCAAAAGTGTAAAGAAAGGCAGGAAGTATGGTTTGGTGACCGCCTATTACATCTTGTCTGAAAATAGTTATCCTTTAATGCAGACCGGCTATATCCAGGTACTGTGAGAGACGTTTTACATTTTATGACTTCCTTTTACAGTCTTATAAAGTACTATTTTCTCGACATTACGGATGTGAAGCCGAGCCCCAAGGAGTTTAAATGATTTGAAAAAGCCACACAAGAAGTAAGCGACAGTGTCAAGATTCGAATCCAGGTCTTTAAGTCAAAAGCACATTTGCCAGGGAGAAGCTTCTGAAATACTGGTAATGTTTTATATTTGACCTGGACAGTGGTCTTTTTTGTCTTTTTTTAGCCATTTTTACTTTTTGTAGGAATTAAGCTACATGCTCAAGATTTGTGAATTTACAGCATATATGTTATGTTTCAATAAAAAAAAGTTTTTAAGTACCTGAATTTTGTGAAATGTGTACACTCTGCATTCATGCTGTTGTCCATTATTACAAATACACTGCATTTTAATTTTATACTTAAAAATAACATGCCATTTTGGGATATGCATCATAGGTTATAAACCCCTGCTGCATATTTTATTTCATTTGAGCCTCACAACTCTGGGATAGGTACAGATGAGGGAAGTGAGCCTGGGGCCTTGGGGTGATCAAGCACAATTGTTCAGGTTGTGGGTTTTGAGGTCTTAATGGCTTTGTTTGAATCCCTGCCTACCTCTTCCTAGCTGAATCACCTGAAGCAAGTTACTTAACTCACCATACCTCAGTTGCCTAATTTCTAAAATAATAATACCTACATCACAGAATTTTTTTTTCATAGAATTATTGTGAGGATTAGGTGAGAAAATGTGTATGTGATTCCTGATGTTGTTAGTTGCCCCCAAGTTGATTCCAGCTCATGGCAAACCACGTGTGTGTCAGAGTAGAACTGTGCTCCATGGTGTATTCAAGTCTGTGACCTTTCGGAAGCAGACCACCAGGCCTGTCTTCTGAGGCGCCTTTGGGTGGGTTTGAGCCACCAACCTTTTGGCCAGTAGTTGAGCACCTATTTGTGCCACCCAGGGACTCCATGTGATGCCCAGCACATAATAAATAAACCTGTTGTCATGGAGTGGATTTTGACTCATAGTGACCCCATAGGGTTTCTGAAGCTGTAATCCTTACTAAAGCAGACTGCCACACCTTTCTCCCACAGAGTGGCTGGTGGGTTTTACTAACCTTTCAGTTAGCAGTCAAGAGCTTAAACCTTTGCACCAACAGGGTTTCTATTACATAATAATTAGTCCTTCATTATTTTTACTTCAGTTTAAAAGGTGTTCTGCAAATGTTTAATCAAGAAAGTCCAGTGATGATGTTCAGGATGTGGTCTTGGGACTGAAATATAAAACTAATTGGATGTCTTAAGTACAAATATGAGACATGGGGTGTAAAAAAAGAGAGCCATGAGCAAGAATTGGTTAGCCTTTACTCAGCACTGGCCAAGAGAGGGCAAACCTGAATCTGATGGTAGATTCTTGTGAGATGGGAAGAATTCAGCCTTTTTCTCAAACCCATTCAACTTTCATTTTTATGATTCAGTACTCACTAATTAACTTAGTTAACTTACTTTATTAGTTTTCCAGGCACTACATAGTTGGGAGAAACCATGAATAACAAGCTGAAATGTGCTTACTGGAAAGATGTTTTACTCCATTGTGAATAATAAATTAACATTCTGATGCATACATTAACCTCTTGAATCAGGTCCTGGGAACTGGATCCACTTGGACCAAGATGCTGGGTCCCACAAAAATACAGCAACCCCCTACACCCCGGCCCTATGAGGTCTACCTCTTCCCTAGCTTTCTCAATTAACTTTCAAAGGTTTCGGTTGGGACTTCTGCCAGGTTACTTACTCCATGTGCAATGATTTTTGCTACACCACAATAGAAATAAGTTTATTGAGTGCCTGCAAGGACCGTTTTTATTTTTTGCTTCTCATTTTCCCTTCATCCCTGTCCCCTATTCCCATTCTCCTCCCACTTCCTTCCAGGAGTCTTTGAGAAGACTGGCATCCAATTTCTCCACATCCTCACCAGCATCTGAATTTTGAATTATAGATAGAAACCCTTTCCTTTCACCCAGGTTATAGAGAAATTCACCCATGTTTTCTTCTAGAGGAACCAATATGATATTTTTTGTTGGTTGGTTGTTTTCCAATTAGATCCCTATTTAATTTGGGATTTAATCTTTTATATGATTTGAAGTATAGATCTAACTTTATCTTTTTCGAATGTGTTTCAGAGGTTCCATGACTTCTTCAAGTTTAGCAATTCACTGAAAGTGCTCACAAGACTTAGTCGCAGGTCATGCTCATGGTTAAGGATTTTTATAGCAAAGGATACAGGGCAAAAGGAGCAGGAAAACAATGTGCATTGGCAGAGTGCAGAGGGACCAGGCATAGGCTTCTGCATCTTTCCCATCCAGGGCCGCCCAGAATGTGCTTTCTCTCTAGCAGCAAACTACAAGGATCCAAGTGGTATGTCTGCCCAGAAAAGCCTGTTCAAGTTTTAGGGTCTGAATCTTTTATGTAGTGCTGGTCATATGGGAGGGAGCCCTGGTGGTACATTTCTTAAAGTGCTTGGCTGTGAACTGAAAGGTTGGTGGTTTGAACCCACCAGCTGTTCCATGGGATAAAGATGTGACAGTCTGCTTTCATAAAGATTTAAAGCCTTTTCTGTTGTCTAAAATCTACATGATACTGCAAAAATTCAACAACAAAAAGACAAATAACCCAATTAAAAAATGAGCAAAGATTAGAGAAATGCAAATCAAAACTACAATGAGATTCCATCTCACCCCCAACAAGGCTGGCATTAATCCAAAAAACATGAAATAATAATGTTGCAGGGGGTTGAGGAGAGACTGGAACACTTATACACTGCTGGTGGGAATGTAAAATGGTACAACCACTTTGGAAATTGATGTGGCGCTTCCTTAAGAAACTAGAAATAGATCTACCATATGATCCAGCAATCTCACTCCTTGGAGTATATCCTAGAGAAATAAAAGCCTTTACACGAACAGATATATGCACACCCATGTTCGTTGCAGCACTGTTTACAATAGCAAAAAGATGGAAGCAACCAAGGTGCCCATCAATGAATGGATAAATAAATTATGGTATATTCACACAATGAAATATTATGCATCAATAAAGAACAATGATGAATCTGAAACATTTCATAACATGGAGGAATCTGGAAGGCATTATGCTGAGTGAAATTAGTCAATTGTGAAAGGACAAATATTGTATAAGACCACTATTATAAGAACTCTAGATAAAGTTTAAACACAGAAGAAAATATTCTTTGATGGTTACAAGGGTGGGGAGGGAGGGAGAGGGATATTCACTAACTAGATAAAAAAAAAATTAGTAGACAAAAAATTTTTTAGGTTAAGAGAAGGGCAACACATAACACAGGGATGGTCAGTACAACTGGACTAAACCAAAAGCAAATAAGCTTCCTGAATACAACCAAAAATCTTCAAAGGCCAGAGTAGCAGGGACAGAGGTCTGGGGACCATGGTTTCAGGGGACATCTAGGTCAATTGGCATAACAAAATGTATTAAGAAAACAGTCTGCATTCTACTTCGGTAAGAGGCATCTAGGGTCTTCAGTACTAGCAAGCGGCCATCTAAGGTGCATCAATTGGTCTCAGCCCACCTGGAGCAAAGGAGAATGAAGAACACCAAAGACGCAAGGTAAATATGAGCCCAAGAGACACAAAGGGCCACATAAACCAGAAAATCCATCAGCCTGAGACCCAAAGAACTAGACGGTGCCCAGCTACCACCGATCACTGCCCATCCTGACAGGCAACACAGCAGAGAATCCATGATGGAGCAGGAGAACAGTGAGATGCAGATCTTAAATTCTCATAAAAAGTCCAGGCTTAATGGTCTGACTGAGACTGCAGAGACCCTGACGGTCCTTGTCCCCGAACCCTTTGATAGGCCAAAACTGGAACAATTCCTGAAAGCAACTCTACAGACAGGGATTGGTCTGGGCTATAAGATAGACAACGATGCTGGTGAGGAGTGAACTTCATAACTCAAGTAGACACCTGAGACTATGTGGGCAACTCCTGTCTGGTGGCGAGATGAGAAGGAAGAGGGGACAAAAGCTCATTGAGTGGACATGGGGAGTTCAGGGTGGAGAGGAGGAATGTGCTGTCTTATTAAGGCAAGAACAGCTGGGAGTGCACTGCGGGTTATGTATGGCTTTTTGTATGAGAGACTGACTTGATCTATAAACTTTCACCTAAAGCACAATTAAAAAAAAAAAATTACAGCCTTGGAAACACTATGGGGCAGTTCTACTCTGTTCTGTAGGGTCACTATGAGTCAGGATCGACTCGTCGACAGTGGGTTGGGTTTGGTTTGGTTCTTATTGAGGAGTCCCTGGATGGCTCAAATGGTTAATGCCCTCAGCTGCTAACTGAAGAGTTGGCAGTTCAGGTCCAACCAGAGGCACCTCAGAAGAAAGGCCTGGCATTCTACTTCCAAAAAGATCAGCCATTGAAAACCCTATGGAGCTCAATTCTACTCTGAGACGCATGGGATTGCCATGAGTCAGAACAACTCAACAGTTTTTGGGGCACATGGGAAATATATCTTGCTACACAGCCAGCCAGTCATGGCAACTGAAACTAAGGACCCATCGATGAAACCAGGTGCATGCACATCATCAATCTTAACATTTGTGCAAAACAACCTGACAGTCTGGGATGACATGGTCCATTGCTTCAGGTGAAAGCAAGAAAACCATCAATCATTGACATAACAAACATTCCAAGAGTCATATTCCCAGGGGTTGACCAGGGGTTAGTCATGGTTCCGGATTCCCTTGGAGACAACAAGGAAGACCAACCAGATCCCCTATGTTAACTCTTTTCCCAAAAAAATAACCATTTTTTCTCTAGCAACTTGAGTAAGAAGTCCATCTTCGCCCCAGTGATTTGAGATGACACTTTTACCATATTGTGACATTCTGTATGTAACTTGCATCTATTTCTGGATTTTTTATTCTATTTCTGGCTTGTACACACAATGTTTTAATTCAACAGGCTTTAGAGTATATTTAATGTTTGGTAGGGTTTGTCCATCCCTGTAGCTTTTCTTTTGTAGTGTTTTACTGGTTATTCTTGCATGTTTATTTTTTCTTAGGGAGTTAAGTATCAACTTGTCTATTTCCATTAAAAAAAAAAAAAGCTTATTTCTACATGGCTTTAAACATGGGAGTTCTTCACGGCTGGATCCTCCTTTCTGCATTTTTTCCCTTAGATAATTTCACCCATTACCATGGGATTCAAATACAAATGACTATCAGACTTCTATCTCTAGCCAGCACCTCTCTTCTGAACTACAGGCTGGGCAGGAGCTGATGCTTCAGTGCACAGTAGGAATTTCTTCTTCCCCAGGGTAACCTCAATTTTGCTCTTAGGCTTTTCAACTGACTGGATGAGGTCCACCCAGATTATTTAAAGTCAACTGACTGTAAATGTTAATTACATCTACAAAGTACCTTCACAGCAACATCTAGCTTAGGGTTTGATTGAATAACTGGGTACTTTTTTTTTTGGCCTAGCCATGGAGCCCTGGTGGCGTAATGGTTAATAGCTCAGCTGCTATCCAAAAAGTTGGCAGTTTGAATCCACCAGCTACCCCTTGGCCACCCTATGGGGCAGTTCTACTCTGTCCTGTGGGGTCGCTATGAGTCGGAATCAACTCAATAGCAACTAGTTTGATTTTGGTTTGTAGCCTAGTCCCTGGATGGTGTAAATGGTTTGCACTCAATGACTAACCTAAAGGTTGGTTGTTCGAACCCACCAAGCAGCACTATGGCAATCTGCTTCTGTAAATATTAAAGCCAAGAAAACTCTATGGAGTGGTTGTACACTGTAGCACATAAGGTTGCTGCAAGTCAAAATCAACTTGATGTCAATGGGTTTGGTTTTTTGGTTTTTATAGCCTAGCCGAGATGACACATAAAACTAACCATCATGCCATAGGACTGACAAAGCCTGCAGATATTTCTGTTTACCAACTAAACTGACATTACTCAATAGCAGTAGTACAAGTTCATAATTCACTCAGCTTGCCAGCTTTGAAGATATGCAATTCTTTATTACATATATATTTTTAATTTTGGCATGTTCAATATTTCACATTTCCCACATAAAATAAAACTTCACTAATATTTTCATATTATAATACTTCGAAATTATAGAATATTATAAAATGCACACAAAATGCACTATAGATACACTTCTTTTGCCAGGTAGTTTTTACAGTGTTGAAAGGTTAGAAGCTGTGACTTCAATGTAATTATGAGGAAGGTCTTACAGACTTAGGCCTTTGGAAAGCGAGTATCTCCTGTGTCTAGGTCTATCTCTTTCAATCTTCCTCTGTCTTCAATCACCCTCTTTCAATACCCTAGACCAGTTCTCATCCTCCTGCCTGTGTGATCTACACCCTTCCATGTAGAAAGAGATACTTCCTTTCTTCCTTCTTGGGCCATATCAACTTTAATATGTCAGGTGCGACCAGACTTTGGGGACTGTAAAGCAGAGAAGTGGGCTGTGGTCAAGAATCAGCAATGGGTACACCAAATCTGGTTCAGTGTTCCCCAAACTGGAATTAATTGATTTCCTCATTGGTTAATTGAAGAATTTATTTGAGGAACTTGATTTCCTTACTAGTTCTCTAAGAAAGAATTTCAGAACCAAACCCATTGCCTTACAGTTGATTCCAACTCATGCTGACCCCACATGTTACAGAGTAGAACTGCTCCATAGGGTTTTCTTGACTGTAATCTTTACAGAAGCTGATTGCCAGGCCTTTTTCCACAGTGCCACTGAGTAGGTTCAGACTGCTAACCTTTAGGTTAGTAATTAGGTTAGTAGCCAAGTACAAATCATTTGTGCCACTCAGAGACCTGTTAAGATATAAGTACATCACTCCCAAATTAGCGTTAATTTTGCTCAGAGACAGCATAATATTGCCTCAAATATGAGTTTTGATGTGATTTCACCCTCAGTATTTTTGTGGTTAGGAGAACTGGACTCCTTCCTGAATCTCACTTTCAAGAATAATGACATTATCTAGCACTATCCAAATCAGCCAGAATAAGCTACGCCAACTCCAAATCTCTCATCTATTAAAAATGGGGAGAGAAAATGTATGAGAAGATTTCAGTGCTTGCTACAGTAGACCCTCAATAAATGTTTGTTGTATTAAATATAACTGACTTTTCTTTATGTGAAAGGAAAAGTCTTTGACTGTAGATCAGATTTCCATCTTGTGGCAATACAAGATATAATTCCACAAAATAATAAATTTACATATTTCAAAATAAAAACTTCATACTTCTTTTTTTTTTTAATCTTTTTAACTTTTCATTTTTCAAGAAGTAGATCACCAGGCCTTTCTTTCAAGGCACCTCTGAGTGGACTCCAGCCTCCAACCTTTCAGTTAGTAACCCAGTGCAATGAACTTAAGTCTTATGAATTCACAATGAAATTTGAATATAGGTGAAGAGCAGCTTTATTTTGTAAGGCCAAGCTAGTGAGGCCTGGGGCATTTGGGCTACAATTAGAGTTATCGAACTGTGCCTTTGTATACTTTGTATGCTGATGCCTTCAGGAATACTGGTCGGAAAGGGTAATGAGATGAAGGCTACATGGCCCCAGATAATTACGATTTTTTTGTTTCTTATGTCTATATTGAGTCCTTTTTTTCTGCTCCTCCCTCACTATCTGACTGTCAGCTACCACTTTTTGAACTTCATACATCTTAATGGGAATAATCTTGGATGGAGGTGGTTTTCCACAGATGAAATGCGTAACTGATATTCAAATCGAAATCGTTATTATTCGTAATGCAACATCATTTTAGCACCACTTTGGTGCTCTGAGAATAGGTTGATACAGACCGGATGTTGTTGCCTTCAAGAGTAGCAATTCCATCGTTTATAAAAGGCGGTGAGGAGCCGCAAGCCTCTCAAAAGGAAAATGAGGTGAGGTTCCTTTAAGAAGGTAAGGCCCGCTCGCCCCGCCCTATGTACCTGAGGGGTACCTTGGGCTAGGTGAGGAACATTGAACTACATTTCCCATCGGTCCCTGCCGGCCTCCGCGCCTGCGCACTGGCAGCGAAGGGTGGCCCGCCAAACTCCCGCGCTCTCGGGCCACCTCGCCCAGCCCCAGCTCACCTCGCCTCAGCCCGGGACATGGAGGGCGTCGCGGCGGGCGGCACGAGCACCGCCAAGGCTGAGGGAGCCGCCGCGACGCCGCCCCCGCCGCCCGCCTCCCCGCCGGCCCTCACCCCCGCGCCCGCCGCCGACGAGGAGGGCCCACTGCCTTTGCCCGAGGCGGGGGCTCCTGGCTGCTCGGGCTCCCGGCCCCCTGAGCTGGAGCCGGAGCGCGGCCTGGGCCGTTTGAGAGGCGGCTTCGAGGACGAGGACGAGGAGCTGGAGGAGGATGAGGAGCTGGAGGAAGAAGAGGAGGAGGAGGAGGAGGAGATGGGCCACTTCTCGCTGAGGCTGGAGGGCCGGCCGGACTCGGAGGACGAGGAGGAGGTATTTAGAGCCCCTGCCTGGCCGGGCCGGCCCGAGGGGCCGCGGGGACGGAGCCGCCCCCGGGGCTCGGGCCCTGCCGTTCGCGGCCACCGCCGCCCCTGCCGGCCTCGCCTTCGCGGGCGTGTGGCGCCGAGCGACCTGCCCCGGCCCGATCCCCTGCCGACCGGTCTCGTGAGGTTCCTGCAGTCGCTTGGGTTCTCCCGGGCCTCCTGCTCACTCCGCCTGGGAAGAGGTGCTGAGGCCGCTCTAAGGTCGCTGGGAGTCGGGATCACGGCACACAACAACAGCGACAACGTGCCTGGAGGTTGGGCAGGCGCCGAGGATGCGGTGCCCCCGCCGCCCGTGCTCTTACAGCCAGACCCGGCAAACAAGTAAACGGCCCACTTCTGCAGGGTGTCGGGAGGATGAGAAACCCTTCCCCACCTGTTCAGTCCGTAACTGGAAGGATTTTTTTTTTTTTAGTATGGTAGCACACATTTTATCAAGTTAGGTCACGCCTAGCCAGAATTAATTTATTAAACTTAAGTACCAGTATCTGGAAAGGTTGGCCATTTTATGAGTAATTCATAAAGATGCTTTTTATCTGGCAATATACATTATATCCAGGCGAATAAGATCCCTCTGAAACATTGGTTTATGTTGTGTCATTGTAACTTCAGTATTTTGAAGGGCGGGAGGGAGTATAACATGTTTCTTTGTTGCAAAGCAAGTGACACATTGTTTATAATAACGTTTGAAAGGCAAGGACTTGTATTTTAAGACTATTTCCATTGCATTTGCAGCGCCTGATTAACCTCTCTGAGCTGACCCCATACATCTTGTGTTCCATTTGCAAAGGTTACTTAATAGATGCAACTACCATTACAGAATGCCTTCATACCTGTAAGCATACGGTTCGCATTTCTGCATATATTTTCAATTTTAGAAAAGTCTCTCAATTTTGTTTTTTCAACAGTTAAAAATTTTGTAATTAAAATTTTTCAACAGTTTGTAAAAGCTGCATTGTGAGACATTTTTACTATAGCAACAGATGTCCAAAATGCAACATCGTAGTACATCAGACACAACCTCTTTATAACATAAGGTAAGAGAAATATCTAAGTAAAATTTATGTTTTAAATATACTTTTTCTGAAAGCTTGCAAATTGTGTAGTTGGGAATAAATTCTTGATCTGTCTTAAAATTAGAAGACAGGGTACTAATTCTTTTAAGAAATATGTATAGAGCACTTAATGTGTACCAGGCACTGTGCTATCTGCTGGGGACTGTTTTTTAAAAATGAGAGATACAGACATCTTGTGTATATTCATCCCGTCTCTCAAGATAATGAGGCTAGTTTAGGCTTGTTATCTCAGTATATTAAGAATTTTTTTAAAACAATACTTGAAGCAACTGGTTTCTCTTTTAGAAAAGCCTGTTCATCATGGGTCATTGTGATTTATTAATCAAATTTTCAGTTCCTGAGCATCAAATGTTCAGTTTTCATTCGAAGGGAAGAAAAATCCTGTAAGTAAATATCTTGCATTCATTCAGCAAATACTGTTAAACTTTTACTTCTGTCAGGGAAGCATTCTTTGCAGATGATACAAAGAAGTTCCAAATAGCCTTTGCCAGCTCCTGTCTGGAGGGGAGATGAGAAGGCAGAGGGGGACAGAAGCTAGCTGAATGAATGTGGAAATAGAGGGTGGAGAGGAGTGTGCTGTTTCATTTAGGGGCGAGCAACTGGGAGTATATAGCAAGGTGTGTATAAGTTTATGTATGAGAGACTGACTTGATTTGTAAACTTTCACTTAAAGCACAATAAAAATTAAAAAAAAAAAAAAAAAGCCTTTGTCTTGAAGCTCACATTCTTATGGTTTGGGTATAAGACCAGTACATGTCAAACAACATAGTGAACTATTCAAGACAGCCCATGATTGCTTGCTAATTTATAATTACTTGAGATTCTCTCAGGTGAGTTATATCTTAGGCATCATGCCTGCTACCCGGAAGTAACTGACTTCTGAGAAAGGAGAAATCCACTCAAGAGGGAACAATTTGTTACCTACAAAGAGCATCATTTGCTCTGTACCAAAATGCATTTTTCCAAATTCTGAGGTGTTCTCCATCCTTTCTTTTTATTAGGTTGGACCGACAGTTACAAGACATAGTATACAAATTAGTGATCAATCTAGAGGAAAGTAAGTTTCTTTTATTCATAGTTGTAAGTCCCAGAATCTCTGCCGACTCCACTAGTTACATTTAAAGTATAATTCAGTCTGTGTTTTATTATTTTTTAGGAGAAAAAAAGCAAATGCATGATTTCTATAAAGAAAGAGGTCTAGAAGTGCCTAAGCCTGGTAAGTTTGGGTGTATACCATATTTATGAAGAATACTAACTTAATAAAGTTTGCTCCCTTTGAGGTTCTCCTTGATGATAAGTAGTTATATGATCAAAGAGAGAGAGAGATTTTGAAGAAAATGTTGTCGTATACTCCATTTTAATTGTTTACAAACATTAAAGAGTGTAGGCTCTGGAGCAAGATTGCCTGAATTTGATCTAAGCTCTGCCACTTTACTAGCTGTGTGACTTTGGCAAATTACTTCAATGTCTCTGATTCTTCATCTACAATATAGGAATAATAGTATACTTCATAAAATTGTTGTAACAATATATTGAGTAATATAAAGCACTTAAAACAGTGCCTTGCACATAGTAACTGCTGAAACATAATTTTTAAGATGATGGTAATATCGCAACATGGAAAATTTGGTCAGATTTGGGTAAATTCTGGCTCTTCCACTTAATACTTAGGTGACTTTAAGCAAATTGCCTAATCTCACTAAGCCCCAGTTTCTTTGTCAGTTAAAAAAAAAAAATAAGAGTAGTGGTACCACCTATATGCAGTCCCCAGGTGGTACAAATGGTTAAGAGCTCAGCTACTAGCTGTATGGTTGGCAATTTGAACCCACTGAGGTACCTCAAAAGATAGGCCTAGCAATCTGCTTCTGAAAGATCAGCTTGAAAACCCTGTGGAGCAGTTCTACTCTGCACACATGGGGTTACCATGAGTCAGAATCAACTCGATGACAACTAACAACAACCACCACCTATATCATAGGATTATAATGAGGATTAAATGAGATGGTACGTGTAAAGTGCTAAGCATGAGCTCTGGCATGTAGTAATACTTGTTAAGAGTTATCTACAACTGTTGTTGCTTTGATGAGCTCTTTCTCCGGTTTTCTTATGCCAGCCACATGTGTCCATTTTCCACTGCAGAGTGGTCCCGAGTCTTGCCTCTAATTTCACTGGCTTTGATGAGCTCTTTCTCCGGTTTTCTTATGCCAGCCACATGAGTCCATTTTCCACTGCAGAGTGGTCCCCAGTCTTGCCTCTAATTTCACTGGCTTTGACTCATCAGCTGATGTTATTAATGAAAGGGAGATTGAGTGCTTTATGATCTTTTAAATAGTTGGCATAATTATTAATACCTGTGTAATTATTTTTCCAAGATCTCAAATTATGAAATTTTTGTCTTTACTCAACTTCTTTATTTGGCTATCAAATAGCTGTTCCACAGCCAGTTCCTTCAAGTAAAGGAAGATCTAAGAAGCCCCTGGAATCAGTGTTTCGTATTCCACCTGAACTTGACATGTCTTTATTACTGGAGTTCATTGGGTGAGTACCCTCAAAATCTATTTCTTAACCTTCAAATAAAACATTAAGTCCCAGCAGTTACGAAATCTTCCTGAATTTGGGTAAAACCAAGTTTTTCTGACATCCTTTTAAAAATTAATTATGAAGTATTTAAGACATAGAAAAAGGTGTAAGAGTAGTACAATAACCACATGTATACCCACCACCTGGCTTAAGTCATAAACCATTTCTAATATAACTAAAGCCCCTTGGATCCCGCTTTCTGTTCACTCCCTTTCCTTCAGAGGTTAATATCCACTCTCTTCAAAATAGTGTTTGTCCTATCCTTACATTTCTTTATATGTTTACTACATGTGTATCTATTCTGAACCATGTGTAGAATTGGTTTTGCCTATTTGGTATTTAAATAGTATCATACTATGTGTTTTGCAACTGCCTTTTTCACTCAATATTGTGAGTCACCCATATTGGAATTCTCACTATTGCATGATACTCCATTAGAATGAATATACCACAATTTGTCTTTTCTTATATTGTTGAACATTTAGGTTCCTTTCAATTTTTTGCTATTATAAACAATGTTGCTACATATCTCTCATGTATGTGTATTCATTTCTCTAAGGGTATAGACTTGCTGAGTCTTAGGCTATGTTCATCTTCAACTTTAACTGATTTTGCCAAATTGTTTTCCGAAGTAGTTGGACATCTTTTTAATTCAAATAAATTGCTTCTTATTCCATTATACTGCAACATTGTTGAACAGTCTGTAATGGCCACAAAGTTGGCATGTATCAAGCTATAGTTTTTAAAAATACTTACGGTTCACAGAGTAACATGCCTTCTTGGAAAATCCAGATATTCCTTTTTTGTGTTACCGATACCTGTTTTACCTCTCAGTCATTTCCTCCTTATAACGCTAGGTTGCCAAGATCATTTAATATCTAGCTTGTACTATGTGGTCTTTATCTTTTTACCTTTTTATCTTGTGTTCTTAATAATGTTAAGAACCTCTAAGAGGCAGGAAACCTTTCTTATGGCTCTACAAAGCCCCAGAATTTAACACAGAGTAGTGGGTGATGATGACGAAATAAAGATCTCTTTGGAGAATGAGAAGAAACCATGTAATTTCCAAATTCAATATCAGCAATTTCCATTAGTAAAGAATATGTTCCAACTTAAATGTCCAAAAGGGAACTGTTTAAATAATAGTTTTTCTACACACCAGTAAGATAGATTTGTATGTGCTGATGTGAAACAGTACTAATTATATATTAATGTATTAATCTAAATTATATATTAACCAAAAAACCAAACCCATTGCAATCGAGTCAATTCTGACTCACAGCAACCCTATAGGACAGATAAGAACTGTCCCATGGAGTTTCCAAGGAGTGCCTGGAAACACGTATATGCACATATTCCCTGCCATCCTCTTAAAAACACACACATACACAAATGGGCACATGCTATATATATATAATATATATTCTCTTCTGCATTTTGGATGGAAAGCCTAGGGTGGATGTGCCACTGTTGGAGCCCTGGTGGCACAGTGGTTAAGAGCTATGGCTGCTAACCAAAAGGTTGGTAGTTGAAATCCATCAGTCGCTCCTTGGAAACCCTATGGGGTAGTTCTACTCTGTCCTATAGGGTCACTATGAATCAAAATTGACTCGATAGCAGTGGGTTTGGTTTTGATTGGTTTGGTGCCACTATTACCTCATTCTTTGCCCACAGAGGAAATCAATAATTAATCACGACTGGCTTTCCTAACGAGTGAGACTTGACCACAATGCTGAAGGCAGTCGTCACCAGTTACAAAAATTGTTACATTATTAACACAGTCTCTGCTGTAGTGGAAAGAGCTCAGACTTGGAATAAGACCGTCTGAATGTAAGTCCTAGCTCTGCTGTTTTCTAGCTTTGCAACCTTGAACAGATCACCTTTTGTTTATTCATAAGATGTTTATTAAGGTCCTGCTATGTATCAGCACTGTGCTAGGTGCTCAGAATATAGTTTTATAAGTCAACTGTGGTCCTTGCCCTCATGGGATTTTCAGTTTTAACTTCACAGAGCTTCAACTTCCCTATTTGTCATATGAGAGAATGGAACCTTATATGTTTAATGATTATAATGGGTATTCTGTCTACCTCATAATATTGTCCATTATCTCTTTTCAAATGGTAGTAAAACAAACCAAACCTGTTGCTGGCCAAGTCGATTCTGACTCATAGTGACCCTGTAGGACAGAACAGAACTGCCCTATAGGGTTTCCAAGGAGCTGCTGATGGATTTGAACTGCTGACCTTTTGGTTAGGAGCTGTGGCTCTTAACCACTGAGCCACCAGGGCTCCTCAAATGGCTATGGGGTAAGGGGACTTACAATGGCAAGGAGTCTTTTTGAAGTCACCAGTTCCCAGAGTTAAATCCCCAGGTTTTCACTACATGGAAATACATAATTGTTATCATAGAAGTCCAGCTATTGGGGATAACCCTGGGAAGCTCTTTCATGGCAGGACAGGTGGCAGATGAATTTCGACCTGATCTAGGAAATTTGGTCCAGCTCGTGATTCTGCATAAACTGGAATAGAGAAAAAAACTGAAGTAGATTCAGCCTGTGGGCAGTAATTTTCAACCACTGGAATATGAAATCATATTTTCCCCCAGACTGGAATATACATGTTTTGTGATCTTGAGACAGTTTCTTACTTCTTTTTGTTCTTCAGTTTCTCCATGTAAAGTAGAAGATTATAAAAAGAAATAACCTCAGACAGGCAGTATAGTGTGTAGAAAGAGCATAGGCTTTGAAGAGTCTAACTCAAGGTATGTAATCTTTGGGATGTAGCTTAACCTTCCTGATCATTAGTTTCCATATTTCTAAAATGAGGATTATAAAGGCAATACACGGGATTGTTGTAAGAATGAACATATGGTATTTTTAACATGGCTAAGCTATTGTCAATGTATAAATACTGAAATATTGCAGGGTCATTAAAAAATAAAGGTTAAAGTAGCCCATCATACTGTAATATGTAACCTCTATACACTAAAGAAAATTATCTCACATGAGTTAAGTGTGATATGTCTGCCAAAAATTGTGTGCAATCTTTAGCTCAATGATATTTAGTAAACCAGGGAGGTAATATCCCACTCTACTCTGTGTTCGTCCTAAAACTCCTAGAGTTTTAGGAGGGTATTGGTAAACTGAAGTATAACCAGAATAAATGGTCAGAAAAACTGTGTCATATGTGGTAGTGGAAGGAACAAAAGATCTTTAGCTTGGAAAAGAGAAAAAAATCATAAGTCCCTCAAGTTAACTTTAGATCTTTGAAGGATTATCACACAAAAGAAAGATTGGATTTAATTCACAAGAATACCAAAAAGCAAACCTAATACCCGTAGGTATAAGTTACAGAGAGACATATTTGATTCAACATAAGCAAGTAATTTCTAACAAACCAAACCAAACCCAGTGCCGTTGTCAAGTCGATTCCGACTCATAGCGACCCTATAGGACAGGGTAGAACTGCCCCACAGAGTTTCCAAGGAGCTCCTGGCGGATTCGAACTGCCGACCCTTTGGTTAGCAGCCATAGCACTTAACCACTATGCCACCAGCGTTTCCAATTTCTAACAAAGTTGCCCCCAAATGGAATGGGTTGACTTGATTTCTGCCTCTTTAAGTATTCAAACAGAAGCTAGATGCCATTTGTCATGGATTCTATAAAGAGAATTCTTGTAATGAAGAATGTTCTATAACTTTCTTAGATTTATGTTTATGTGTGTATATTTTATATGTTTATATGTGTATATTTTATATATTTATATATAATGTTATATTGTTACATAAATATTATGCTCAAACCCTATTCTTTACAACGTGTTAGGGAAGAAAACACAGGCTTTGATGCTAGGCACACCTCAGTTTGAATCCCAGCTTTATCACTTACTAGCTCTGTAACCTTAAGCAAGTTATTAAACCTCACCGAGCTTAATTTTCCTTGTCTGTAGAATGGGGATACAAATGCCTAATTTGTAGGGCTATTGTAGGCTAAAGGCTAAATGAAAAACATGCAGATACCTAGTATATAGTAGATGCTCAACAAAAGTTACTGCCCCTTGTTCTCCATCATGATGTAAAAATGATTTAGTCAAGAAATCTCTTTGAGCTTCTAGGCGAAAGACAAACAGTAAAATCATGACCAGGTGATTTTGCAGCAAGTGAAATACAACAGCCTTCTTGTAAGAAATCTTACCTTGTAAAGGTTACTGTAGAGAAAAAATATTTTCATTATGATATTTTTAAAAGGAAGTTAGATTTTAAGCTGGAAAATGTTAGAATACTAAAAGTAGGAAAAATCTAAATATTAAGAATATACTTTTAATTCCTGAAATTAAGTATATATACTAGAGAAAGCTGCCTTTGTCTTACCACTAGGTGGCAGAAATAACAAACAGTTAACTAAATTTTATTTCATAAAGGATTACCTGACTGTCTGAAATTTTAAAATAAATTGATGTTCCTCAAATATTTGTTACTTTTCTGTTATATAATTAGACCTATAGTTTAAATATTGATTAATTTTGCTCTCATTTTTCAGTGCTAATGAAGGTACGGGACATTTTAAGGTATTTTACTTTTTCATTTTCATTCATTTCACAGGAGGGTTCTATAACACACAAATTTCAGAGTCAGATTAGCAGCCATAGGGAGATTGTCTTCAATTACAACAAAGAATATTTTGTACATAAACATTATTGAAATATGAAATACATTCAATAATGCTCTCTTCTAATAGGTTTATAAGGAAAGAGACTTATTAAGTAGGGATTTGTTATTAACCCAGAGCAGTAGTCAAAGGAAAAAGAAATGAGTCATTTTTAAAACTCTAAAGTAAAATGCTATGTTGATTTGGTGACAAAAATGTTTCAAAGCATTTTTTACATAGTTGGCATTTAGAGTTAATATGAGCTTAAAAATTCTATTAGCGTGTAATATATTTGGCTCAAGTTAACCTGCCCTAACTTGTTACTTCAATCGTTTACTGAGATTTTCAAGGTAAGAATGAACTCCTTTGTAACATACTTAAGTTCAGTGTTGTCTGAAAGGCTCCAGAATCTCAGGTGCCATTGTACACAGTGTTGCTACTATGAGCTATTCAGGAAAAGGTAACTTTTTTAAAGGGGGCAAATCAGGCCTTATAGTTACTTCAGATTGTAAATATATGAGGAAATAGGTAACTTTGGTCTGTTCAGATTTTCAGTGGCTTTGTCAAAGTTTATACAGAAAGTTGGGTGAATTTTACCTTGTTGGGCATACTGTTTTATAAATACACTGGCTCACAGATATGAATTAAAGCACAGAGACAGATAGGTACATCTCTGGATGAAGTATATTATAGATGTCCTCCAGAGATCAACGTGATAGAGGGAAGGCAGCGTCAAGTTAACCCCACGGTTTTTGGTAAAATTGTAAAATATCAAACTAATGGTGACAAACTTTAAGAATTTCTTCCCTAGCAGCATGGTGGGTGTGAAAGCGGCAGGTAAATTTCTATATGGGAGAAGTACTGGGTCATATACTCCTAAAACCAAACTGGTTGCTGTAAAGTTGACTCTGACTCATGGTGACCCCATGTGTGTCATAGTAGAACTGTGCTCCAGAAATATCCCTTGAAGTCTTCTTAAACCACACAACAGGTTAGTTTAATTAGCAAAGAATGTCTGCCTTGAGCATTGTTTATGTTAATGGAGGAGGAACAATCTGGAAAAGGAGGGTGAGGAATGGTTGCACAACTTGAAAAAGGTAATCAATGTTACTGAACTGTCTGTGTAGAAATTTGAATTGCTGTATTTTCTGTTTATATTCTCCACAACAGCAACAACAAAAAAAATATTAAAGCAGAAAAAGGGATGAAATTCTAATACATTCTACGATATGAGTGAACTTTGAAAACATGATGCTGAGAAAAATAAACCAGACTCAAAAGGACAAGTATTGTGTGATTCCACTTATATGAAATATCTAGAAGAGGCAAATGCGTAGAGACCATAGTCAGTTAGTGGTTGCCAGGGACTGCGGGGGGAGGAAAGAATGGGGAGTTATTGCTTAAAGTGTACTGAACTTCTGTTTGGGGTGAGTTTTGGAAATGAATAGTGGTGAGGATTGTACAACATGATGAATATAATTATTGTCACTGAATTGCATATTTAAAAATGGTTAAATTGGAAAATTTTATATATATATTTTATCACAATAAAATAAGTAAAAAATTAGAGTTCAATGCAAGAAAAATATTATAATGAAAGATAAAAATAAGGTGGCAGAGCTTTTAGATTAAAGGAGTTTAAAAGGGCATGACAACTAAATGCAGTATGTGATTCTTCATTAAATCCTGAATTTAAATAAGAACAACCTATAAAGGATATTATTGGAATAATTAGAGAAATTTAAACATGGATATGTAGATAATTTTACTAATGTTAAGTTTACTCAATACCTCTATAAACTTACTGATAATTGTAGTTATGTAGGAGAATGTTCTTATTCTGAGTAGATAACTGCTGGTGTATTCAGGCATAAAATATCTCAGTGTCTACTAATTACCCTCAAATGGTCCATGGGCAGGAATATATATATATATGTATACACACACACACATAGGTAGAAATAAAGCAAATATAGCAAAATACAGCAGTGTATTAACAGTTGGTGAACTAGGTGAAGGGCATCTGGATGTTCATTGTGCCATTCTTACAATGTTACAAATTTGTCATTTGTCAAAAAGTTGGAGGTGAGAAATGAAAGAAAACAACCATATCAAATATCTAGTCAGTGTTCAAATTTTTAATTTTCTCAGTTTCTTGGTAGATCTTTAAATCTGTGCATCCTCTATTTCTTTTTTCTTTCGATTTGTTGTTGAGACGCAATCATTTGTCCTATAGTTTTCTACAGATTGGGTTTTGCTGTTGCGTCTTTGTGGTGTAATTTAACATGTTCTTCTACCTTCTGGCTTTCCCATAAACCGGTGGTTAAATCTGAGTGTTGATGAGATTGAGGTTTGACTTGGGAGGGGCAAGAGTATTTCATAGGTGGTGTTTCTTTCTTTCATCAGGGGACACATAGTATCTGGTTACTTTGTAAGGTTAGCAGCCATTGATGCTCCGTGTCTAAATCTTTATTTACTAGGGGTTGAGAAGTGATGCTATAATTTTTTCTTCTTTTATTAGTTAAAATACGTATGTAAAGAGAACCTTTGCTTTATCTATTTAGTTCCCCAGTGATGTAGTTCATATAGGAAAGACATGGTAAATATTTGATTTTCTTTTCCTCTTTACTTACCAGCTTTCAGAATAATGAGGTAAAATCATGGATTTAAACATGTTTGTGGTTTAATCCGTTTCAGTTATTATCCTTAAAAAAAAAATCCTTACTGATGTTCAAATCATTGTATTATAGATATCAAAGTCTATGATAGCTACCTTGCTATCTGATATGACAAGATGTTCCACGCTCAACTTGTACATCTGTTGCCCCAGACACAGAGCCAATCATTTCTCCAAGTCCTAGCTCCGTTTGGAAACCCTGGTGGTGTAGTGGTTAAGAGCTACAGCTGCTAACCAAGTGTTGGCAGTTCAAATCCACCAGGTGCTCCTTGGAAACCCTATGGGGCAGTTCTACTCTGTCTTATAAAATTGCTGTGAGTCTGAATTGACTTGATGGCAACAGGTTTTATTTTGTTTTAGTTCTTTTTGGCTGTGATTGGTATTTCAGAATCACAATCTGGTCCCTTGGGTTCACATTGCTACTGGGTTGGTCACTGTTTCTAGGCCTTTTCAGTTGACAGAGATAGGAATTTTTTTCAAGGTTAAATATATCATGAGTTGATACTGTTTTTTGAAAGGCATTTTCAGTGCCATACATTATCTAATGACAGAAATAGCTGATTTTTTTAAATTTCCCTGTACATCTTAGACTGGCTTCTTATTTCAACTTTTTATCAAATCTTTTGTATTATAGATAGCAGGGAAGATTACCATACTTAATGTCAAAGAAGTATAATTCTTCTATAGTTTTTTTTTTTTTTTTTTTCTGTTTATTTGCAGGTGGTAGGAGGCTATTAGGTGTAGAGGAAAAATAATGAGTTGACCATCTAGTTGAGAACTGGTTTTATAACCTCCAGGAAAAAGAACAAATTGTCTTTGAAAAAAGTTGGGTTCAAATTAAATAGGAGAAAATACTTCTGTTAACTTGTGAGGATGGGCTACGGGGACTAAGGTTAACAATGTGAGAACCCTAGCTTTGAAAGTCGAGACTAGTATTTTTTCTTTCAGGTGTTAGCATATCTCATAATTCTGTTCTGCATGATCTAATAATTATAGCTTATGTTAAATTAGATTAATTTTAACAAACACTTGGGGCAAGGTTGAAGTGTTCACCAAGAATTTAGAAATGGGAGAAGTCGGATTGTTCTCTGCAGGTATACCTGAAGCCTACTCTTGAGATGGCAAACTCTGGACATTGACTTCCAGAAATGCACTGGTTGGCCAGCAGACGTTTAGCTAGAGTATCCATAAGATGGAGTTTCTCAAGGCATCTGATAGGATTCTCATGCAGATCAGGCAGTGTCACCTGCAGTGAGGGGACTTCATTTGGGGTACCGCTGCTGTGTCTTCTCAGTGAGTCTGCTTTCATTTTGTGAGATGATTCCTATACCTGCATTAAAAGAACATGAGAACTTTGCCGTTTTTGTCTAGAGCATATCACTGTCCTATGGTGACAACTGGGCTCCCTGTAAGAGTTAATATTCTTCACATAAAGAGCAAAATGATACAAATCATCTTAGAGAAACTGGCTCACAGCACAACGGTAATAACTATTTAAGTGCTTGCTATGTGCCAGGAATGGTTCTTAGTAATTTACATATATTAACTCATTTGTCCTCATGATAATTCTGAGATAAGTACTGTTATTATCTACATTTTGCAGTGGGGAAACAGAAGGGTTTAGCAACTTGCCCAAAGACTTGCAGCTAGAAAAAGGCAGAATCAGGATTTGAACCCTGGCAATGTGTCTCCAGAGTACTTGTAGTTCACACCTGTGCTATCTGCTATATTGTAGGAATACAGGATAGATCTATATAGTCAGGAAAGGTCTTAAGAATCCATACTACAGATAAGAAAGCTGAGCATTATTATTTTTAAAAAATGGTAGCCATTTTTATTGGCTATTTCTGCTTTATTGTTGTTGTTAGTTACTGTCAAGTCAGTTCTGACTCTGCTGTTGCTGGAAAAACATTGCTCAAGTTTTCCTAAAAGGTACCTTTTAGTTCTTCTCCTGATTGCCTCAGATTTTCATTTGCATTAGATGGTAGTGTCAGGGAGAGAGTGGCTGAATAAGCAGTAATTTCAACTTTTAAACCCAGTTTGTTGAAGAAACCAGGTTGTTTTAGACATTTAATCTTGGGTGTTCTCTGTTTTACAAGTGTAAATTCCGTGCTTGGACTGAATGAATAAATTTTACTCGAACTATGTTGGCATCTCCGTCTGGAGGGGAGATGAGAGGGCAGAGGGGGCCAGAAGCTGCCTGAACGGACAGGAGGAGAGAGAGTGGAGGGAAGGGCTGCTATCTTATTCAGGAGAGAGCAATTAGGAGTGTATAGCAAGGTGTATGTAAATTTTTGTATGAGAGACTGACCTGATTTGTAAACTTTCACTTAAAGCGCAATAAAAATTAATTATAAAAAAAATTTTTTGTTTTTACGCTTGAGTTTTGTTTTATTTTGAAACCAGCAGGCCCTTCTATTTAAAAAAAAAAAAAAGTTGGTATATTTTTCAAAGAGGGGAAGCTAAGCAGAAACTTCTGTTTTTCTTTGCTGGATAAATTAATTCAAATTTTATAGTCATTTTTTCATAAGTCTTATTAGATCACCTTTGCTGTGAAACTTGCCCTGTGGTTTGTACATTTTAAACACCTGTTTAATACGGAAATATTTTATCTATCTGTTTTTTGTAGCCATTGGAAAAGAAGTTTGTCCGAGTTTCAGGAGAAGCCACTATTGGGCATGTAGAAAAATTCCTCCGAAGAAAAATGGGCCTCGATCCAGCTTGTCAGGTATAGTACATATGTGTAAAAGGAGAGGTGGAATTGTGAGATTGCCTTTAGCACATTGAAAAAATAGCTGTCAGTAGAATTTCATGCAGTGACTTGTTTTTTGATGTTGTGGACATTGTAAATGTAATTGAATATTGGCACACAGTGATTCTAATCCCCAACTTTAACCACATTTGACTTGTTGGCTGTTCCTCACTGCCACTGATGACTATCAGTTGGAGTCAGAGGAAAGCTGAGAATGTGAGAAGTAATAAAGAGCTTCAAGGGCCAAAAGTTCCAGCTCTTTCGCATTTGATGACAGGAGTTAGAGTAAAAGATTATCATCCACTTCTCTTCAGAGGACACCCTTGCCTTGTTGTTATACTTACTCAGGTATAACCATCAAGCTCAAGATACCTAGAAAGTGAGATGATTTGTCTGTCTAATATAGACCCTATTAGTTTTTTAAGGATTGAGAAAGGTCTCCTATTCCAGATGTATAATATTTCTTGTTGTAAGACAAACCTCAAGCTTTATGTATTGATGAACATAAATTATAAATTACTCATCATTAGAAGTTTTGGGAACCCAGTAAAAATGGCACGTTTATATATTTCCGTCACTGGGTAAAATCTCGTAGAATAATTTTTATCTAAAATACCATTTGCTGTTGATTAATGTTTTAAAACAATGACTGAAATGTTGCTAGTGTTTTTCAATACCAATATGTCTATTGGCACTAAGTATGTAAAAAAAAAAAAAAGTATGTAGTAGATATAAAATTCAATGAAATGTGACTTGTTGGACTTGACATAATGGTTGTTGTATTTCGTGGCAACTGAAAACTTCAAATGACTTAATCTATCACCTTGTAGGCACATACTTCAGGTTATTCTTTGTCTTTTAGTTAGAAATAGATGGCTGTTTAGCGACTCCTGGACAAAGAATTGTGAGTGATCTTTTCCAAACCAAAATCAGACCCACTGCCATTGAGTTGATTCCAACTCATAGCAACCCTATAGGACAGAGTAGAATCGCCGTATAGGGTTTCCAGAGCTGTAAATTTTTAAGGAAGCAGACCGCCACATCTTTCTCCTGCAGAGTAGCTGGTGGGTTCAAACTGCTGACCTTTTAGTCAGCAGCCAAGCATTTAACCAGCGCACCACCAGGGCTCCACTGAGTGATCCCCTGAACAGTCATTTCTAAAAGCAGAAGTCGGAAGACTTGCTCCTGATTGTTTAGAATAACTAAAAAGTACTACCCAAGAGGGTCCTCTCTAGGTTGTAGATTGCTTCCTGTGTGGCTAGATATTGATCAGAGGACTAATAGCCATTACAAGTCTCACATTTGGTGTTTTAAGAGATTTGATTGTCAAAGCTTTAAGTTGATTTTAATGTGTAAAAATGTGGGTTTCTTTCTTCCTCCTATCATAGAATTCAAGGTGTTTAACATTTTGAAAGAAAATGATATAAAATTTATTTCAGCCTTTATTCTGTCAGTTCTTGGCTACTCTAAATATTCCTCCCCAACTCAGGTACTACTTAGCTGATAACATTCATAAATTACCGTTTTCACTAAAATGTTAAAATAATGATACAGAAAGTTATTAAATAAGCAGACCCATTAAATTGTGACTAAAATTATTTAAGCCTTCTAAAGCCAAGAGAGAATAGGAGTTATTTCTAATGTGAACAAGATATTGAGCTAGTTTACTGGTAATCAAAACAAAATTCTTGGTGTCCTCAGTCACTTAAGCCTGCTATGCTGACTTTCTTTAAACCAATTAGCCCCAGGTAGGAAATGTGTGCTTTGTTCATAGCTATGTGACCTTCATATGAGGTTAGTTACTAGCAGGAATGAATCATTACCAGGGTCTTGTGGGGACTATTAAATGATAAACTATCTTTAAAGTTATTTTCGCAGATCAAAATAAAGAAGGAAGACATTTCTGGGGGAAAAAATACAGTTCAGGACTTAATTCAAATTCAGAGATGAATAATTATGTGAATGGATTTCTTCCAGATAGAGACTCCAGTGTGTCTGGATTACTGTGATTGATTTAGTGGTATTTTCAAGTCTTGGATGATGCCTTACTGCATTTTGCATTATAAATAGTTACCCTGGTGTTATTTGTGTTCCTTTGTACATTGTTTGATCTTCAGAGCTTATTTTGTTTTTATGAAATGAGATTTAGAAAATAAACATCACGTTAAGCACTGAAAAGTCTTTATGTAAAAGATACCATGCTCAATTTCATTGTTAATCCTACTATAACAAATTACATCTTAAAAGGTAGAGTTTTTTTTTTATCATTATTTATTTGGTATATGACCTTAACCTACTATTAAATTTGGTTTCTAAATCATTAAAACAAAACACTTGACTATATGAGAGCAATGTATTCCTACCATTCATTTCATTAGTAAGCACTCATTGAGCATCTGTATACTTGGCCATCAGAGTACAAAGATGAGAGAGAAAATTCATGCTGTCGAGGACTCAGAATTTTGTAGGAATGATATACAAGTAAACAACTAAATGACAGTGGGCCATGATGAGTACAAAAATAGAGATAGCACAAGTGTGACTGCTTTAACTCTGGAGGAGTCTAGGAATAGATTTGAAGAATAGATAGGAATTTGCCAGAAGGACAAAGGAAAAAAAGAACTTTCTTGCAAAGGAAAGAGTATGTATTAACAAAGAGGAATCAACCAGTGTGGCTTGTAAAGCACAATTCAGTGAAAAATTCTGTCTTGGAAGCTCTAGGGTGATCTTGCTTTTAAAAAGTTAAGGGTTTTTCCTCCCTTCAGTAAGACTGCCTTCACAGCCTGATTTCTCCTCTGAGATCCAGAAATATTATTGTATTGAGTACTCTGGGTGTGTCTTCTCCGGACCGGAAAGAGAGAGCATAGTAAACCTATGCATGGATTTCTCCAGACTCTGCCTGTATGCCCTTACTATGTTGCTGTAAAAAACCTTAGCCATGATTATGGTGAGTCCTGTGCTTCCTTTGATCATGTGATCGTCTTGGGGAATGCCCAAAATACAGATGTAACTTTCTGTTTGAATGAGGTAATTTAGGAGATATTTAGCAGTCAGGCAGCTTTTAAAAATTGGCGTCTAAAACTGGAAGCAATTTAACTGTCTATCATGGGGAGAATGGATATATATACTATGACATATCCATACAGTGGGACAATTTGCAGCCATTGAAGAGAGAGCTCATTATGTACTCTAAAAGATATGGCATATTAAGTTTGGTTTCTCTTCAGGAATTTGTAGAACAATATATGTAGCATGATCCCATCTTTGTAAAAACAACAACAACAAAAAACCTGCATGTACTTACATTTGGACCATACACATCAAACTGTTAGTCACTGGCTAACCTCTGAGAACTGGGCCTGAAGTGTGGGAGGAATCATCCTTTTTTACTTTTACTTTTAAAGATCTAATATTATACTTTTAAATCATTTTGCAAACAAATATAGCTCTGCCAATTTTAAAACTGGTAAAAGTAAAACAAAAATTGTCACTAATCTGAGATTAGGTGATAATCTGAAATATTCATTATGAGCTAGAACAGGGGTTAGCAAACTATGACCTGTAGATCAAATGTAGCCTACAGCCTGTTTCTATAAATAAAATTTTATTGGAACAGAGCCACACTTTGGCTGCTTTCATGTTACAATGGCAGAGTTGAGTAGATGTGACAGAGATCCCATGGCCCACAAAGCCTAAAATACTTACTATTTGACTCTTAATAGGAAAACGTTACTAACCCCTTAAACAGCACTTAGGCTTTGAAGAAAGGCAGACCACCTGGGGGCAGACCTGAGTTGAGATATGATCTTCGTTATTTATTGCCTTTGTGACCTTAGGAAAGTTTAACGTCTTCACCTCTTACTATCCCTATCTGTCAAATGGGAATTATAATACCTGTCTCACAGGAATATGAGGATTATATGAGATAAAATATGTCAAATATACATATATAGCATATGATACATAGTAGCTGCTCAGTTAAATGCAACTGCTTTTACTGTTCTTTCCCAACTACACTGAGGGCTTTAGAGAGATTAACCTGTTGGCAGTGTGTAGGATTTATTGGCGTAAACAGAATATGAAGGTAGGAAGTCTGGTTAGAAGGTGGTTTTAGTGGTTTGGGCCTAGGGGCAGCAGTTGAAAGGATGATATGGACTAAAATATTATGAAGAAAGAAACAACAGGACTTTATAACTGATTCCATGTGGGGAGAAAGAGGAATCAGAGGTTATATTCTAGTTTAGAAGACGGAGAACTTTCATACCGTCTACTAAATAGGGACATTAGGAGATTGAGCCAGTTAAGTGATATGTTTTAATAAGGTATTGAGGACCTGACCTTATTTTAAGGCAATGGGAGTGGAACACGTAGTGAGAGAGATTCGTATTTCTCTCTTAGCAAGTAAGTATACTGGAATCTTATTACAATATAGTAAGTAATTACACAATAATACCACTGTTTCTAGAGAATTTTATATAAAAATAGATGTATCTTAGCACTTTGACATCTAAAGGGCTAAAAAGACCTTGAAATTATTTCATCCATAAAACAGTTCCCTTGGTGTGAGCTTTAAGGCCATGTTATTCTAGGACTGACTTATGGCATTGTCAGAGAATGAGATAGTCCCTGTATAAGAGAATTTTTTCAAATAACTGTAGCTTTCCTTTTTAAGCATAAATGCCTTTTTTCTTTTTATCATTTTATCATGAAAATTTTTCAAAAATTTCCTTCCTGTGCATTTTTATATTGAGTAATTGAACATGATTTAACTTGTTTTCAGAGATTCAAGGAAATCATTTTTGAACGTCATTTATACTGTGTGCTCTTGTACTACTGTGTCCTCTAATACTCTTTCCACGTTACCTTATTTCTTTTTCATATGTTTTTTGAAACCTCTCTTGATAGTGTTTAATCAGTCTAAAATAAAATAGCGAAGTCTAGTCTGGAATAACTATGTTGATTTTTCATTTTTTTCAAATGGGTTTTTGAAGCAGGGAAGCAATCTGACTTTTGTATTTGCCCATAGGTAGATATCATCTGTGGTGATCACCTGTTGGAGCAGTATCAAACTCTAAGGGAAATCAGACGTGCAATAGGCGATGCAGCAATGCAGGTAGGTCTCCTGCCTTTTGCCTGACAGACAGGTTATGTGATGAAAGGAAAAAGTTCCATGTTATCACTAAAATTCAAATAAATATTCCACAGTCTTCTTAAAATTATCTGGACTATGAATAATAATTATAACTAATATTTATTGAGTGCCTACTATCTGCCAGGCACTGTTTTAATTAATTTGTATGGATTGGTTGCTTAGGGTTGGGGGGTAAATGGCAAGTGACTGCTAATAGGTGTGGGACTTCTTTTTTTAGGTGAGGAAAATGTTCTAAAATTGATTGTGGTGATAGTTGCACAGTTCTGAATATATTAAAAACCATTGAATTTTATACTATAAATGAATGAATTATATCTCAATAAAGCTGGATTGACACAGTGGCTGCAACAATGGGCTCAAACATAACAATTGTCTTGAGGATGGCTAAAGACTGGGCAGTATTTCGTTCTGTTGTATGTAGGGTTGCTGTAAGTCCAAAGGATGCCACAGCATCCAACAACAACAAAGCTGTCATAAAAAACAAAAAATCTAATCCATGGTAGAAAAAGATGAAAACAGTGCTTGCTTTGGTGCTGGGGACAGGGGTTGATTGGGAAGCGGCATGAGGACACTTTGGGGGAACGATGGTAGTATTCTATTTTGATAAGGAGTTTGAGTTAAGCAGATGTATGCATTTGTCAAAACTCATACATTTCATTATATGTCAATTAAAAATACTTTTCTGAAATTTCATACTGATAATTTTTATTCTCTATATTCATCAAGCATAATGTCCTTCTCCAGAGACTGGTCCCTCCTGATAACATGCCCAAAGTATGTGAAATGAGATTTTGCCATCCTCACTTCTAAGGAACATTCTGGTTGTACTTCTTCGAAGACAGATTTGTTCAGTTTTCTGGCAGTCCATGGTATATGCAGTATTTTTCACCAACACAATAATTCCAAGACGTCAATTCTTTGGTCTTCCTTATTCATTTTCCAGCTTTTGCATGCCTATGAGGTGTGATAGAAAATACCATGGTTTGGGTCAGGCACACCTTAGTCCTCAAATAACATGTTTGCTTTTTAACACTTTAAAGAGGTCTTTTGCAGCAGGTTTGCCCAATGCAATGGGCCGTTTGATTTCTTGACTGATGCTTCTGTGGACGTTGACTATGGATTCAAGTAAAATGAAATCCTCAACAACTTTAATTTTTTCTCCGTTTATCATGATGTTGCTTATTGGTCCAGTTGTGAGGATTTTTGTTTTCTTTATATTCAGGTGTAATCCATACTGAAGGCTGTATGTAGTCTTTGATCTTCAGTAAGTGCTTCAAGTTCTCTTCACATTCAGCAAGAAAGGTGTAGGTTGTAATTATCCTTTACTTATAGGCATGCTTGAGTTATTGTAATAACAGTTTCTCACAGTAGCAAAGGTAATTGGCAGTAAAATAATTAAGGTGGATCATTTTTTTAAGGAATATCGTTATTTTAAGTGTGATTTAAAAAGAAGGGAGAGGAATTAGTCATCTTTCTGTTTCTTTGTGAAATTAAACTGGCTTTACCATTGAAGTGTGAAATATTTTTGCAGTACAGTCAGCCTTGCAATAGAATGAGATGATGTTAGGACTTAGAGAAAAGAGTCTTCAGACTGTTTGGGTTCAAAAGTAAAAAGAAAAACAAAAACCTACTGATCAGCCTGCCAGGTTAATTGAGGAACAACACATTCATAATGTGCAATTGCTTAGAGCTAGGAGAAAGAAAATAATAACATTTCATGAGCTCTTACTGGTACCACATACTATATTCCAAGTGCAGAAGAATCTATATTATCTTGTGTAAGCCTTATAGCAACCTTAAAAGATGAAAACAATTATCCTCATTTCTTTTATAAAATTTTTATTTTGAAACAATTTAAGACTTACAGAAAAGTTATAGAAATAGTAGAGTTCCTGTATAGATGTCTCCCAGCATGTCCTAATATTAAAAACTTGCATAACCATAGTACAGTCATAAAAACTAAGAAATTAATATTGCTACAATACAGTTAATTGAACTACAGGCCTTATTTGGATTTCACCAGTTTTCCCAGTAATGTCTCTTCTCTTCCAGTATCCAAATCAAGGATTCCACATTGCATTTAGTTGCATGTCTTTTTATTCTCCTCCAATATTTGACAGTTCCTGAATCCCTTCCTTGTCTTTTATGACCTTGATACTTTTGAAGACTACTGGTCAGTTATTTTATATAATGTTCCATAATTTGGGTTTGTCAGATGTTTCCTCACAATTAGATTGAATTTATACTTTTTTTTTTTTGGCAAGAATGCCACAAAAATGATGTGCCCTCTTTGCATCATATCAGGACATACATAATGTTGATATATCTTAGCACTGCTGTTTTTTTTTTTTTCCCTTTGTGTTTAAGGTAATTAATAAATATTTTGAGACTGTGTTGTTGTTAGGTGTCATCAAGTCAGTTCCAACTCATAGTGACCCTATGTACAAAAGAACGAAACACTGCCTGGTCCTGCAGCATCGTCACAATCATAGTTATGCTTGAGCCCATCACTGCAACCACTATATCAGTCCATCTCGTTGAGGGTCTTCCCCTCTCACTGACCCTCTACTTTACCAAGCATTATGTCCTTCTCCAGGGACTTATCCCTCCTGATAACATGTCTAAAGTATGTGAGATGAAGTCTCATCATCCTCTCTCTTAATAAGCATTCTGGCTGTACTTCCTCCAAGAAAGATTTGTTGATTCTTCTAACAGCCCATGGTATATTCAACATTCTTTGCCAACGTCATAATTCAAAGGCATCAATTCTGTAATATTTCTTTTGCATGCATTTGAGACAATTGAAATACCATGGCTTAGGTCAAGTGTACCTCACAGTGACATCTTTGCTTTTTAACACTATACAACAGCAGGTTTTCCCAATGCAATACACCCTTTGATTTCTTGACTCCTGCTTCCATGGGCATTGATCGTGGATCCAAGTAAAGTGAAATAGTTGACAACTTCAATCTTCTCTCTGTTTATAATGATGTTGCTTTTTGGCCCAGTTGTGAGGACTTTTGTTTCTTTATGTTGAGGCCTAATCCATACTGAAGGCTATAGTATTTGATCTTCATCAGTAAATGCTTCAAGTCCTCTTTGCTTTCAGGAAGCAAGATTGTATCATCTGCATATCACAGGTTGTGAATGAGTCTTCCTCCAATCCTGATGCCCTGTTCTTCTTCACATAATCCAGTTTCTCAGACTATTTGCTCAGCATACAGATTGAATAAGTATGGTCAGAGGATACAATCCTGACACACACTTTCTTGATTTTAAACCATGCAGTATCTGCTTGTTCTGTTCGAATGACTGCCTCTTGTTCATGCAGGTTCTGCATGAGCACAATTAAGTATTCTGAAATTCCCATTTTCACAATATTATCTGTAATTTGTTACGATCCACACAGTTGAATGCCTCTGCATAGTCAATAAAATACAGGTAAACATCTTTCTGGTATTCTCTGCTTTCAGCCAAAATCCGTCTGACATCAGCAGTGATGTCCGTTGTTCCACATTCTCTTCTGAATCCAGCTTGAATTTCTGCCAGTTCCCTGTTGGTGTATTGCTGAATTATCTTCATCAAAATTTTGCTTGCATATGGTATTGGTGATAAAAAACCCAAAACCAAACCCATTGTCATTGAGTCAATTCCAACCGTATAGAACAGTGTAGGACTGTCCTATAGAGTTTCCAAGGAGTGCGTGGTGGATTCAAACTGCCGACCTTTTGGTTAGCAGCCGCAGCACTTAACCACTATGCTGCCTTAATTTCCGTATTAATGATATTGGTCAATAATTTCCACATTCTATTCAATCACGTTTCTTTGGAATGGGCACAAATATGAATCTCTTCCAGTCAGTTGGCCAGGTAGCTGCTTCCAAATTTCTTCACATAAACAAGTGAGCACCTCCAGTGCTGCATGTTTGATGAAACCTCTCAGTATTGATAGTCCATCAATTCCTGGAACCTTGTTTTTCGCCTTCAGGGCACCTTGGACTTCTTCCTTCATACCATTGGTTCTTGATCGTATGCTACCTCTTGAAATGGTTGAACATCGACCAATTCTTTTTGATACAGTGATTCTGTGTATTCCTTGTATCTTTTGATGGTTCCTGTGTTGTTTAATACTTTCATCATAAAATCCTTCAGTATTGCAACTTAAGGCTTGAATTTTTTCTTTAGTTCTTTCAGCTTGAGAAAGGCCGAGTGTGTTCTTCCCTTTTGGGTTTCTAACTCCAGGTCTTTGCACATTTCATTATAATACTTTGTCTTCTCCAGCCACCCTTTGAAATTTTCTGTTTAGCTCTTTTACTTCATCATTTCTTCCATTCACTTTAGCTGCTTTACGTCTCTTTCTGGTGTTTTCAGTGACCTTTTCCTTTCTTTATGTAGGATGTTCTTGATGTCATCCTACAACTCGTCTGATTTTCAGTCATTAGTGTTCAACAAGTTAAATATATTCTTGAGATTGTCTCTAAATTCAGGTGGGATATACTCAAGGTCATACTTGGACTCTTACGGATTTGTGTTAAGTTTCTTCGGCTTCAACTTGGACTTGCATATGAGCAATTGGGATTATATTTCTCCTTAAAACTTTACCCTCTAGTTTTTAACAGTCGTTGGTGGATATTATTATCTGCTTTTTTTACAGATGGGGAAACAAAGGCCTATTAAATAACTTGCCCAAGGTCATTTGGCTGGTTAGCAGTAGAATTGGGATTCACCTGTTGAAAAAATAAAACTTAAAGCCTAGGCTTGTAACAAACAGGAGGTTGGTTGATACTTTTTCAGGTGATTATTTAACCATTCTATTTCATGTTTTTAAAAATATAGCACCTTGCCAATAGTCTACATTTTAGTAACAACAACAACAAATTCAAAAGAATCTTTATAAAATATAAAAGCAAAATTGTTCCTTAGCCAAGTAAAATATATTTAGAGGTATAAACAAAACATTTCCTGGAAACTCTTATAAGGTCAAACTTGAGAAATCTTAGAAAATGTTGGTTGTATCTTTTTTTTTAATTAAGCTTGATTAGAAATGTAAGAAACTAGGACTAAAATCCCAAAGTCACTGGGATGGGTAGAAAATATAACCTCAATTCAAGAAATATTTTCGGAGTACTACTCTAGACAAATTCAGAAATGATCAAGTCCTGGAACTCAAATAGCCTATAATACAAACAAAGACCTTATTGATAAACTGAGTTTCATGGAACGTCCCAAAATCTTACTAGATGAATAATTGTCTATGAGTCAGAATTGACTTGACAGCAACAAGTTTGGTTTTTATTTTTAAAGAGAAAGGGATGTAGTAAGGGAGAGAATGGTAGGAGCAAAGATCTGAGCAGACATAGGCCATGATAAGAAGTTTGGATTTTAATAAAGGTGGGAAACTATTGGACTGAAGTGACATGATCTGACTCACTTCAGTTAGATAGTTAAAATTAAGAACACCACGAACAGTAGAGAGGAGAAAATATATATATATATATATATATAGACACACACATAAAAAGGCTTTTTTTTTTTAATTTATATATTCATTTATATATATTATATAAAATAAATATAGACATCTGGATATAAATTGGTATTATAGGTAATCATCTCATTTCATTAAGTGTGATTGTATATGCAATGAAGTGGTTTTGAGATATTGAAACAGCTTGTAAGCTATACTTTCAGTTTAATATCTCTGCCTATCAATATACTATTCTGGAAATTGTTTTCCATTTCTGAAACATGTACATGCAAAAAATTAACATTGTTTAAAATGTAACTTGGATGCTTATAAAACTGTTAATGGAATCTATTTGTGTATTAATAAAAATTCATTTACTTTGATTACTCCAGTTGATCTAGAACAGATCTGATGGTCCATGGGCCAAACGTGGTATGGGATTGTGCTTTACTTGGTTTATTCTGTGTTTCAAATATTTAAAAATTTAAATTCCTTTAGATAGACATCTGCTTTCCGGTTTACCACTAGCTGCCAACAGTCCATATTGGCACACACACCTAGCTCATGTATTCATTTTACTTTCTTGGCACCTGTAAGCATTTGAATTTGTGAACTGTTTTCTAGAATTCTGGCAAGTTTTCACTGGAGTTGCCAGGAACAGAAGCCAGATTATAGTGAGTTGAGTAGTGAGTGAGAAATGAGGAAGTAGAACCATGGAAAAGCTTAACAAAGAAGGAAAGGAGTAACAGCTAGAGCAGGATTGGAAGTGCCCGACTCCCTTCCTGTGTTGCCTAAGGCAAGACCATTGCTCACGGCATACTTTCTCAATGAGCCCCCTTTGTTATCTTGTTTTCCAGTCCATATTAGATTAGAAACCATACTTTACAAAAGAGGATTGTTTGCTAGATGCAACCATGGTAAGAGCACAGAGAACTAGTTAAGGCCTGATATCAAGAGAGGAGACAGAAACTCACAAAAAGCAGATTAAAGGATTGAGGAACACAGCATCTGACTGTCATTTAGTATAGGATTTAGTTGTCCCACAACCCCTGAGGATATCACTGTGTTACAATACAGAACAGTTGCTGTTCATAATGATGACCCCAAGTCATCAAGGAAAGGTTAAGTTGTACTGAATGATCTTTAAAGAGAAAAGAAAAGATATGATATATTTTAGACTTCTATAAAATAGGTAAGAGTTTCTAAGTTTCAGTAGTGAGCTACATTTACACGGAAATGAACATTTCATTTCTTAACAGATCCATGATACTTTCTGAAAATTGAGTCTTCTTTAGGAGATTCCAATGCCTTGGTAGTCTATTAAGTAGCCTGTGGAGAAGGGAAGGTGTATCTTTTTCAGTTCTTTCTGAAGAACTGTTTAATCGTGAATAACCCTGGCTAACAAAAAAAAAAAAAAATTTTTTTTTTTTTTTAACTATGGTAGTTTCAGAATTGGCTCCTGAGAATCATTAAAAAGATAGGTTGACAGGGAAAGTGTTTGGTGATGAGGTGAGTAAATAAGTATATTTATCTCATATCGTTTATTCTCTTTAAATAAAATTTCACTTCAGTGTTAGGTTCTGAAAAAATAAACAAGCTTCAACTTGATCGTTTACATAACTGGTTTTCAAGTAACTGCAAAGTACTTTTTTTTTTTCAGGATGGTCTGCTTGTCCTTCATTATGGCCTTGTGGTTTCTCCTCTGAAAATAACTTGAAGAATCTAGAAGTATTATGAGGGAAACAAAGTGAGGAGGCTTCTGCAGGACTGCATCTCACCAAAGATTTCTACGAAACATGTAATTGCTACCACTTTGTGCTGTTTGAGTTACAATTTATCTATTTTCAGCACTAAGAACCATAGCGTTTATAAGTACAACTTAGAATGATGGAATGCACTATTTTACTAGAGACTCTATATAAAAACCATCCATAGCTCAGGGGGAATATTCCAAAACATTGAATTTTAAAATTCCTTTTGATTTAAGATACTCTGACAGTAATTTTGCCTCCTTATTTCTGAGGCAAATCAGTTACCATGTTCTTCTTTGAGCCATATCCCTTTCAAGTTGATGGTTGGGATTCTGCTCTCAGGGGTGGCATCAGTTGGTCACTCATCCTTTTGGAAAAGAAGTACGCTTTTGAACTAAAGATACAAAACCAGTCTTTGTTAATTACAGGGTGTGTTCTCAGACAAAGACCAAAACTATTGGCCACTTTTGCATGTTGCCATCATATTTCCAACTTGTATTTTTTTTTTTTTTTTTTGTAGCAATACTACTAAAGGGATATTACTCAATTCTAAAATGAATGAATTAGCAACTTTTTGTGTGACGAGACTGTCTTCTTTAGGGTTATGGCCCGTACCATAAGCCTTCATTCAATGTAATGAGGCTTCTTGAATCTTTTCTACAGCAAGGGGACTCTTTGGTATGACATGTTAGTTTGGTTACCGTTTATTTCATTGGAGTGCATACTGTGGTGGTTCATCCTCTATAATGGCACGGCTTCCGAAAGCAATAGAAAATTTACGTGAATTCGAGAAATTTACAGAATATGTGCTCATTCTTTGTTTCCTCATGAAGTCAGTTTAATGTTCATTTTCCCATTACTTTTTTCAATCATTTATAGGATAAAGGTGCTTGTGAGACCACTCACTTGCATGCAGACTTCAGTTTTAAACATTATTTTGCCTAAAATAATTGTGATGCTTTTTAAAAGAAATATTTGTAGACTGTTTCACAGCAAATTTCCAAGCCTATATAGATAGAAATGATTATGAAATTCGGCAAGGATTGGCAGTTGTTTTATAAAGAATTAGTTAATTGTGTATAAATCTCTTCTAACATATAAATAAAAATTTATTTTAACCTATTTTGAAATGTTAGTGTTTACTATGGACTTTTTAAAATAACTAAAGCCCTTTAAAAGACAGGGTGTCTGAATCAAAGTTAAACTTTACCATCAAATAGATATTTAATAATTATCTTTACCTTCATTGATTGTACTGGATGCTGACAATGGACAGAATTGCAGCTATGGAGTTCATTGCCTCTTAAATGTTTCTTGCACAAATTACATAATATTATTTATTTTTACCCAAAGCAATCTACAGATACAATGCTATCCTGATCCAAATACCAACAGCATTCTTTAACGAGATGAAAAAACTAATCATCAACTTTATATGGAAGGGAAAGAGGCCCCAGATAAGTAAAGCATTATTGAAAAAGAAGAACAAACTAAGAGGCCTAGCACTACCTGACCTTAGAGCCTACTACACGATAATGGTACTCAAAACAGCCTGGTACTGGAACAACAGACACACTGACCAATGGAACAGAATCGAGAACCCGGATGTAAATCCATCTACTTATGGCCACCTGATCTTGGGAAAAGGCCCCAAATCTATTAAATGGCGATAAGACAGTCCTTTTAACAAATGATGCTGCCAAAACTCTGTCAATCTGTAAAAAAATGGAACAGGACCCATACCTTACACCATATACAAAAACTGATTCAAAATGGAAAAAAGACCTAAACGTAAAACCAAAAACTATAAAGATCATGGAAGAAAAAACAGAGTCAACACTAGGGGTCCTAATATACAGCATAAACAACATACAAACAATAATTAACAATACATGAACACCAGAAGATAAGCTAGATAAATGGGATCTCCTAAAAATTAAACACTGATGCTCATCAAAGCACTTCACCAAAAGAGTAAAAAGAAAACCTACGGACTAGGAAAAAAATTTTGGCTATGACATATCCGACGAAGGTCAAATCTCAAATCTATAGGAAACCCAAATACCTCTACAGCAAAAAATAAATAATCCAATTAAAAAATTGGCAAAGAATATGAATAGACACTTCACCAAAGAAGACATTCAGGTACCTAACAGACACACGAGGAAATGCTCTCGATCGCTAGCCATTAAAAACAAAAAAAGTTGCTGTCAAGTCAATTTTGACTCAGAGTGACCCTATAGGACAGAGTAGAACTGCCCCATAGGGTTTCCAAGGAGCGCCTGGTAGATTCGAACTGCCAACCGTTTAGTTAGCAGCTGTGGCTCTTAACCACTATGCCACCAGGGCTTCTGACTAGCCATTAAAAACCAAACCAAACCCAGTGCCATCAAGTTGATTCTGACTCATAGCGACCCTATAGGACAGAGTAGAACTGCCCCATAGAATTTCCAAGGAGCGCCTGGCAGATTCGAACTGTCGACCCTTTGGTTAGCAGCCGTAGCACTTAACCAGTATACCACCAGGTTTCTGACTAGCCATTAGGGAAATGCAAATCAAAACTACAATGAGATACCACCTCACCCTGACAGTACTGGCATGAGTCAAAAAAACAGAAAATAAATGTTGGAGAGGTTGTGGGGAGAGTGGAATTCATATACACTGCTGGTGGGATTGCAAAATGGTACAACCAGTTTGGAAGACAGTATGGTAGGGCACTTCCTTAAAAAGCTAGAAATAGAATTACTATATGATTTAGCAGTCCCACTTCTAGGAATATATCCTAGAGAAATAAGAGCTGACACATGAATAGACTTGCACACCCATGTTCATTGTATCATTCACAATAGTAAAAAGATGGAAACAACTCAAGTGCCCATCAACAGGAATGGATAAGCAAACTATGGTACATGCACACAATGGAATACTTCACAATGTTAAAAAGCAATGATGAACCTGTGAAACATCTCAACATGGATGAATCTGGAGGGCATTATGCTGAGTGAAATAAGTCAATCACAAAAGGACAAATACTGTATGAGACCACTATTATAAAAACTCATGAAAAGGTTTACACACAGAAAGAAGCAATCTTTGAAGGTTATGAGGGAGGGGAGGAGTAGGGAGGAAACAGCACTAGATAGTAAATAAATGGTAACTGGTGAAGGGTAAGATAGTACACGATACCGGGAAAGTCAGCACAGTTTGACCAGGACAAAGCCATAGAAGCTCCACAGGCACATCCAAATGCCCTGAGAGACTGAGCTACTGGGCTGAGGGCTGGGGACCATGGTCCTGGGGAACATGCAGCTCAACTGGCATAGCATAGTCAATAAAGAAAATGTTCTACATCTGACTGTGGCAAGGAGCGACTGGGGTCTTAAAACCCTGTGAGTGGCCATCTAAGATACATCTACTGGTCTCATCCTGGCTGGAGCAAAGGAGAATGAAGAAGACCAAAGACACAAGGGAAAGATTAGTCCAAAGGACTAATGGACCACAACTACCACAACCTCCACCAGACTGAGCCCAGAACAACTAGATGGTGCCTGGTTACCACCACCGACTGCTCTGGCAGGGATCACAGAAGAGGATCCCAGACAGAGCAGAAGAAAAATGTGGAACAAAATTCAAATTCACATATAGAAAAAAAGGACCAGGATTGCTGGTTTGACAGACATTGGAGAAGCCCCAAGATTATGGCCCTGGACACCCTTCTAACTCAGTACTGAAGCCACTCCTGAGATTCACTCGCCAGCCAAAGATTAGACAGGTCTACAGGGCCAAGAGTAACACACATGAGGACCATGCTTTATAGTTCAATCATGTATACAAGGCTAATGGGCACACCAGCCCAAAAGCAAAGACAAGAAGGCAGGAAGGGGCAGGAAACTGAATGAATGGAAAGAGAGAATGAAAAGGGGAGAGTACTGACACATTGTGAGGTTGGCAACCAATGTCAGAAAACGATTTGCATATTAACTTTAATGAGAAGCTAATTTGCAGTGTAAACTTTTACCTAACTTACAATTAAAAAAGAAAATACCGTGAAAAATATATATTATTTATTTTTATTCCATGGTAACATATTTGTGTCAGGGGTCCCTAAAGACCACCCTCATGTTCAGTGATTCACTAGAAGGACTCACAGGACCCAGAAAAGCTCTTTTATTCATCGTTACAGTTTATTATAGCAAAAAGATACGTGCATAGGCTGGAATCCAGGAGAAACCATGCAAAAACTTCTAGTTGTCCTCTCCCAGTGGAGTATATGGACAGCGCTTAATTTTCCCAGCAACAATGTACAAAATGTATAAAGTGTTGCCAACCAGGGAAGCTCACCCAAGCCTTGGTGTCCAGAGATTTTATTGGGAGTCAGTCTCGTAGACATGCAGTACCTGTGTGACTGAACTCAGCTACTCAAACCTCAGCTCCCCACGCTGATACAGTATGGCCCAGTATCCTAAGTATACAAAAGCAAACATTCATCATAAATCACATTGTTGTCATAAACTGTTTATGGCCTCAGCTATACAAATACGCTCTTATTTGGAAGGATATTCTAACAGCTCAGGGGTTATATCCCAGAAGCCAGTCAGGGGCTAGTCTTGAAGACCTTTGGAATATGCAGGGTTTGGACAACTCAGGCTTGCTGAATTAATGCTGTACAGGTACTACACAATACCCCATGTCAAAAATCCAGTATTTAGATACTGAGGTATAACTCACACTTCATAAATAGCTAGATCTTCAGTAGCTACTTTAAAAAAACTTAGAATGTCCTATTTCTAATAGGAAGGTTGACTGGGACAAAGAGAAGAGATGCTAGCTTTTAAAGATTATTATTTTTAGTTCCTAGATGTAGTGCTTTTCAAATATCAAAGATTTTACCACCAGTTTTAATGAAAAGAGTATCCCCACTGAGGCTCATCTGCAGACTTCAAGTAAACTTTCACCTTCCCCCACCCAAAAAACCCAGCGCCATTGAGTCGATTCCGACTCATAGCAACCCTATAGGAAAGAGTAGAACTGCCCCATAGAGTTTCCAAGGAGCGCCTGGCAGATTTGAACTGCCGACTCTGGTTAGCAGCTGTAGCACTTAACCACTGTGCCACCAGGGTTTCCCCTTCTCTCTATATTCCTCACATAACTATCCCCATTCATAAATTATTGTAACATGTGAAAATACTTATTTTTAAAGTAGAATATAAAATGTAATTATTTAATAAACACTCCTGCAAATAAACCAAAGCAGTCTTTGTTTCTTAAACAGTTTACAAGGTAGACAGGTCTCTTAAGAATCTAATAAAAGGCAGATACTGGTAAATACTGTGAGAGCCGCAAAGAGCTCTACACTTTTCCTTTTCCTCTTTACTGAACTTGACCCCCAAGAATCCCAAAGAACTAAGTAGATACCTGGTTGTATCTACCTGGCCTGTTCTTACTACTAGGCAGTAAACTAAATAATGAGGGATTCTGATTGATTGGTTTATAAATCTGCAGCCATTCTCAAAAACCAGTGTTATATCTTGGGACTACATCAATAGAAATACAGTTTTGCATCAAGGGAGTTAATAGTTCTACAGTGCATTTAAGGAGCCCTGGTGGCACAGTGGTGAAGTGCTCAACTGCTAACTGATAAGTTAGTGGTTAGAGCCTACCAGTCACTCTGCTGTCATAAAGATTACAGCTTTGGAAATCCTATGGGACAGTTCTACTCTGTCCTATAGGGTCACTATGAGTCAGAATCCACTCAAGGGGGACAGGTTTGGGTTTTGGTCCAGTGCATTTTGTGTCTAGTTCTGGGTAGCATACTTCAAAGGCCTGACAGATGGGAAGGTTTCTAGTAGTGGGCATTAAGATGGGGGACATTTAGAAGGAGAAGCCTAGACACCAAAAAACAAAAGCAGGGGTTGAGCAACTACAGATGGTTAACTAGGAGAGGAGAAAACTTAGGTGGGGTTGGGGAGGGAATACGTCATAACTGTCTTCAAATAATAAGTGTCAAAGACTTACAAAAGGGGAAAATCGTTAGCAAGAACAAACAAATGCCCTGTTTGATTTTGGTTTTGTCATTCGTGTTTCCGCACTTAACCTGCTCCCTCAGTAAACAAGCACAGGGCCTGGGTAGAGTTTAGCTTTGTTGCTACTAGCAGCAGTGTGATGGTTAAGGTTATGCATCAACTTGGCAGGGCCATGATTCTCAGTGGTTTGGTAATTATGATGTAGTTTGCCGGTTAGGTAATGATGTAATCACCTCCATCATGAGACCTGATACAATGTAATCATCTCCATTATGAGATCCGCTGTGAGCAGACAATCAGTTGAAACGGAGTTTCTTTGCTGGTGTGGCCTACATCCAATATATATGGACTTTCTGGCAAAGTTTGCTGGCTTTTGCTCTGCTCTGGATTCTGTGTTTGATTTGTCATCACCTGACCTCCAGCTCTTGGAATTGAGCTAGCAGCCTGCCGTCTTAACCTACCAATCTTGGATTCCTCAGGTCCTTCAGCTACATGAGTCAGTAGAAGCCTCCAGCCTGATGCCTGACCCACGGACTTGGGACTTTCCAGCCTCTACAACTTAAGCCATTTTCTCTCTCTCTCTCTGTGTATGTGTGTGTGTTATACACTTCACTGGTTTTGTTCTTTAGAGAATCCAGCCTAAGACATTTGGTACTGAGAGTGGTTCTAGAGAAACAAAATTGTAAGGGTGAGTTTTCTAAATTGGTGCTCAAGTCTGGTTAGTTTTAAAGATGTTGATGAATCTGGTTACAGCAGTGAATCCATGGTGTGAGGTGGCAATAGAAATACACAAAATATCACCACCAGTAAATCAAGTATTGGTGAGAGGTGAGGCTCTGGATGATCACATGTTTGATACTTTTCTATAATTTTGTCAGAATGAGAAGTATAAGGAAGCTGGTTGGTTGGTCCTACTTTCACTAGACAAAGTGGTGAAAGAAAGAGATGAACTCAGGGCTTCAGAATCAAAGCTCAAGTGCCAAATAAACAACCTCTAAGTTGCTACTTGTGCCCTGAAAGAAAGGCTTATTTCTCGTAGAAACATAGCTGACATGGCCAAAAAGCTAACCCAGAGTCTTATTGTAAGAGTGGCTGAATTACATTATCAGTTGAATTTTCGACCTCGAATGGTGTCTGAAGTTACAGTGTGGGCATTGATTGGGAAGAAATGGGATCCTGAAACGGAGATGGGGACATATGGGCAGATAATCAGGAAGCTAGGGACACTGAGCCCCTAAATTCCATTGAATCGCTCCTGCCAACAAAACCATTAGCCCTTCCATCCCCAACTGATGAGACTGACCCAGCTGTGTCTGAAGAGCCTTTGTCTGAGATATCACCTGGGGCAGAATCTGAGTCATTGCCTGGGGCATCGCCTGAGTCAGATGCCCTACAAGACATTGCTGAATGTTCTCAAAATACACCCCCACCATCCATTTTTGCTTCTAGAGCTATAACTAGACTTAAGTCTCAGTGAGCCCCAAAAGGTGAAATACAAAGTGTGACCCAGGAGGAGGTACACTACACTCCAAAAGAACTGCTTGAGTTTTCTAATATGTACAAACAGAAACCAAGGGAATATGTATGGGAATGGCTATTAATGGTGTGGCAGAATGATGCAAGGAACATAAAATTAGATCAGTCTGAGTTTATTGATATGGACCCACTAAGCACAGATTCTTCATTCAGTGTTTCAGCTTGAGAGGTTAGGAAAGGATCTAGTAGTTTATTTGGTTGGTTTGCTGAAGCACAGATTATGGAGTGGCCTACACTAAATCAAATTGAAGTACCAGACCTGCCTTGGTATACTGCAGAAGAAGGCATCCACAGTCTTAGGGAAATTGACATGTTAAAGTGGATTTATCAGGTTAGAACCACACAGGGAGTGTCCAGATGATTCAACTTTTACCACAATGATATGGAACAAATTCATGAAGGCTTCCAGCATCCTTGAAGACTGCTATGATTGCTATTTTATGGAAGTCAAATTTGACAGTGGAAGTTGCCCTAACTGAATTAAGACACCTAACTACAATGGGGCTGATTGGACCATATGGTGGTAGGTCACTCAATCAACAAAGACAAGGTGGGTGTGGTTACCATAATGGACAGCGGAGTCCAAGCAGTAATCAGAATAGTCTGACTTGTATGGACTTAGGACGTGGGCAACTTAGTCATGGTGTCACTAGGAGTGAAGTAGATGGGAAATCTAAATATCTAGTTGATCTGTACAAGCAGAAGAATTCTAGGTCAAGTGAACAGCAGTCTAGTGCAAATCACCAGAATAGAGAGTCATGGCCCCTCAATCAATTCCCAGATTTGAGTGAGCTTACAGACCCACAACCCCTTGAATGAAGGGGAGGCTGGATCCCCTTAAGGAAGGACCACACTTCACTGCTAAAAATTTATACTGTTAATCTTTCTCCCAACCTTCCCCAGAGGAATCTATGGCCTTTTACTGGAGTGACTGTTCACTGGGGGAAAGAAAATAATCAGACTTTTCAGGGATTACTGGATATGGGCTCTGAAATGACAATCCCAAGAGAAACAAAACATCACTGTGGCCCACCAGTCAGAGTGCGGGTGTATGGAGGTCAGGTTATTAATGGAGCCTTAGCTCAGGTTCATCTCACAGTGGGTCCAGTGGGCCCCCAAACCCATTCTGTGGCAATTTCCACAGTTCCAGAATGTATAATTGGAATAGATATACTCAGCAACTGGCAGAACCTTCACACTGGATCCCTGACAAGTGGAGTAAAGGCTGTTATGGTGGAAAAAGCCAAGCGGAAGCCATTAGAACTGCCCAACACAGGAAAATAGTAAACCAAAAGCAATACCACATTCCTGAAGGGACTGCAGAGATTACTGCCATCATCAAGGATTCGAAGGATGCAGGGGTGGTGACTCCCACCACATCCCTATTCAACTCACCTATTTGGCCTATGCGAAAAACAGATGGATCTTGCAATATGACTGAATTATTGAAAACCAGGTGGTGACTACAGTTGCAGCTACTGTTCCAGATATGGTTTCATTGCATGAGTAAATTAATGCATCTCCTGGTACCTGGTATGCAGCTATTGATCTGGCTAATGCCTTTTTCTTCATACCTCTTTCAAAGGAGCACAGAAGCAGTTTGCCTTCAGCTGGCAAGGCCACCAATACACCTTCAGTTTTCCACCTCAGAGAAATATAAATGCTCCAATCTTATGTCATAATTTAGCCCATAGGGACCTTGATTGCCTTTCCCTTCCACAAGACATCACACTGGTCCATTTCATTGATGACATTATTCTGATTGGCCCTAGTAAGGAAGAAGTGTCAATGACTCTGGACTTATTGGTAAAACATTCATGTGCTAGAGGGTAGAAAATTAATCTGACAAAGATTCAGGGACCTTCTACCTCAGTGAAATTTCTAGGTCCAAAGGTGTGAGGTATGCTGAGATATTCCTTCTAAAGTGAAGAATAAGTTATTGCATCTGGCTCCTCCCACAACCAGAAAGGAGTCACAATGTCTGGTAGACCTTTGGATTTTGGAGGCAACACATCCTACATTTGAGTGTACTACTCTGGCCTATTTTTCAAGTGACTTGAAAAGCTGCTAGCTTTGACTGGGGCCCAGAACAAAAAAAGGCTCTGAAACAGGTTCAGGTTGCCATGCAAGGCACTCTGCCACTTGGACCATATGATCCAGCTCATCCAGTGGTGTTTGAAGTGTCAGTGGCAGATAGAGATGAGGTTTGGAGTCTTTGGCAGGTCCTTATTGGTGAATCACAGTGCAGACCCTTATGATTTTGGAGCAAAGTCCTACCATCCTCTGCAGATAACTACTCTCCTTTTGTGAGACAGATTCTAGCTTACTAGGCCTTAGTAGAGACTGAACACTTAACCATGGACTGCCAAGTCACCATGTGACCTGACCTGCAAGACCAATGACTTCTTCATTGCAAATACCTTCTTTCACCAATATAAATAGCAACTATACACGTGGACCTCGCCAGATGGAACCCACAGGAATCAAATTGGCTACATCTGTGGAAAGAGATGATGGAAAAGCTCAATATCATCAGTTAGAAAAAGGCCAGGGGCTGACTGTGGAACAGACCATCAATTGCTCACATGCAAGTTCAAGCTGAAACTGAAGAAGATCAGAACAAGTCCATGAGAGCAAAAATATGACCTTGAGTATATGCCACATGAATTTGGAGACCATCTGAAGAATAGATTTGACGCATTGAACAATAGTGACCAAAGACTGGACGAGTTGTGGAATGACTTCAAGGATATCATTCATGAAGAAAGCAAGAGGTCATTGAAAAGACAGGAAAGAAAGAAACTTCCTCACAAACGCCAAGCAGCTAAAGCAAAAGGAAGAAATGATGAAGTAAAAGAACTGAACAGAAGATTTCAAAGGGAGGCTCGAGAAGACAAAGTATTGGAATGACGCGCAAAGCGCTGGAGATGGAAAACGAAAAGGGAAGAACATGCTCAGCTTTTCTCAAGCTGAAGAACTGAAGAAAAAATTCAAGCCTCGAGTTGCAATAGTGAAGGATTCCATGGGGAAAATATTAAACAACCTAGGAAGCATCAAAAGAAGATGGAAAGAATACACAGAGTCATTATACCAAAAAGAATTGGTCGGTGTTTAACCATGTCAAGAGGTAGTATATGACCAGGAACCGATGGTACTGAAGGATGAAGTCCAAGCTGCTCTGAAGGCAATGGCGAAAAACAAGGTTCCAGGGATTGACGGAATATCCATTGAGACATTTCAACAAACGGATGCAGCACTGGAGGTGCTCACTCGTCTATGCTAAGAAATATGGAAGACAGCTTCCTGGGCAACTGACTGGAAGAGATCCATATTTATACCTATTCCCAAGAAAGGTGATCCAACCAAATGTGGAAATTATGGAACAATATCATTAATATCACAAGCAAGCAAAATTTTTCTGAAGATCATTCAAAAACGGCTGCAACAGTGTATTGACAGGGAACTGCCAGAAATTCAGGCCGGTTTCAGAAGAGGACATGGAACCAGGGATATGATTGCTGATGTTGGATGGATCCTGGCTGAAGGTAGAGAATACAGAAGGATGTTTACCTGTGTTTTATCGACTATGCAAAGGCATTCAACTCTGTGGATCATAACAAATTATCGATAACATTGCAAAGAATGGGAATTCCAGAACACTTAATTGTGCTCACGAGGAAGCTTTACATAGACCAAGAGGCAGTTGTTCGGACAGAACAAGGGGATACTGATTGGTTTAAACTCAGGAAAGGTGTGCGCCAGCTAGGGCTGTATCCTTTCACCATACCTATTCAATCTGTATGCCGAGCAAATAATCTAAGAAGCTGGACTATATGAAGAAGAACGGGGCATCGGGATTGGAGGAAGACTCAGTAACAACCTGCATTATGCAGATGACACAACCTTGCTTGCTGAAAGTGAAGAGGACTTGAAGCACTTGCTAATGAAGATCAAAGACCACAGCCCTGAGTATGGATTGCACCTCAGCATAAAGAAAACAAACATCCTTACAACTGGACAAATGAGCAACATCATAATAAATGGAGATAAGATTGAAGTTGTCAAGGATTTCATTTTTTTGGACCCACAATCAATAGCCATGGAAGCAGCAGCCAAGAAATCAAACAACGCATTTCACTGGGTAAATCTGCTGCAAAGGACCTCTTTAAAGTGTTGAAAAGCAAAGATGTCGCCTTGAAGACTAAGGTGCGCATGACCCAAGCCATGGTATTTTTAATTGCATCATATGCATGTGGAAGCTGGACAATGAATAAGGAAGATAGAAGAAGAATTGACCCCTAAGAATTGTGGTGTTGGCGAAGAATATTGAATATATCATGAACTGCCAAAAGAATGAACAAATCTGTCTTGAAAGTACAACCAGAATGCTCCTTAGAAGCAAGGATGCTGAAACCGCGTTTTACATAATTTGGACATGTTGCCTGGAGAAGGACATCATGCTTGGCAAAGTACAGGGTCAGCGGAAAAGTGGAAGACTCTCAATGAGATGGATTGATACAGTGGCTGCAACAGTGAGCGCAAGCATAACAATGATTGTAAGGATGGCGCAGGACCAGACAATGTTTCATTCTGTTGTTCATAGGGTCGCTATGAGTTGGAACTGACTCGACAGCACCTAACAGCAGTAACAACTATGTTCCCCATCATCCTGTAGCAGCTGACTTGGTGGAACGATGGAATGGCCTTCTAAAAATGCAATTATATCAATATCTTGCAGGGTTGGGGCAATGTTCTCCAGGAGGCTGTTGCCACCTCTGTGACACATTTTGTCATCTTGCAAAATCATTGGTAGTACAGAAGTTTCGAGTAAATGCTGATTCTGTTTACTCTTATTTTCTTTGTAGATCATGACTGAAGAGTAGGTTTTCATATTTATCTTTTTTTTCAATGTGTTGTTGTGTATATGGGTTTGATTACTGGCCTCTCTTCAAAGTTGAACTGATCAAATATAAGTGTTATTACTTGTAAAGATTAATAGTTGTCCACTCACAAATGAAATGCCATATTGATCTCCTGAAAGACTGCCAAGTATTTACTTACGCTGGATGGATATTATGGTTTGATCTTTTCTTTATTTTGATTTTGTCCTAATGGTGTCTGGTGTTTTATGAACGTTCTTATTGTGATACTAGTTTCATTGAAATGAGAAAGGGTTTTTTCTTCTAACGTTTCCAAGAAAAGATTTTCCCAAGAGGAAAGCTAGTTGAATATAATATTTTAGATTAGAAAATGAGAAAGATAAGCGTTATGAGGAACAGACATTTTCCCCCCAAAGTGGCAGTGCCACATAGTGGTTAAGGACATGGGTCATGGACCAGATTTCCTGGTCTTTACTTCTCAGCTTTGTCTCTTGCAAGCTACGTGATCTTGGAAATGTTAAGTAGCTTCTCTGAAGTTTAGTTTTCTTTATGACTGGGGACAATGGTAACTAACCCAAAGGGTTGTCATGAGGATTAAATGAATACGTAAAGCACTCAGAATACTGCTTGGGATATAGTCTTTTATCAAATTCAGATATTACCCCTATGTAGTCGCTTCTCAGACTACTTTGGTAAGTTGGCTCCTTTTTAATGAATAAAGGGAGTCCTTTAGTACTATAAAATTGCTGTGTTGAACCATCCATTTATTTCCTTTTTTCACTGACTGAAAGAGAGTGGGGATAAAGCTTGAGGATTAACATCTCAAGCTATGAAGTCAGACCTAGGTTTTGCTTTCACCCTTAATCTAATGTTGACTCTGCTGCTTCTACTTTGGAAACTAGATTAGTCCGCAGACAGACCGTTTTAATGGCCAGAAAGGCATTTATTTTGTTGAGCTGAAGTCTGCCTCAAGGTAAAGGATTGTCTAGCCCCAAAGGACATCAAGACTTGTGTATGGCATATATGAATTCTTATTCCAAGAAATCATGGGAAATGGACACTACCCCTTTCATTTATTTATGTTCATGCCATAGCAGATGAACCTGAAGTGAATTAAATTTGTTTTAATAAAACACTTCTAAGAATCTGCTGCTGACTATATTTCAAAACTCCAGCCCTTATACGAATGATTTGGGCTACACTCTGCTAAGCATTTTATAACTGCTAAAAGCATGTGGGAGCCTGGTGGCATAGTGGTTAGGAGCTTGGCTGATAACCTAATGGTTATCGGTTTGAATCCACCAGCCACTCCTTGGAAACCCTATGGGGCAGTTCTACTGTGTCCTATAAGGTTGCTATGAGTCAGAATCGACCTGATGGCAATGGGTTTTGGGCTTTAAGAGCATGCGATTAGGTGTCCTGGTGGCACAGTGGTTAAATGCTTGATTGTTAACTGAAAGGTCAGTGGTTTGAAGCCACCAGCTGTGCCACTGGAGAAAGATGTGGCAGTCTACTCCCATAAAGATTTACAGTCATGGAAGCCCTATGGGTCAGTTCTACTCTGTCCTACAGAGTCACTATGAGTTGGAATTCAACTCTACAGCAATGGATTTGGCTTTTGGTTTAAGAGCATGTTACAAAGCTAAAATGAAATATCTCAGACTTACATAAAACAGAGATCTCTTGCCTCGTCAGGGGAGAGAGTAGCCATGTGGTGATCTACAGTTATTAATCAATGAGGAAGGAAGCTTAGAGACCCCTCAAAGTCTCTTTATTATCCTTGGGAGCCTGAGCTTTGTAGCCTAAGCTTTCTCTATTTTTTGTTTTATTCAGGATTGCTGAGGCACTGCAGAATCATAAATCTTTAAATATCTGCAGTGTGACTCACTCTGTTTTATTAGAATCCTGGTTGTGTGTATTTAAAGGGTTTGCAAGAAAGGATTGATAGATCCTAGCTTGTCCCCACCCCCACCTAGTCAGCTTGTGAAATATCAGAGCATAAAACATGAGGGTAATCAAATCATCTTCTAGGAGATCAATGGAGGAGGAGAGAAGCCCTTCCATCTACATACTAATCATCTTCTTTATCTCTAAGGACTTGCAGCAGAGCATGACAATGTAATAAAAACAGTCCTTTGTTTGGCTGGGTTCAGGAGCACTCATCCGATTTGCAAACGATTTATCCATTTCAGATATCTGAAAATAGCAAAATGTATGATGACATTAATCTAAATTGTACATTAAATCTGAAAATGCAGTGAAGCCACTAGTGTATATCCTATACAGGAAAATAAAATCTCACGTATGAGTTCCACATATGAGGGCCTAAGATCGCTCTTAGTTATTTCCATTTTTAAATTACTGTTCTACATGTTGTGTACACTCGTTTATTTGGTTCTAAGAAAAGTATTCTTATGATTTAGATGTTTTTGAGGACCTTAGAGATTTTTTGATAATGTAATAATAATAATAAAATTAATCATTGGAAATAAGTGATGGGTGCTCATAAATAGTAACATTTCCAGCTGTTTTTTCTCTCCAGAGAGATTTCTGGCTTTTTTTCTCCCTGCTCTGTTTTAAATCAATACTCTTACAAGATCTGGCTTATGTTGTCCTAATGGGATTCCTTCTAACTGGGATGGACCCAGGCTGATTTTACACAAAGGCTTCAGCTGCAGCAGGAGGCATAGTAGACTTCCGTGATTTTATTTTTCTGATAGCTCTATAAACTCCCTACCAATGGATTTTTAAATACATTTTAAAAACTGTTTAATGTTTGCCCTTAGAGCCATGAATGTTTCTCTCCTTGGGTTCCTAGATAAGCTCTAGAAGCTTACCCCCAGGACTATTTGTGATTTGCTTTGTCTCTGGAGCCGAGATTTAGACTCTACCTTCCAGACAATTGCTCAGATCTTGCACTCGTCTTTAGCCAGTGCAGTAGAATGAATTCTAAGCATCCTGGGTTTATCACACCTAAAGAAATTTTCCATTCTGTTATATTCCCTTATTTTCAGGCCCCTTGGTGCTGAGCTGTGGAATTCTTTCGCAAAATTATAAGAGAAACTCCTCCCCCCTTTTGTAACAGAGAAATAACACCCAAATTCCACCTAATTTTTAGCAGAAGCAGAGATGACTCGTGGTTGGATGGGCCCAGAGCCCAGTTTTGACCTGCCTCCACTTCACTGCAATGCAGAAAAGCACAAGGCGCAGGAAGTCTGCAAAGTGTAGCAGCTTGCCTATGGGACTTGGTGTTGCCAAGAGTTTCTGGGGCGCAAAACTCTTAAGTGAAAACTGATGAGGAAGAAAGATTTCTACTCCTGCAAGTGAGGGGACGTGATAGGGAAGAAAAGCAAGCACTATGGAATCAGATGGAAGACCAAGGTTCAAATCCCAGTTCTGTCACTTACTGTGTGACATCAGATAAGGGCTTAACCTTGTCATTCCGAGGCTCCACTTCCTTGTGTAAAATGGATATACAGATAGTTTCTCCAAGGAGTGGTTGTGAAGTTCAAATGAGGTAATTATTTATTGCCCAGTACAGTGTCTGACACATAATAAGTAGGCATTGAATAAATTATAGCTGTTGTTAATAAGTTTCAGGATGCAGAGGATCTCGTTGTCTAATGAATCTGAAAGTCAAACTGCATATTATTCATATGCTATGCAGATGGGCTTTCCTAAAACTTCAGAGGCTCATTTTGTTGTCTGGTTCTGTTATAACGCTTGATGTTGCTAGTTTCCCTTCCCTTCTCCTCTGAACATGTTTTCCAAGTTACTTATTTTCTGATTTTAATAATTTATCAATTCTGTAAGATGCTCCTAATATCTTTCTTCTGTAGATGATTTTATGCTAATTAGTGATGACTCACTGCAAATAGGAGAAAGATACAAATTAGAGTCAGAGATCATATGAATAAAAGAATTTTTGGCTTTGCTCACAGGACCCATAAACCAAATAGAATTCTTAGAAGCAACAACCAATATCTATATTGCAAACCTATGTATTGAGGAGATTATTGTTCCTTAAGGAGTCCTAAAAGGACCTAGACTAATTCTTACCCTTAGTGCAAGACTGACAGGTTACTATTGACCAGCAGTACTATCCACGTATCTTGGAGTGTCATACAAGTGCCCTCCGCCAGCTGAATTGAAGAAAATAATATTCCTGCAGGGATTCAGCAAGCCCTAGCTTCAACTACCAGCATCAGCTGTCAGTTGAATCCATATGACTCCTCACTTGCAGTCTCCATTCTGGAACCTGGCATGGCATTAGAGAATCTCAACTTGGTATCCATGGACTTCTGGATGCCAGATAGGCCTAGAAGTCCTTGAATCTGTCCAAAGTTTTGTATGTGTATGTGTACTTTTCTTGGGAAAGGGTTCATAGCTCAAGGGATCTGTAACCAAAAAGGCTAAGTATCACTGCATTAAAGGATTCCATGATTCCTGCCCACATTCTATCTAAATACCTGAGTTCTGCAGAGGTATATCCCATTTCCAAAGAAGGAAAGGATCCTTATTTTGAAGGATTCTTTATCATATGCCTTCTGCTAGTTCATTCTCAAGAAATGTTTTTCAGTTAAGCTAATCAAACCATTGTTCGGGCACATAATGCATTGTCTTTCATCATTTGATTCCCTCCTCCCTCCATGAGATTGCCCAGTTAGTACACTATGTAGTGCTGACAAGACTATCTGAAACAAGGCTTTGGCTCAACAAATGTGGATACACAGAACAGGGAACATATTTATTTCTGAATTCTTTGGGGGTGTAGTTGTCTCTCTGAACCAAAAACAGTGCCTCTCAGTGAAACAGAAGAAACCACAGAACACGCATTATGTGGGTGGGATTCGTGTGACTTTTATTTTACTAATGCCTTACAGCATGAGTGAGGAGTAAAGACAGAAATGGGGTAAGGGGGAAGAAGAAAAGTATCTTTAGAGTTCCTTGAATTATTGAGGCATGTGCTAGAATAAGAAAGGTCGGTAACAGCATCCCATCCTTATCACCCCAGACCTCTCAGTGGAGTTGTGTAACAGGCACAGGAAACTCTTTAACTCTGGTGGAAGTGACTGCTGACAGAGAATAAATCCTGCATTGAACTTGGCACACATGGAGGACTGGGCAATGCAGATGCTATACAGCTGGGGAGATGAGAAGGTGACTCTCCAGAAGCTACTTCCTAGCAAGTAAGTAGGGGCATGAACACCCTTCCTCTGTTCTGAATGCCTCTTCCTCTCCAGCAGGGAAAGGAGACCCTGCCAATTGTGCAGCAATGTGGAAAGTGTTGGCAGAAAGACTCTTTTAAAGAGAAAGATTTCTTTTTTATATCTGCTGGTGGTATTGATTGACCAGAAATGGTTATTATTATTTTTCTAAACTTTTGGGCCGTAGCATTGTGTCCTGGTGATAAAATAGCCTCCTCTTAGCAGTCTTAAACGGCGTAGGAGAGTGAAAACAAGGCCTCTTTAGGACCTAGACTAGTGGGAAGAGGAAATGTAGATTTTAAGGTGAGAACATGAAAAAGCTAATTCTGTATCACCACAAATGATCAGACACAGATAAATAAATGAGACCTTGGCTTTTTCCATTCATAGAAATACCTCCTCTAACTTACACTACTAAATCTAAGGTCAGCTTAATCACAGCTTAGGATAACTATTACCATGTTTCTAAAGTTACGATGAAAACTACATTTTTAATAATCAACTTTTTTTTCTAATTAAATGGATTTGAATAAGCTCAAAGCCTAAAATCTAGGGACTCGTCAGTACTTTATTTGTTTGGAGACAACTCATCACCATTTTTTTTTTAACCTACAGAATTGGAAGGATATGAAATGTGCAGGGATAAGTCATTACACGAGCACAGAAATGGTCAACATGCATTTAATTTTACCCATTGAGCAAGAAGAGCTCAAAGGGGTAAGCTCCTTTGAGAATAGCCTAAATGTGTTTAAAAGGGAAGAATACTACAATAGCTTTTCTTTTTTTTTCTTCCGTGGATGGAAGAAAAAGATGTATGGAAGTGAGGTGGGGGTGGAAGGGAAAATGTCCATTAAGCAAACACCTATCATTTGTGGAACGGTTCTATTAAAGTGGAGTTGGGTATGAACCACAGGTTTATCTTTGGCAGTGATCTTATGTTTTAGGTATCTAAAGTGAGACTGTATAGCTGGGTAATGGCTGGGTATAGTGCGTGAATATAGGTTTTAATTTCTATTCACAGCAGATGATGATGATCACAGATTTAGCACCTTAGTTCGTACTTCCTCTGCACCTGAATCATCTATCGCTATGAAGCCTGAGCTGTAGGTGAGGAGGCTGTATTCTTCAACAACTTTTCTGTGATTGTTCCAGGACTACAGTTTGCGCCAATCTAGAGGTGATTTTCTTATTAGAGAAACCATTCAATACTAAGTATGAGACTGAAGCCTTGAAGACATTTTATAGTGGTGACAGGTGTTTTGGCTCAAGACTAGGGTGTTTAATGAGTCAAATGCATATTATTCCCTCTTAAGCATTAACTTTTTTAAGCAACTGAATTATATTTTTTGGCTTGAAATGGTGCTTTCTTCTATATTTGACTTCTCGGTTTTCTTAGTAGATATTACTGTCTCCTCCAATATTTCTTCAAAACTTTCCCCTATCTGGGAGGTTTTCTTAGAGGCTACCTTGGAAGCCTCCTCTTCCTCCTCCTCTTTCTTAAGCGACAGCCCAGTGGATAAGACTTTGGAGGTTGTAGAACTGAGGATTCTAGGTGGGAGCAGATAACTTGGATTGGGAAGTGGATTTAGCCCTGAAATGCTTAATCCAGTGGTGCTAAAACGGGTCTCTTCACCTTCCAGCAGTTTCCTGTAAATCCAACAGAGAAAAACTCTCAGGAAGTCAGTCAACTTGCAACTTTTTTTTTCTTTAAGAACATAACCCTCCAGTCCCTATTCATTTTAGAGATTGAGACCAATAAATATTGAATTCCAAAGCTCAAAGAGTTGTTGTGTATACAAGTACACACACACGGTCCTCAGCACCATCTGTGTTTAAATCATTGTCAAAGGGAAACACCTATAACTCCCCTTGGCCATTATCACACCCGTATTTGGCACTTAGAGTCTCTGAAGCTCTAGGGAGAAGTAATTTTGCTCGTTAACACCTTAAATGCAACAAGGCTAAGGAGGTGAGAAGTCTACAAAAGAAGGAGGAATTGCGTCATTTTTCTTGAACCTGAGATTGGTACTTTTTCAATGTATAGTGAAACAAAAGGAAGGGAACCAGCAATAACAAATAACCAGTAAATGAAACTGTTACAGACAGTTCTCAGCCTGGCCTAAACAGTAGCCCCAGTACCTTGTTTCTCATAACTCCAGTGTTTTCATCACTTTTTTAAAATCAGAAACTCAACACACTATCAAACACTCCTGGAACTTCGTTTTGAAGTAGTATGTTTTTTTATACATAGCATAAAGGAAAAAAAAAAAAGGAGGGGGTGCCTCAGATAGATCTGGGGTTGAATCTGAGCTTTGCCATTTACCCAGTGCTATGACTTTGGGCAAGTTACACAATCTGTGGTTCAGTTTCCTCATATGCAAAATGGGAACATTAAAACCTGATACCTAGAAAATGTATGTGAAGTATAATATAGTGTCTGGCACGTAGTAGTCATTCAAAACATAGTAGCTGCTGTTACTACTTTTTTAGGTAAATGTTCACTGAATATTGATTGCCTTAGTAGAAGTCTGGTGGGATGCCTCACCTGTTAGAATTTTATAGCTGTATATGCTGTATTTTTCCAGGCAGTCTGATGGATTTTATTTCAACTCAGTGTATTCATATTATCCCCTCAAATCCTTGATGGGGTACACAGAGTACTCCCAGATTAGTAAGGTGAAGCTGGGATATTTCCAAACAGATGGACAGAGGGATCAGCTCACCTGGAATATACCAGTTCTGTCCTTCCACATCCCGCCTCATCCTTCAGAAACCAGAGAAGCCAGAACCACTCCTTTGGGTAGCATTGCCCCAGATGACTGGATCTACTTGGGTGAGCATGCCCTTTTAATTACCTGTATGCTGCTATCTCAATGTCAAGAGCCATTTTGACATTGAGCAAGTCCTGGTATTCCCGAAGGTGGCGAGCCATCTCACTCTTGGTGTTCCTCAGATCATTTTCCAGCTGCCCAATGCTATCCTGGAAATAGACATATCCAAAATATTTAGGCCAGATGAGCTGAGATTCATTAAAACTTCCACAAGGCAAGGGTTTTCAATTCTGACTACACATAGAAACTTATAAAATACTGACACCCATGCCTACCTCCCACCCCAGGTTCTGATTCATTTGTTCTAGAATGTGGTCCCAGCATCTTCATTTTTTTGTAAAGGTCCCCAGGAGATTCTGATGCATGGTGAGGGTTGGGAAGCATGGGACACATGTTCTCAACCGAACACTGGGGAGATTTTTTTTTTTCTTTAACTTACCATCCCTCCCTGCTTGTTATATTGCTACTAAATAACTCAGTTGTTACATGTCCTTTCCAAAACCCAGAGCCTTATGGTCAGGAAATTCCAACCGTGGAAAGCAGGGAAAGGACAGCAAGGCTTCTCTGCCTCCATTCCATTGCTTCACTCACTTTGATGGTTTTGCAGCGTTTCCTGGAAGCCTGCCACTCAATGACTTTACTGAAAGCATTTTACATGATGGGTAAGGAGGAAGCAGAAATACTCAACAGATTTTTTTTTAAAATCCAAATGGCAGACTGAAATTAATTGAAAAAGAAACTAGGTTCATGTAAGGTGTGCTCCGAATTCTTCCAGGTGCAAAACCCAGCATGAAAAAAAAAAAAAAAGCTTTAAGTTTATGACTCTTGAGCAGCCAGAAGGATCTTTTAAAAACAAAGCAGATCCTGTTGCACCTGCTTAAAACCTTTCAACAGCTTTGGAATAAAATCCAAACTCCCCAGCATGATCTTTATTCTTCCCCTTGCTCAGTGTGCTTCACCCACCCTGACATTGTTTGCTCCTTAAACATACAGAGTCCAACACTGCCCCAGGCCCTTTGCGATTCCTATTTTCTCTGCCTGGGATGCTCAGTAGAGGGTCTTTACGTGGCTGACTCCTTGTCACACAGACTCAGTTTAAATGTCCTCTCTTCAGGCAGGTCTTCCTTAGCAACCAACCTATCCAGCAGATTATTTTGCCTCAAGCCAGGGCAGCTGCTAGCCCATGCCTGGACCTTGTGCCAATTAGAAAAAGGCACGACCACAGGGAGGACAAATTAGAAGAAGGCACCCACTTGAAAACGGCCACTTTGCTCTTAGCTTTTATCACTATCTGAAATTGTTCATTTATTTCTAGTTTATTTTCTGTTGCCTTCCTGTATAACAGAGTTTCTTAATCTCAGCACTTCTCTTTGTTGTGAGCATTGTAGGATGTTTAGCAGCATTCCTGGTCTCTACCTACAAGATACTCCCTCCAGTTGTGATTACCACAAATATCTCCAAAAAATAGAAAACCAAACTAGTTGCCATCAAGTCAATTCTGACGCATAGCCGCCCTATGGAACAGCAGAGCTGCCCCATAAGGTTTCCAAGGAGTGGCTAGTGGATTCAAACTGCTGACCTTTTGGTTAGCAGAGAAGTTCTTAGCCATTGTACCACCAGGGCTCCACAAATGTCTCTGTTGTTGTTGTTGTTGTTAGGTGCCATTGAGTTGGTTCCAACTCATAGCGACCCCATGTACAACAAAACGAAACACTGTCTGGTCCTGCACCATCCTCACAATTGATGCTACTATGCCTGAACCCACTGTTGCAGCCGTTGTGTCAATCCATTTTGTTGAGGGTCTTCCTCTTTTTTGCTGACCCTCTACATTACGAAGCACAAATGTCTCTACAGACATTGTTAAAGGTCCCCTAGAGAGCAAAATCACTCCTGGTTGAGAACTACCGCTCTAGAATGTAATTAACATGGAAGCAGGGACCCTTTCTATCTAGTTCATCTCTGGCAGCCCAGGACCTAACACAATGTACACTGTAGATGCGCAATGAATAGTTACTGAATGAATGAATGATGCTATATAAGCACTTTTTCTTTTTTATGACCTGAAAAGGCATGAGTAAATAACTCGCATAACTCCACTGTATATTGGCAGAGATGAAAAGCACAGTGACTGAGAAATTTTTATGAAACAGTGATAATATATCAGAGACCTCAAGAAAGTGCTCCCTTGTAACTTCCCTTGTGTGGACCTAGATCAGTGATGGTGAAAGGCATGGCTGACACTTCAGGGGGTGCAAACTTCCAAATCAAGAGAACTTGCAGAAAGAATTAAAATTCATGCCACCTACCTGTTCTATAAATATTGACAGGAATACCGCAAAGGCGAGATTCAACTGACTGATGGGTAGAAAGCAAGGGATGACAGGAGGTGGTGAAAATACATGACACAGTGATGGAAATGTCCCGAAGTATGTTAAAAGATCATAAGGGCTTAAAAGGCTTTTCACTAAGCAAATTTTACTTGATGGTTGCTATAAACAAGTCTACTATTTTTGGATTAGAGTTAAGAGACTAATAGTACTGTGGTAACTGGGAAAGGAGACAAGGATGAAGGGAAAGGGAGAAAGAGAAGGAAATATTATCATTCTGCAAAGCAGCTGGAAAAACGGTATGAGACAAAGAGAAGGATTTCACCAGGATCTTGGGCTGCATTTCTTGCCCTGCCACAATCCAACATACCTCAGTCAGTTTCCTAAATTTTAGCTTCTTCAAACGTTCTGTTTCTGCATATGGAAAATGATCATGTTTATTCTTTTCTAAGGTTTTCTGAGATCCTCAAATGTGGATACCAGTTTAATGAACATCACACTATTATACAATGAGACCATTAGCTGCTCAATTAGATAATAGGGATTAGAACAGCACTTGGCACACAGGAAGTGCTCAATAAATGTGAGTGATTTTTATTATTGCTAATACCATACCATGTGACTTTCTACCCTTTTAATGATAACGGACAGACTAATCAGAAGCCATCTGTATACCCACTTAGAAAACTAACAAAAGCAACGTATAATAAAACCTTAATATTGGATCGCGTTGGCGTAGAGTCCATTCTGACTCATAGTGACCCAAAGGACATAACTGAACTGCCCCATAAGGTTTCCAAGGCTGTAATCTTTATGGAAGCAGACTTCCACATCTTTCTCCCTCAGAGCAGCTGGTGGGTATGAACTGACCTTTTGGTTAGCAGCCAAGTGCTCTACCACTGCACTACCAGGGCTCCTTTAATATTGGATAGTTGGAGGCATGTCCCTTAAAGCACTACATTTTTAAAAAATGACAATTTTGAACAAAAAGAAATCTTTCCAAATTGGTATGTACTACTCTTACTTAGAACATGAAACATAATGAAACCTTTCTTAGCAATTAAGGGTCATGATAGATGATCAATTACTTTTCTATGATTCAGTGAGTCTTTTATGTCAACTGAGGTGTATTGAGCTGTTTATTTCGACTCTAAATGGCCCCAAAGAGCAGTATTCGAGCTAGTGTTTGCTGCTTCGTGGTTTTCTTTGTCCTGAAAGTTGATCTGATCTATTGTTACTCATTCCTGCCAATGCCTGACTCTAGTGGTCTCTCTTGCCTTCTATCTTGCTGCAGGCTCGAAAAAAAAATTACAAAGCATTTTAGAACCATGTAAGATAAGAACGCTCTTATTGGAGCCCTGGTGGCGCAGTGGTTAAGAGCTCAGCTGCTAACCAAAAAGTTGGCAGTTCGAATTCACCAGCCGCTCCTTGGAAACTCTATGGGGCAGTTCTACTCTATTCTATAGGGTGGCTATGAGTTGGAATTGACTCGACGGCAACTGGTTTGGTTTGGGGTAACATAAGAATGAATAGGCTAAGGGCATCGCAGGGGCCAACTTTCTACTATGTGATTTATTACAGATAGATGTTCTATCTCATCAGCAGGTTAATTAGGTCCTTTTTCAAAAATTACTTCTGCTTCAGTGCCGTCTTTCCTGAATACAAGGTTGTTGGGTAGCTGAGTTCTAGACAGGTGAGATTTCCTTGAACTTTTATGTTACATATTTCACATGTCTATGGATAAAACCAGACAAAAAGCATGACTTTCCTCCTTTCAGAAGGAATTGTGCTGCCTGCTGACCACTGCTCTTCAAAGTCTCACTCTTTGTTTGCTCTCTCCTCCCCACACCAGGCTGTATCTTGCATTGCCCTTCAAAAGCCCTGCCAAAGATGGCCTCCAGCTGGAAATCTGAGCGCAGCGTTGCAGTCTGCCCCCTCCCCCAACCACGCAGCAGCTGCTGGCTTAGCCTGAGGGAATGGGTAAGAGGCACTCCCAGCTCCAGTCAGGTCTCTCCCAGAGCAGCTAAGACAGTGCTAAGCATCTTCCCCAGAGCTGAAAGAATGGTGTCTGGGAGGAAGAGAAAGAACAGGCCACACTAGCATCTGTAGTGGAGAAGAGCAGGATAAACAGTGCAGTGGATTTCATCACTTTTAGGGCCCCTCAGCCAGGTGGGCAGTAGCACGGCACAGTCTGATTGGGAGAGGACATCCAGAATTACTGCTCAGAACAATGACCTTAGGTGGGGAAAGAGGGTTTTTGTATGTGGTCCACCTGTGGTTACTAAAAAAAAAAGTTACTATGCATGCCTTATTCACATCCCTGTCCTTGTCCCCATCTTTGTTGCCCCCCACCACACTTTAAAATTTTGCATTGTATAACCCTCAATAGCTGCTTTACACTAGAAAATGTGATTTAGGTCAGTGCATCCCCCAAATCAGTCTGAGGACTGACGGGATGCAGCACTTTTATTGAAAAATGCATATTCCTGGGCCCCACCTGTGAATACCTGAATCCATATCTTTGGGAGTGGGCTGAGAATCTTTTATTTTTAAGCCCCGAGTGATCTCAATGTGCCGCTGAGTTTAGGAACTACTAAACCAAAAAACCCAAGCCCACTGCCGTCAAGTCGATTCAAACTGCCGACATTTTGGTTAGCAGCCGTCAGTCTCAACCACTACGCCACCAGGGTTTCCTAGGAACTACTAGTTTAATTTTATTTCTGTAAAGGTGCTATCATGGTAGCCCGGGTGACAGTAATCCAGCGCAGGTAGAGAGGGGTTTTTTTTTTTTGTAGGGGGAGAAAAAAACAGATGGAAGAGTTAAACAAAAAACCAAACATAGCTTTTTTCTTGAATTCTAATTTCAGAAATGGATCTATCACGCAATAGATTTATATGCAGCCACTGTCACCCCCACTCCCCAAGGGGCAAGACCCCTCCTGCTATTTAATTAGGTTGTGTTCCAATCTCATATTGGAAAGAAGAGGCCAGACTTGGCTCATCTCCCTGGAGAGCATTAACCAACAAAGATCTTGATTGCTCAGCAAGGTCTTTCAAGAAAAGCTTCAGCTTTCCATGACCGACCATAGTACAAGGCTGGGCCCTGAGTACCCTCCAAAACCATCCTTAGACATTTTTGGCAGAGCTGGGGCTCTAATGGCAATGAAGCTTCCTCGCAGGAACCTGAGCCACCCTGGGTCAGAAATGGAAAAGACTTCAGCTAAAGAGGATGGGTGCGTTTGGCTTTTGAAGACAATAACCTCTTTATGATCTTTCCTCTTGCCTAACTCGGACTCTCTCATACACCATTGTGTATTTATTGCGTCACCTTGAACCATTCTTTACCCTTTCAAAAGTGTATTAAGCTTCCTTTCCTCAAACAGGCTGTCTGTTCTCTGCAGGAAAAATGTGACTTTAACAGGGCCTTTCTCTGCTTCTTAGAAGGTAACAAGCTTGCAAAGTAAAATGGGCCTACAAGTAATCTCTGAAGCAGAAGAAAGAGAACAGCCTACCAGTACTGCAGTGAAAGGGGAGGGGTGGGGTTAGAGGGTAAGAAAACAATGGCTGAATCTCACCATGGAGAAGAAGGCTTTTTATCTTGGTCAGCACTGCTAAAATTGTTAGTGAGAACAACCAGAGGACACCCCTGTGGCTTCAGGTCTTCAGGATCACAGCTGAGGTTGTGAGTTCCACCTAAGCTTTAGGTTCCAAGGGGTAGGAAATAGCTCTCTGTTGTCTGACCTCCCCTTCTACTCCCACCCACAGGTCCACTGAGCCTCTGAAGGCTAAAGCTGATGGAGGCAGCACTGCAGAGCTGCAGATGCCGCAGTTTCTGTTGTTTGTTTCCTGTAGACCATATCTGGATGGCTATACTATTGTCTAACACTAGGAAGCCTTTTAAAACAAACAAAACAAGGCAGACAACACAGCCACCACCTCTTAGAATGAAGGGGCTACAACAAGCAAACACAGGACACGGCAAAGTCTAACTCAGATGGCAGATGTGGGTAAGTTACCCTTTTTGTAGAAATACTGGGCTAGCCCTCCAGATGACCATCTAGCTCTTCCTTTGAGGCTTCCAGAAGAAAACATGAAGCCTCAATTAACCAAATGTGGTGGCACTAAAAATGGTACGCTTGGGATTCCACTCCTTTGTTAGTTCTATTAATGTACCCAAACTCAATTTAATCAAACGGAAACTTTGATCTTGGTTAGGTTCAGCTATTGCAAGTTTCTGAATTATTGCCATTCTATCCAGTGGAGCTTTTATTATACCTTGAAGCTGAACTATACTATTTACATTATTTTCTACATTTTTCATTCACCCCGTCTCCTGCCTCTGTGACCTTTCTGGTCATAAGCCTGGAATGTCCTACAGTAAAACTGAAGATGCACTGGCCTTTGCTGAGCGAGAAAAGGAGGAAAGAGCCAATCAATACCTTCAAAGGAGCTTAGAAGGCAGGCAAAGATGGGAAAAATAAGTGGCCTGTAACAAAGAGAAACTCCATCTCTGTGATTAATCACATGCACTTAGGATGGAAAAATGTTTAGGAAATGGGTATTTTCAAGTGGCATCTCACAGCTGCTAAGCAGGTTAAGTGGTTTTTGTTAAGTGCCAAGCCATCCATGAAAGTGAAAATTGACACTGTCCAGGAGGTGACCTTTGATTGCAGGTAGCCGAGACTGATACGTTAGTATTGCAGCAAGAAAAAAAAAAATCAAAGAAGTTAATTGCCTAGAGAATCCTAACTGGGACATGAGACTGGAGAAAGAGAGAGAGAGAGAAGAGAAGGAGAGGGAGGGGGAGATCGAGGGAGAGAATTTCTGAAATGAAAAGACCTGAAGGTGGTTCGTTTCACGATCAGCACCGTGGACAGCGCCCCAACCACCCACACACTCTCTCTGCTAAAAGGTCTAACGCGTCATTGGGAAAAAAGTGTTCACAAGGGAACCTCATGTGTGTGCGTGGGGTAGAATAGGGTGGGTGTTACTAGCCCCACCACCTAGATGTTGGCTCCCAATCTCTACTCCTTTGAAGGCAAAAATCAAGAAAATGGGTTAGGACCTTTCCCAGTTCGGTACAGCATTCTTCCCCCAACCCTGGGGTTTACACCTTCCCTGAATATCAATTCCAGGGCCCATAGAAAGACTTTTAAAGTCAACCAAAGAAGCCAGACAACCCAGACACCAACTTCTGACAAAGGAGAAGCTGTAATCCACCTCGGTTGGGTTCACTTCCAATTTTGGGTGGGGTACTATTCCCCAGGTTGCCACTGTGCATACATTCACTTGCTGCCAGGGAGGCATGACTTAATTTTTATGCAATCATATTGTACGATTCTGAAGAACAGGGGCTTAAGGCTTCTTTGTTAAAAGAGCTAAGACAGGGACGTGAGGGGCAGGGGAAGGGAGCTTCCAGGCCCCCAAATTAACTGTGGAGACTTCAGGGCTTTTTGTCTGCCAACACCTCCGTCGGGACTCCTCCCTCCCCTTGGTTCCTACGGCCAGAATTTGCCGGGGAGCTTGGGTAGGGGCGAGAAGGGATAGGGCGCCCTTACCTGGTAGCCGGCCACCTCAGCGCTGTGCCGCTCCTCCAGCTCCAGGATCTGCCTCTCCAAGGACTCGTTGGCCCCGCGCAGCCCCTCAATCTCGATGGTGCGTGCCTGCAGCTGGCGACGGTACTCGTGGATCTCCTCGCGGCTGGCCCGGATGGCCTCAGTGCTGCGCGCCGCCTGCTCGTTCAGGTTGGCAAACTTGGACTTGTACCATTCCTCGGCGGACTGCAAGTTCTTGGCGGCCAGGGACTCATACTGGGCGCGGATCTCCCTCAGTGCCGAACTCAGGTCTGGCTTAGCCACAGCCACGTCCACCTCGGCTGCGGCCTGAGACGACGCCTGCAGCGTGGCCAGCAGTTCGGCCACCTCCTCGTCGTGCACCTGACGCACGAAGGCCAGCTCGTCCAGCAGCGACTCCACCTTCTTCTCCAGGTCCAGGCGGGCCAACGTGGCGCCGTCCACGTCGCGCTGCTGCGCCTTCAGGGCGCGCTCAGCGCCTTCGCGCCCGCGGCTTTCTTCCTCACAGCGTGCCCGCAACCGCTGCACCTCCTCTGCCAGCCCGTCGCGCTCCAGCAGGGCCTGTGCGCGCGCTGAGCTCGCCTCCTCCAGCTGCGTGCGCAGGTCGCGCAGTTCGCGCTGGAAGAGCTCGCCGACACGCGATGGCTCGGCGTGGCGCTGCCGCAGCGCGGCCAGCTCGGCCTCGAGCGCGCGGTTCTGTGTCTCCAGCTGGTGCACCTTCTCGATGAACACCGCGAAGCGGTCGTTGAGGCCCTGCAGCTGCTCCTTCTCATTGGTGCGGATGATCTTGTACTCGTTGGTGCGCGCCGCCGCCTGACTCAGGTCCAGCCCGTCGGACGCCGGCGGCCGGCGGTAAGCCAGGCCCAGGCCGAGCGAGGAGGCCGAGGAGCAGGCGGCCGAGGAGGCCACATTGCCGCGGGACAGCGACTGCGAGCGGAAGCTGCCCGCACCGCCTGCTCCGGAGGGGCGCGCGGACAAGCGAGAGCTGTCCCCGAACACCTTGCGGTAGGAGGAGGAGGCGCACAGGTAGTGCTCCGAGCCGAAGCTCATGGTGCCAGGACCGGGGCCGGGCGTGCGGCTGCGGCTAGAGCTACAGAGGAAAGGCGAGGTGCGCCAGGCGGGGCGCTCTGGGCGGTGTGCGCAGGGTTTTAAGGAGCGGGGGGCCGGGGCGGTGCGTTAGGGGCGGAGCTCCCGCTCCGCGTCTGGCCAAGAGAAGGAAACGGGGGGAGGGGGGCATCCAGGAACCGGTGCGCGGAAGCGCGGTGACTACTGCAGCTGCGCAAGTGATGGACCTGGGGCGCGGGGACAGGGCCATCTGCGTAGGAACCACCCCCTGTCCCCAGCGCCTGTTCCCAAGAATCGACTGCTTTGGAAGCTAGTTGAGCGGAAGGGTGCCTAAAAGACTGGGATTTCCCATCCATAAACCACACAGCTATGTCGCGCCCCTTGACCCTGTGCTCCTTCCCCCTTTAGTCCCCCGGGAGTTTATGATTTTCTAGGAGGTGGCCCGCACGCCCACCCCTACCCTGGAGTTACTATGGATGAGGCCCTGTTTCTTCAGTAAGACTAGGGCTCCCAGGACGAGGCTTTGTCCTCACCCTCAGCCGGCTCAGGCGGAGAGTGGGTCTACGTCAGAGACCATCCCTCTAACTGTTCTCTGCAGGTCCCGGGGGAGTGCCCAGGGTGGCAGGCCATGTCGAAGTCTGCGACGCCCAGGGTGGAAAGGGGAGGTCGGTAAAGAACGTGGGTTGCACCTGAAAGTGGAAAGAAGGGGCGGTGGAAAGGAAAAGGAGCAGGACTGGGAACAGAAGCGCTGGGAATTAATGGGGCTCCTTGCCAACACTGCAGAGCCATGACACAGACTAGGACCATAAACTGGTGGCGAGGTATTGTATACTTTTGTTTTTGAAATATTTTATTTTGAAATATTTCAAAGTGAACATTTTTAAATCGAGAGGTTTTATCTAAGAGAAAACTGGATTTCTGTCTTCTAAAAATGGAAAGAGCTGGGATGGCCACATTGGGCAAAGCTGAGTTGCCTGACGTTTGTATAAGAGAAGTGTGCTCTCAAGTTTACTGTTGTCCACACCAGGCTTACATCCACCTTAATTCTGGCCCTGTAGGTATTTGACATTTCAGTCTGCATATGTCCTGCAGGAAAGATCCTCCTCTGGCCTGGGAGAGCCCCATTCCTGTGATAATTCCCTCTTTGGACAAGAGGTCCCTGCAAACAGATTAAACTGTACGAGTGGGGATGGGCCCTGGTGACTGAGCCTCCTTTATTTACCATGGTGGGGGAAATCAAAGAATGGGGTCTGGAAAGATGAAGCCTAGGGGTGTCAGTGTGCAGTCTATGCTACGTATTCACCTTCTAGCCTATAATGCCCCTCAGAATGTGGATACGACCTTGGATAGGGAGTAGGAAGACCTTTTCAATAGACCTCAGAATTGCAGACTGAGGGGCTTTCTTGATTATGGAATGTCTAGGATATAGTTCCAGGATAACTCTAAGGAAGCTTTATTTCACCTCATTGGGGGTAAATATTATCTGAGACATGCCATGAAGGAAGGGGGAAAGGGAGCCCTGTAGGACTTTGGAGCATGTCCCTTGCCCTCGTACTTGATGTCATAGAAGATAGCTAGACCCTGCCACAGCCTGTCCCTCTGATTCCTCATCAGAGACCAAGACCTGAGCTGGAGGGACTCGATTCTGAGGTCTTTGGGTTCAGAAAGACCTGGTGATGTGAAGGATGGAAGAGTTCTAACACTACTGAATAACTACTCTCTCCCAGCCCGTGTGACCATTATTTTGCATAGGCTACCTCATTCCAGCCACTCCTCAAGGTGGCCCTTATGCCCATCTGTCTTGGTTATCTAGTGCTGCTATAGAAATACCACAAGTGGATGGCTTTAAGAAACAAATTTATCCTCTTGCAGTCTGGGAAGCTAAAAGTCTGAATTCAGGGTGCCAGCTCCAGGGGAAGGCTTTCTCTTTCTGTTGGCTCTGGGGGAAGGTCATTGTCATCAATCTTCTCCTGGTCTAGGAACTTCTCAGTGCAGGGACCTCGGGTCCAGAGGATGCACTGTGCTCCCGGTACTTCTTTCTTGGTGGTATGAGGTCCCCATGTCTCTCTGCTCGCTTCTCTTTTATACCTCAAAAGAGATTGGCTCGAGACACAATCTAGTCTGGTAGATTGAGTCCTGCCTCACACATAACTGCTGCTAATCCCATTTCATCAACATCATAGAGACAGGATTTACAGCACATAGGAAAATCACATCAGATGACAAAATGGTGAACATCACACAATACTAGGAATCATGGACTAGCCAAGTTGACACACATTTTGGGGGGACACAATTCAATCCATAACACCATCTTACAGATTAGAAACTGAGACTCAGATGCAGCACTCTCCACAAGGTCACTAGCAAGAAAAGGCCAGAGCCATACATATATTCTCTCCATTCACTACATAATTCTGCTTCTTAAAGCAATGAGACTCTTGAGGTCTCACTAATTTCCATGCAACCAGAATAGGGCTAAGTGAGCTTCAGAATAATTTTGGCCAGTAACAGTTTATCAGGCTGATTTGTAATTGAAAGAACATTGGACTCAGAGTCAGAGGTGATGGGTTTGAATTACAGCTTCTGGCACTTACTCAGCATATGAGGATAGCAACACCTCTCTCCCCAGGGTCATGAAAGACTGAGCTGGTGCACGTGAAGGTGCTTAGTAAGCTGTTCCATTATAAGGGGTTATTATTATCATTATCCTCTTTCAGATAAAAGGACACTGATTCAGATGCACCAACAACAGGATATGAGTTGAGCTTGGAGTTGGGATTGCAGGAAACTGTCTACCACGTCCTTGCCCAGGCCTCCAAGATACCCCTTCGGGGAGAACACAGCCAACCTTAATTGTCTGTGGTACCGGGGACCAGCACAAGTATGGCTAAGTGGATAATTAGATTTTACTTCTGGGCTATAGTTCCAATCTCATTTAAGTTCCCAGGTACTTCTAATGCAGAATTTACATAACCACAGATAATTAGAAGGTTTTACTTCTGGGCTATAGTTCCAACCTCATTTTAGCCATGTTATTTAGAATTACTAAAAATCAGTAAAATGTCCTGGTTGGAGTTTCACCTTTTTTTCTCTTTCCATCCTCCAATAGAAGCAGTTCCCCAAAGGCAAAACACATAGAGCAGAAGAAAGTGAGGCAAAAGGCCCAGATAATCCAACAAAGGGGTAATGGCTCTGGAAATTCTAGAGTGAGTTCTATTTTCCACTTTATGAACTACTTACCGAGATTCCAAACAGCTTCTCCTGTGAGGTTTATATCTGCCCTTTCTTGGCACCCCATCCCACAAACCCAGATGTTTGGCTCTAATAATTTTAGCACAAGGCCATCCCACGAAGGAGTGATCTTGGCTGAGCCTCAATCCGTAACTCCTTCCAACTGGCTGGGTTTCCTGAGGGCATGCCCTGCTGTATGCCAGGGCTGTGTCTTCATCTTCCTCTAATGCCAGACTTGGGTACCTAAGACACATTGGTCAGACATCCCCAGCTCTCCCTCATGCCACATCCTCTGTAGCCTCTCTGCAGCATCTGGCAGTACTGACCACCCTCCTGGCTCAGTTCTTAGCCCTCTACTCTTCTCTCATAAACTCTCTTTTTTAAGTATTAGGTCTCCCATTGCTAGGATAGCTTGCAGTAAAACTCCCTGAGAGACCTAGTTTGGCATCACGGTTCTTCCCAGCCATGTGACCTCGAACAAATCACTTTTATTTGCTAAGCATTAGTTTCTTCATCTGTAAAATGGAAATAAAACCACCTATCTTACTGGTTCCCAAATTAGAATTACCTGGGAACTTAAACAATTCAGATTCCCAGTCCTTAGCCCAGACCCACTGAGCCTAGTTTTGAGAGCCCTTAACCTGTCTCTCAGGAGATTACTTTGAGGATTAAACGAGATAATGTATACATAGTGGTGTTCCACACCTCACAAACCCAAATGTCATGTACTTCAACATGTAAATAGCTAAATAAGCTGTGATACATCTGGAATACGACTCAGAATTAAAAAGGATGGGCTATTGATACACACAACAACTTGGGTAAATCTTGAGGGAATCATGCTGAGTGAAAACAGCTAATCTCAAAAGATTACATATTTTATGTGATTCCATTTAGATAGCATTCTTAAAGTGAAATAATTATAGTGATGGAGGACAGATCGATGGTTGACAGGGGTTAGTGTTGGGGGAGAATGTGACTACGAAGGGGTAACATGAGGAAGTTTTTTTGTGGTGATAGAACAGTTCCATTACTCAAACCTATACACTTATTAAAAATGTGTAGAATTACACACCAAGAGACAGAGACAGGGGAGAATTAAGAACTAGTGAAACCTGAATAAGGTGTGTAATTGAATTAATAGTGTATCAATGTCAGTTTCCTGGATTTGATAATGTAAGATGCTGTCACAGGGGAAGCCAGATAAATGGTTCATGGGAGCACTCTGTACTTGTTTTTGCAACTTTTGTGTGTCTTAAACTATTTCAAAGTAAGGCATACGTAATAATAGGCAGATGGTCTTAGGAGATACGTGAGAGGGAGGAGATAAAGCAAATGTGGCAAAAATCTAGGTGAAGGGCATACAGATGTTTATTGTATTAACTACAGCTTTTCTCTAGATTTGAATTTTTCAAAATAAGTTAGGAAATTTTATTAACAGATAATTTATCTATTAATGGTAATCTATCATCATTTGTAGATAGATGATAGATGGATGGATAGATAGATACGTAGATAGGGCAAAAAAAGTATTACCCAAGTCTGGAGTTGAACCAGAGACCTTCAATCTAACGTCTTCCCAACTGTGGCTGATTGTGAAGTCCTCTCCTTTTTCCCACCCACCCAATGATAGGAATATTCTGCTTGTTCTCCAGTAACAAGAAAGATCAGGATTTACATTCTGTTGTGAGTATTTTAAATACTACCCTGAGTCCTTGGTGTTGCCCTCGTCATTTAACAGACATTCACTGAGCTCTGGCTTTACGCAAGCTGCTGGAGCACAGAGATGAATATGGCTAGAAGTAATAAAAAGTCACTTTTCTAGATGAATCTAAAAATTTTAATAGAGTCACATTATATGCATTATTGCAGTGCGACGGGTCATTTTTATATAGCCTTTCTCTCCGTGATCTTGTAACTCTCACCCAGGTGATTGGGTGGGACTATACAAATAAGGTAGTTGTGGCCCACCAAGGGGATTGGATAGCTTGCTAATAAAGCAAATAAAGTTCATGGCACCTGTTGGGGGTGGGAAAATGCAATTAAGGTCTATGGAACCCTGAAGAACTGATTGGTCAGTTTTGCCATCCTGCTAGGCTTAAAATGAGCCATCCTAGAGGCAAGAAGAGAAAGAGAGAGAACTGTAACACTAAAGGTGGTGAGAAGTGGAGGCAAAGAAATGGCAGGAGGGACTGGCAGGAGATGGCTGAGTTGTCTTTTCATTGAGAAAGCTGGATGTCTTTGGGCAGGAGGCTTGCTGGAGGGAAGAGTAGGGTGCCTCCAGCCACTTGGCAGAGCTAGGTTTGTGGACCTGTGGAGCTAGAGCTGAGTGTCTTTGGGCCAGCGCTTACTGGCAGACCAGGGTGCCTCGGGGCACTTATTGGCAGAGCTAAAAGAGCTTTGTAACACTTACCCGAGCAGGGCAAAGATCAAGGGGCAGAGAGAGGCATGCCTACGGGCATGACTGAGGAAAGGCTGTCCTGATGGAAGAACTGTACCCTGAGCATTCCTGAGCCTGAATTGTAACCTGTTACTTCCCTAATAAACCCCGTAATTGTGAGTATTTGTGAGTTCTGTGTGGCCATTGCAATGAATTATTGAACCAAGCAGCAAAGTAGAGAGTGCCATGGGAGGGATAGTTCGTGTCAGAATTGGTGAAGATGGCACAGAGAGGCAGTGTATCTGATCTCCACCTCATAGGAATCAGCCTTGGGCTGTTCATCTTGATTCTTCTTCCCTCTTGTGAAGTTAGAGGAGGTCAGATGCCACTGCTACACCATTTTTATAATTACTTACTGTTGTGAAACTTTCTCTTTTCATTTCATAAATCTTAGACATTTTCCCATGTCAGTAATATAGACCTGTTTGCTTCTTTCTACAATTAAGTGTAGTGTTCAAAAATATATATATATTTTTTTCAAGTGTATGCATGTGCCACAGTTTGTTTATTCAATATCTTGTTGGACTTTTATGTTGTTTCTAGCTTTTCACTATTAGAAACAACACTAATTTTAAAAAAGAAAGAAAAAAGAGAATACATTACCTAAGTGAAATCCAGCCTTCATCTCCACTTTGCCTTACTCAGTCAACCAAGAAACTTTTCTTGCACACCTACTGTGTGTCCAGCTGCATGCTAGGTGCTGTGTGTGCCTGTTTGTGTGGGGGAAGAAGACATGAGACATTGTCACTACCCTTAAAAACTTACAATCAGGTGAGGGGATATGGCTAATTTGTAAAATACTTAAGGATGGCTATAAGGCAATATGTATTTGACTACACAGCACATTTGCTACGAAGAGTGAAGCCGACCCCTTTTCTGCATCTGGTTTTAGCCAAGTTTCTTTAGCCTTCAAGATGAAAGATGCTTGCGTGAGCTTATCAGTAAGGATGGTGGAAAGATCATGCCATATTATTAGCTGAATAAAACTTGAAGAACATAACCTTAAGTTAGTCATGTTCCTATTTGTCCTTTGTCCATAAATATTAAACTGTTTCTGTCTATACAGAAGGCAAAAATACAGAACTATGAGTCCTTTGGTATGACTCAAGTGATTGTAACGCTCCCTCTATGGGGTTATAGTTTTGTTCACAAATTTGTGTTTGATGCACAACTTTTTTTATTCATTTGTTCCATATTTTTGCCTAGGCCACTTGCGGTTTCTTTCTTTTTTTTTTTTTTTAATTGTGCTTTAAGTGAAGGTCATTTGCGGTTTCTTTTTTTTTTTTAATAATTTTTATTGTGCTTTAAGTGAAAGTTTACAAATCAAGTCAGTCTGTCGCATATAAGCTTATATACACCTTACTACATACTCCCATTTACTCTCCCCCTAGTGAGTCAGCCCGCTCCCCCCTTCCAGTCTCTCCTTTCGTGACGGTTTTGCCAGTTTCTAACCCTCTCTACCCTCCCATCTCCCCTCCAGACAGGAGATGCAAACACAGTCTCAAGTGTCCACCTGATACAAGTAGCTCACTCTTCATCAGCATCTCTCTCCAACCCATTGTCCAGTCTCTTCCATGTCTGATGAGTTGTCTTCGGAAATGGTTCCTGTCCTGGGCCAACAGAAGGTTTAGGGACCATGATCGCCGAGATTCTTCTAGTCTCAGTCAGACCATTAAGTATGGTCTTTTTATGAGAATTTGGGGTCTGCATCCCACTGTTCTCCTGCTCCTTCAGGGGTTCTCTGTTGTGCTCCCTGTCAGGGCAGCCATCGGTTGTAGCTGGGCACCGTCTAGTTCTTCTGGTTTCAGGATGATGTAAGTCTCTAGTTCATGTGGCCCTTTCTGTCTCTTGGGCTCATAGTTTTTGTGTGACCTTGGTGTCCTTCATTCTCCTTTGATCCAGGTGGGCTGAGACCAATTGATGCATCTTAGGTGGCCGCTTGTTAGTATTTAAGACCCCAGATGCCACACTTCAAAGTGGGATGCAGAATGTTTTCATAATAGAATTTATTTTGCCAATTGACTTAGAAGTCCATTTGGGGTTTCTTGCTAATCATATTATTTGAAAACAAAGTCAAAGCAAAAGTTTTTTTTTTTTTTTTGGCTTTGCAGTCTCTTGGAGGTTAGGCCTATTCAGAAGGTTCTGTGTATTTCCCTTTTTCTCTCTCTGTATCTCTCTCTCCTTCCATATGCTTCCCCTCCTATAATTATCTCTCTTCCCACACGTACTTCCAAGTCTGAGACCAGGCTGAACCAGAGTTGCCAGGGCCCTAGAATTACATGAAATGGGAGGCTATTCTGCTCGGCTGCACTTCAGGACCTCGGACAGCCCCCCAGCTTCCCTGTGGGCGCTGCCTTTTAAACTTCACAGACTTTCAGAATGGAAACGAATCTGAGAAGCCATTTGGCCCACCCCCTGCCTTTTGCTGATGCCCAGAGAGAGGATCCCAGTCCTGTTAGAAAAAAAAAAAAAAAAAAAAACTTTGCTGTCAAGACAATTCCCAGTAATAGGAGAGAGTAGAACAACCCCCATAGGGTTTCCAAGGCTGTAAATCTTTATGGAAGCAGTGGAAGCAAACTGCCACATCTTTCTCCCATGGAGCGGCTGGTGGGCTCAAACCACCTACCTTTTGATTAGCAGTTGAGTGCCTAAACACTGTACCACCAAGGCTCCTTGGCAGGCCTTCTTGTTGTTGTTATGTGCTGTCGAGTTGCTTCCGACTCATAGTGGCCCTATAGGACAGAGTAGAACTGCCCCATAGGGTTTCCAAGGAGTGGCTTGTGGATTTAAACTGCCGACCTTTTGGTTAGCAGCCGAACACTTAACCACTGTGCTGCCAGGGCTCCTTTAGTGGGACATAAATACAATTTGGAATCTGATCAGCATAGCTCTGTGGACCAAAATATCTCACGGCTCTTAGTGGCAGAAATTTGCTGTTTGCTGATACTCAGCCATTATGTCAATTAGTGATATTTTGTTTCCACAGCTCCTGTCTGGTCTGGCACCACCAGCTAACTTCTTACCCTGTAAAAAATAACTCTCAGGCTTTTGCTGGCTCTGGATTTTTATCATCTCAATGATATTCTGTCTTTTCTCTCTTTGTGCCCTTCATCTCTGGCTCCCACTGTTAGCTGACGAAACTTCTCCAAAAATCTGTGGTTCTGTTTTCTGATTGGCCTGGATACTCTCCAATCATCTCATGTCATACTACCTCATAAGCCACCTGCCCACCTTGAAGTTAGCTGCCCTTGAGTCAAGCATCTTCCCCTGCTCCAATCAGTTTTTGCCAAGAGCAGTAAGCCACATGCTGTTGAACATGGTTCCTAATAGGAAAGATCTGTGCCTGTCAGTGGAAGACTAGAAGCGTGGCAGGCAGGCAGGCACCCACAAAGTCATTGACTTCATCCCTCTCCTACACTCTGCTATCAGGCTGTTTATTGTACTTCAACCCTGTGGCCTGCATCTACTTGTGTGACTTCTGCAGGTATTTTTGCACATATTTTTGTGTTATGCAAATAATTGCCATATGATGATGTATAGTTTGGAGTTGCTTGAAATATCCCCAACTTACTTACCATTTCTGAATGAAACTGTTGCTCTCAAGACCAGAAACCTGTTTTCAGTTCCCTTGCCAACTCAGCAATAACAGGAAGACTGACATTCAGAACTAATAACCAGGGCAAACTGAGGTCTTAGTGAATTCATGAGGTGGGTCCCATTTCCTGTATGCTATAGAAAAAAAGAATTGGACTGTGGGAATCAGGCCATTCCCAGTTCTGTGACTACGGCGGAGAGAGTGTAGTGCTCACCAAATGTTATATAAATATCTTATTAGCCTCCGTTGTAGTCAAGTTTGGGCATTCTGCCCAAGGGGCTGTGTGAGGAAGCAGTATATATTCTCCGCATTCTTCCTGGAAGGTTGAGTTGAGTTAGCACAACCCACAAGATAAAAGTAGACTGGATCCCTGAGTCATCATTTGGAAAGTTGTGGCCCTGGGGAGCCTCCTGACTTGCAGAGGACTTCGTATGAGTGGGAAATAAACCTCTGTGGGTTAGGCCCTGAATATTTAACTCGAGAATTAACTCAGAATTGATCAACAACCTTCGTAAAACGCTTAGAAGAAAACATAGGGGAAAATCTGCATAATGTTGGATTTGGCAATGAATTCTTAGATATAACACAAAGAACATGAGCAACAAAATTAAAAGTAGATAAATTGGACTTCATCAAAATTAAAAACTGCTGAAAGGTGGGATGTGATTGCTAAAAGGGCGTGGGGTTTTTGGGGGGGTGATGCAAATGTTTTGGAATTAGTGGTGATGGTTGCACAACATTGTTAATATACTCAATACCACTGAATTGTATTCTTTAAAATGGTTAATTTTATGTTATGTGTTTTATCTAAAAAGAAAAAAAGTTGCTGTACTTCTCAGAAATACATGACTTCAAACCAAAGACACAAGGAAAACGTTAGCCCACAGGACTAAAGGACCATATGAACCAGAGACTCCAACAGCCTGAGATCAGAAGAACTAGATGGTGCCCAGCTACCACCAATGACTACCCTGACAGGGAACACAACAGAGAGTCCAAGACAGAGCAGAAGGAAAATGTGGACCAGAACTCAAATTCATGTAAAACAACCAGCCAGACTTGAATGGTCTGACAGAGACTAGAGGAACCCCCGAAACTGTGGCCCCCAGATATACTCTTAACCCAGAACGGAAACCATTCCCAAATTCCACTCTTAGACAGGACTATAAAACAAAGAATAATTCATGTTAGAAATGCTCAATCAGATACACAAGACCAAATGGGCAACTCCTGACCAAAAGCAAGATGAGAAGTCAGGATGGGACAGAAACTGTTTGAATGGACACAGGGAACCCGGGGTGGAAAGGGGGAGCATGTTGTCACATTGTGGGGATTGCCGCTAATGTCACAAAACAATATGTGTATACATTTTTGTATGAGATATTAACTGTAAACTTTCACCTAAAGCACAATTAAAAAAAAAAAAAGAAATACATCACTTCAGTCTGATTGTTAGAACACACCAGACAAATTCAAATTGAGGAAGAGCCTGCAAAATACTTAATCAATACTCTTCAAAGCATCAAGATCATGAAAGACAAGGAAAGACTGAGAAATTGTCACAGACTGGAGGAGACAGAGGAGACATGATTACTAAACACAAGATGGTATCCTGGATTGGACCCTGGAACAGAAAAAGGACAGTAATGGAAAAACTAGTGAAAGCCGAAGGACGTCTGTAGTTTAGCTGATGGTATTATACTAATGTTAATCACTTAGTCTAGATAAATGGTGCTTAACATTAGGGGAAGCTGGGTGAAAGGGATGGATGCTATCTTTGAAACTCTTCTGCAAATCTAAAATTATTTCAAAATAAATAGATTAAAAAAAAAACAAACAAACTCTGAAAGGCCAAGATTAAATGTCACAGGGGCCTGATTGGGTGGGGCTTTAAAGTTGTCTATCACTTCTGTAAGTGAAGGCAGCAAGTCTACTTGGAACAGATTTTCTCTGTCTAATGGTGAGACACCTGAGTCCCCTCTTGCCACCCTTAGTTGTATCAATATAAGGCAAGGAGGCACCCACTGCTATGGGGCAAGGTTATGAAATGGAATCTTTTTTGCAGCTTGGCAAAAGGACAAGATGTAAGTAAATTTAGGCAAAATAAGAATAAGAGTGTCCTGTAGAGGCAAGGATTGAGAATCCAACTCCTCTTTTGAGAGTCACTGTTACTAGTATTTCTCTGATGGATTGAGATGGTCTTGAATAAGGTTCATTGACAAGAAAGGAAATCAAGAGAACCCAATGAGAGGAGGGAAGTGAGGACCGGCGACCTCTGTGTGTTGGTGGGAGGAGAGACAGAAGAGGGGAGTTGGCACAACATGTGGTTGAGGCTGGAATCCCTGCAGACACAGCCATTTCCACCCCACCCCAGGAGCAATGGCCAAGCATGTCAGTGTGACCTTGGGAATGCAGCACGGAGCATCACAGAGATCTGGAGCAGCAAGGTCTCTGCAGCAGGGGACGGGGGTATGCTGGGCTGTATAAGGCGAGTTTTCCCCAAACAGGTCCTCTGGTGAATGGAAATGTGTCTTCAGTCTTTTGTCCTTGAAGCACTTGGAAACAGAACAGGTCCCTTTGGATTGAGTAAACACCAGGGATGCTGGACAATTCAAGGGGATGAGAATAGGATAGCAGACTTTCTGCTCTTCTGGCATGTGGTGGTCAAGCAGGTTTTATATTGGAAAGTAGAAGAGAGCCCCAAGCTGATGATTCAGATTGTTTCAGGTCATGCTGGTTGCATAAATCAAAACTAGGCTTGAGAAACAATTGCTTCATATCTTTTGTTATTTATTACTGTATTCCTTTGGAGACCAGGACTGGGATAGAGGAAAATAAGAATGCTAAAGTTGTTAGAAGGGCCCTTATCCATCAGAGGGGACCACTTCTGCAGCCCTGTATGTATTCTGTAAAACAGGACCGCATCCCCCATCACCCACCACGGATGTGATATTTTCTTATTTGAGACAATTTATTTCTCACCTTTTCCTTTCTTGTTGCATCATCTCAGTTCTCACAGGTGGACACATGAACGCTGAGTGTTCTGTAATGAATGATTAGTGGCCCATCATTTCTGTTGCTCAAATAAATTCATTCTTAAGAAATTAATTAAAACATGATTCTTGCTCTAGGAGCTTGTGATTAATGACTGTGCACATTTAAAGTGTTTCTTGGACATACAGTGTCAGGGCCTAATTCAAAGGCTTTCCTTTTTCTGTTTCTTTGTTAAGAACACTGCTGTCTCTCTCTCTCGAACAAAAATAAGTTTAAAGTAATAAGGAAATTATACCTGCTCTTTCAGAGATCCAGTTGGAGTTAGGGCTCTTATGATAACAGAGCAATAAATCTTAGACTGAGCTTCTTCCATCCAGCTTTGTGAAAAGAACAGTGGTATACTTTTCTTCCATTTTTTTTTTTTTTTTGCTATAAATTCTGTATTCTGCTTTTTTTTAATTTAACTTTTATTTCATATTTTTTATGTTGCTATAGTCCAGATATTTTAAAAATTATTATTTACAATTTTCACTTTTAATTAAAAAAAAAAAAGGGCTGGTGCCTTCAAGTCAATTCCAACATATAGTGACCCCAAGTGTTACAGAGTAGAACTGCTCCATAGGGTTTTCTTGGCTGTAATCTTAACAGAAGCAGATCGCCAGGCCTATCTTCCAAGGTACTTACTGCTAGGTACCGCCTGCCAACCTTTAGGTAACTGGTTGCATGCAAACCATTTACGGATAATAGCTACATTATATTACTTAGTCGTTTCTCAATAGCTAGACATTTAGGTTTGCTCTTTCTTTGGATTTTCATTTTTACCATTGTAAAAAAATTACAGTGAATACCTTTTGCATTTATATTTTTCTTCTTTTAAGGTATTTGCTTAAGGCAAATTCCCAGAAGCAGGATCACTGTGTCAAAGCACGCCAGCACGGAGCATTATAATTTTTAAAACTTTGCTAACTAGAATATTTACTTTTATTCCCAACTTTTTAAGATTTTTTAAATTTATTTTGTTGTTTAGTATTCCCAACTTTTTATTTTGAAATATTTCAAACCTTCAAAGAAATGTTGTAAGAGTAGCCAATGAGATTCCATCTCACTCCAACAAGGCTGGCATTAATCCAAAAAACACAAAATAATAAATGTTGGAGAGGTTATGGAGAGACTGAAACACTTATACACTGCTGGTAGGAACGTAAAATGGTACAGCCACTTTGAAAATCAATTTGGCGCTTCATAAAAAAAAAAAAAAACTAGAAATAGAACTACCATACGAACCAGCAATCCTATTCCTTGGAGTATATCCTAGAGAAATAAGAGCCTTTACACAAACAGATATACGCACACCCATGTTCATTGCAGCATTGTTTACAATAGCAAAAAGATGGAAGCAACCAAGGTGCCCATCAATGGATGAATGGATAAATTATGGTGTATTCACACAATGCAATACTAAGCATTGATAAAGAACAATGATGACTCTGTGAAACATTTCATAACATGGAGGAACCTGGAAGGCATTATGCTGAGTGAAATTAGTCAGTTGCAAAAGGACAAATATTGTATGAGACCACTACTATAAGAACTCGAGAGATAGTTTAAAAAGAGAAGAAAATATTCTTTGATGGTTATGAGAGTGGGGAGGAAGGGAGGGAGAGGGGTTTTCCCTAATTAGATAGTAGATAAGAACTATTTTAGGTGAAGGGAAAGACAACACACAATACAGGAGAGGTCAGCACAGCTGGGATAAACCAGAAGCAAAGAAGTTTCCTGAATAAACTGAACACTTCGAAGGCCAGCATAGCAGGGGTGGGGGTTTGGGGACCATGGTTTCAGGGGACATCTAAGTCAATTGGCATAATAAAACCTATTAAGAAAACATTCTGCATCCCACTTTGGAGAGTGGCGTCTGGGGTCTTAAACGCTAGTAAGCAGCCATCTAAGATGCATCAATTGTTCTCAACCCACCTGGACTAAAGGAGAATGAAGAACACCAAAGGTAATTATGAGCCCAAGAGACAGAAAGGGCCACATAAACCAGAGACTACTTCAGCCTGAGACCAGAAGAACTAGATGGTGCCCAGCCACAACTGATGACTGCCCTGACAGGGATCACAACAGGGAAACCCTGGGGAGCAGGAGAGCAGTGGGATGCAGACCCCAAATTCTCATAAGACGAGACTTAATGGTCTGACTGAGACTGGAAGAACCTCGGAGGTCATGGTTCCAATGCCTTCTGTTAGCCCAAGACAGGAACCATTCCCAAAGCCAACTCTTCAAACTGGGATTGGACTGGATTATGGGATAGAGAATGATACTGGTGAGGAGTGAGCTTCTTGGATTAAGCAGACACATGAAACTATGTGGGCAGCTCCTGTCTGGAGGGGAGATGAGAGGGCAGAGGGGGTCAGAAGCTGGCCGAATGGACACAAAAATTGAGTGAGTGGAAAGGAGTGTGCTGTCTCATTGAGGTTAGAGCAACTAAGAATATATAGCAAGGTGTATGTAAATTTTTGTATGAGAGACTGACTTGATTTGTAAACTTCCACTTAAAACACAATAAAAAAAAATTTTTAATTAAAAATAAAAAGATTAGCCAATGAACACCTGGAAGCCCTTCACTTAGGTTGAATTGCTAAACACATTGCTGTAATTGCTTTAACTCTATGCAAATACACACACATATTTTTTCCTGAAACTTTTGAATTAGCTGTTGACTTTATGACACTTAACTACCAAATACTTTAGCAAGTATCTCCTAAGAACATGGGTGTTCTCCTACATAGCCACAACATAATTGTCACTCTTGGGAAATTTAACAAATTTAACATTGATAGAATATGCTATCTAATCTGTGTCCATATTCAAATCTCCCCGCTTGTCCTTTATAGCTGTTTATAGTTTTTGTTTTATCCAAAATCCAATTAAGGATCATACACTGCATTTCATTTTTATGTCACCTCAGCCTTCTTTCATTTAGAATCGTTCTCGAGGGTTTTTTGGGTATTTTCTTGCTTTGATATTTTTGAAGCATCCAGACCAGTTGCCTTGTCTTTGTCTGAGTCCTCGTGTTTAGATTTGAGTTAAATATTTTTGGCAGGAATATTACATAGACGATATTATGTCCTTTCCTGCACATCATATGAGCAGGCACATGATGTCAAATGGTTTCACTGTGTTAAGGCTTTATCCTTGTGATAGTGCTCATATATAATTATTATTTCCTAGAAAGGACAATACCCTCCAACTGACTGCCTGAGAAAAATCTGGCTCTCTGTTTTTAGAGGGAAAGGGAGAGTAAATAACACCAGCTGAACACTATTGCAGGCACCATGCCAAGGGCATTTACAGAATTAATCCTATTACACCTTTATAACAACCTGGGGTTATTATTCACATTTTATACATATAGAATCTAAGGAGTAATGAGGCCAAGTAACTGCTTAGTAAGTTACTTACTCAAGTAACTGCTAAGTAAAGTTACAGTAATTGGTGAAGCTGGATTTTAATACCAATCTGTCTTACTCTAGGAGCCCTGGTGGTGCAGTGGCTAAGCGCTCGGTGGCTAACAAAGGTCTGTGTTTTTTTTTCTTTTTTTTTTATTAACTTTTATTGAGCTTCAAGTGAACGTTTACAAATCAAGTCAGACTGTCACATATAAGTTTACATACATCTTACTCCGTACTCCCACTTGCTCTCCCCCTAATGAGTCAACCCTTCCAGTCTCTGCTTTCGTGACAATTTTGCCAGCTTCCAACTCTCTCTATCCTCCCATCCCCTCTCCAGACAGGAGATGCCAACACAGTCTCAAGTGTCCACCTGATATAATTAGCTCACTCTTCATCAGCATCTCTCTCCTACCCACTGTCCAGTCCTTTTCATGTCTGATGAGTTGTCTTCGGGGATGGTTCCTGTCCTGTGCCAACAGAAGGTTTGGGGACCATGACCGCCAGGATTCCTCTAGTCTCAGTCAGACCATTAAGTATGGTCTTTTTATGAGAATTTGGGGTCTGCATCCCACTGATCTCCTGCTCCCTCAGGGGTTCTCTGTTGTGCTCCCTGTCAGGGCAGTCGTCGATTGTGGCCGAGCACCAACTAGTTCTTCTGGTCTCAGGATGATGTAGGTCTCTGGTTCATGTGGCACTTTCTGTCTCTTGGGCTCTTAGTTGTCATGTGACCTTGGTGTTCTTCATTCTCCTTTGCTCTAGGTGGGTTGAGACCAATTGATGCATCTTAGATGGCCGCTTGTTAACATTTAAGAAGGTCTGTGTTTTGAACCACCAAGTGATGTGCAGGAGAAAGATGTGGCAGTCTGCTTCCATAAAGATTTACAGCCACAAGGTGATTACGAGCCCAAGAGACAGAAAGGGCCACATGAACCAGAGACTACATCATCCCGAGACCAGAAGAACTAGATGGTGCCCGGCTACAACCGATGGGAACACAACAGAGAACCCCGAGGGAGCAGGAGAGCAGTGGGATGCAGACCCCAAATTCTCATAAGACCAGACTTAATGGTCTGACTGAGACTAGAAGGACCCCGGTGGTCATAGCCCCCAGATCTCCTGTTGGCCCAGGACAGGAACCATTCCCGAAGCCAACTCTTCAGACAGGGATTGGACTGGAAAATGGGTTGGAGAGGGATGCTGGTGAGGAGTGAGCTTCTTGGATCAGGTGGACACTGGAGACTAAGTTGGCATCTCCTGCCTGGAGGGGAGATGAGAGGGCGGAGGGGGTTAGAAGCTGGTGAAAAGGACACAAAAAGAGAGAGTGGAGGGAGAGAGCAGGCTGTCTCATTAGGGGAAGAGTAATTGGTAGTGTGTAGCAAGATGTATATGGGTTTTTGTGTGAGAGACTGACTCGATTTGTAAATTTTCACTTAAAGCACAATCAAAATTATTAAAAGAAAAGATTTACAGCCTTGGAAACCCTATGGGACAGTTCTACTCTGTCTTAAAGGGGCCCTATGAGTTGGAATCAACTTGATGGCAGTGGGTTTTTTGGGTTTTGGTTTTGGTCTTACTCTAAAGCACACGCCTATCCAACATACAATGCCTTTCTCATACTTAAAGCCACATTCAGAATAAGGTGGAGTATTCTCCCATACCAGTTACGTCATGTAATGAAATAATGGCAAATACAAGACTTGTGTGTCACCAGTCATCGTGCCTCACTCATGGTAGACGTTAGTCATCAAACCTAGTACATTTACCCTATAGGGCAAGATGTTTTGAATTCTTTCTCAATTCATTGTTCCAAGCAGGTGCTACCAGTCTACAGGAGTTGGCATGGGACATGAAATCTACTCTGGATTTTAATCAGAAACGCCTGGATTTAAAGGTATATGCCACCACTTACTAGCCCTATGACTGGGGCAAGTCACTTAGGGTTTTTGAAGCTCAGTTTTGTCATTTATAAAATTGAGGTGATATCTAATTTGCAGTAGAGTTGCATTAGGATTATCCTGAAGATTGATGGAGAGCATTATGAAAAAGTCCTCCATGCTGTATCTGGCCCCTGTCAGGCACTGAAAAATGAATCACTTCAGCCCATCCCATGGGAGTTATTAAGAAAACCAGGAAATGATAATAAGGAACCATACTTTGGAGAGAACTGCAGACAGCATATAATCAAGTACAGGCTGTGAGTTCTGTAGAGGTTAAAAAAAGGGGGCTAGGGTCCACATGGAGTCCCTGAGTGGTGGTGCAAACCGTTAACCCTGTTGGCTGCTAACTACAAGATTGGAGCTTTGAGTCCACCCAGAGGTGACTCGGAAGAAAGGCCTGCCAATCTACTTCTGAAAAATCAGCCATCAAAAACCCTGTAGAGCACATTTCTACTCTGACATCCATGGGGTCACCATGAATCTGAATCAACTGGAGAACAACTGGGGTCCAAGTGAAAGATGGCAGTAGGGGCTGGGTCCCAGGTTTCTGGGCTGCTAGCTCAGTCCTAACCACAGCTGTAGAGCAGTGCCCAGGACGCCAGCGGTTCAGCTTGCATGTGGAAGTTCCTTACCTATTTCGTAGCATACTGGGAGTGGGAGTGAGCATGCTGAGTGCCTTCCTGAAGTGGCACCAGAGACCCTGAGTTCATTGCCTACCCCCATCTCCGCATCAGGTCCAAGCTCTTTCCCTAAGGAGATGGTAACCACCTGCACGTGGACCAGAAAAGTGTGGGCACCTTAAACTCACTTTATTTGTGTCAAATGATGTCCAGTAGGCTGGTATTCCATCCCTTTGCCTGAGGCAGGTGATTGTTGTTAGGTGCCGTTGAGTCAGTTCCGACTCATACTGACCCTATGCACAACAGAATGAAACACTGCCTGGTCCTGCGCCATCCTTACAATCGTTGTTATGCTTGAGCTCATTGCTGCAGCCACTGTGTCAATCCACCTTGTTGAGGGTCTTCCTCTTTTCCGCTGACCCTGCACTCTGCCAAGCATGATGTCCTTCTCCAGGGACTCATCCCTCCTGACAACATGTCCAAAGTACGTAAGACGCAGTCTTGCCATTCTTGCCTCTAAGGAGCATTCTGGCTGCACTTCCTCCAAGACAGATTTGTTCGTTCTTTTGGCAGTCCCTGGTATATTCTATGTTCTTTGCCAACACCACAATTCAAAGGTGTCAATTCTTCTTCTGTCTTCCTTATTCGTTGTCCAGCTTTCACATGCATATGATGCGATTGAAAATACCATAGCTTGGGTCAGGCGCACCTTAGTCTTCAGGGTGACATCTTTGCTCTTCAACACTTTGAAGAGGTCCTTTGCAGCAGATTTACCCAATGCAATGCGTCTTTTGATTTCTTGACTGCTGCTTCCATGGGTGTTGATTGTGCATCCAAGTAAAATGAAATCCTTGACAACTTCAATCTTTTCTCCGTTTATCATGATGTTGCTCATTGGTCCAGTTGTAAGGATTTTTGTTTTCTTTATGTTGAGGTGTAATCCATACTGAAGGCTGCGGTCTTGGATCTTCATTAGTAAGTGCTTCAAGTCCTCTCCACTTTCAGCAAGCAAGGTTGTGTCATCTGCATAATGCAGGTTGTTAATGAGTCTTCCTCCAATCCTGATGCCCCGTTCTTCTTCATATAGTCCAACTTCTCGTATTATTTGTTCAGCATACAGATTAAATAGGTATGGCGAAAGAATACAACCCTGATGCACACCTTTCCCAACTTTAAACCAATATGCCCTTGTTCTGTCCGAACAATTGCCTCTTGATCTGTGTAAAGGTTCCTCATGAGCACAATTAAGTGTTCTGGAATTTCCGTTCTTCACAGTGTTATCCATAGTTTGTTATGATCCGTAGAGTCAAATGCCTTTGCATAGTCAATAAGACACAGGTAAACATCCTTCTGGTATTCTCTGCTTTCAGCCAGGATCCATCTGACATCAGCAATGATATCCCTGGTTCCATGTCCTCTTCTGAAACTGACCTGAATTTCTGGCAGTTCCCTGTCAATATACTGCTGCAGCTGTTTTTGAATGATCTTCAGCAAAATTTTGCTTGCGTGTGAATATTAATGATATTGTTCTATAATTTCCACATTCGGTTGGATCACCTTTCTTGGAAATAGGCATAAATGTGGATCTCTTCCAGTCAGTTGGCCAGGAAGCTGTCTTCCATATTTCTTAGCATAGACAAGTGAGCACCTCCAGCGATGCATCTGTTTGTTGAAACATCTCAATTGATATTCCATCTTTCCTGGAGCCTTGTTTTTCGCCAATGCCCTCAGAGCAGCTTGGACTTCTTCCTTCAGTACCATTGGTTCCTGATCATATGCCACCTCTTGAATTGGTTGAATATCGACTAATTCTTTTTGGTGTAATGACTCTGTGTATTCCTTCCATCTTTTTTTGATGCTTCCTGCGTCATTTAGTATTTTCCCCATAGAATCCTTCACTATTGCAACTCAAGTCTTGAATTTTTTCTTCGGTTCTGTCAGCTTGAGAAACGCCGAGCGTGTTCTTCCCTTTTGGTTTTCTATCTCCAGGTCTTTGGACATGTCATTATAATACTTCACTTTGTCTTCTCGAGAGGCCCTTTGAAATCTTCTGTTCAGTTCTTTTACTTCATCAATTCTTCCTTTTGCTTTAGCTGCTCGAGGCTCAGGAGCAAGTTTCAGAGCCTCCTCTGACATCCATCTTGGTTTTTTCTTTCTTTCCTGTCTTTTCAGTGACCTCGTGCTTTCTTCATGGATGATGTCCTTGATTTAAGCAGGTGATAGCTTAAATAAATAAGCAGAAAAAAAAAAACAGTGCAGGTGGGGTGTGGTGGGATCCTGGCTGGCGTGATCCAGGGAGGCCTCCTGGAGGAGACGGGAGTTGGTCGGGGCTGAAGCGACTTAGCGTTTGGGTGAACCTTGGTAGAACAGTGTGAGCAAGAGCGAAAGTGATAAGAAAAAGTCAGGAACACGGAAAGAAGACCAGCCCTTCTGGAGCGGAGGATCAGGCCTAGGAAGTCACTGGGGATAACAAATGTCTTCAGGTGGGAAGAAAAAAAGCCCCCTCTGGCCGGGAACCTTGAGTTTCGCATTCCTCGCTCTTCCCCTGATCTTAGCCAATCAGCCCGGAGAAGCACGGTGGGGTTTAGAGACGCTGCCCGTTCACGACCACCACCAGGGGGCAGCATGGCACAACAGTTTGGAGTTTCATGTGCTCCTTCAGAATTTTTTACTGAGTTCTTATTTTGTCCACCAGCAGCTCCTTAGAAGCTCTGTTGGGACAGTTCTACTCCGTCCTACGGGGTCGCCGTGAGTCAAAATCGACTCCACGGCAACGGGTTTATTTTGTGCCAGGAACCAAAAGTTTAAAAGTATCCGCCAATCTAACGTTCTGATGTTTGTGGAGCGCCTTGGATGGAGCTTGCCAACTGCTCTTCTACCAGTGATCTCATCTAATACTAACCACAACGCTGCGTGGTCTCTCACCGATTCTGAGGGTTTTAAGTGACCAATCTGCATTAGAATCCAGGACTGCAGTGTCCATCTCATGCCCTCCACTGCAGTGTACTGCCTTCTATCAAGGAAATAGCAGCATAAAAAGATTTAGCACTCACTGACTTGTACATGTAGAAATTGTTATGTTGGCGTATGTTTTGTTGTGTATATTTTCACCACAATAAAAAAAATTAGCGTAAGTTATATTAATAATTATTAGACACATTGTGGGGAATGAAACCAATGTCATGGAATACTTTATGTACAAACTATCGAATGGAAAACTAATTTGCTATGTAAACTTTCACCTAATACACATACGCAGAAAGTTTTTTTAAGTTAAATATACATGAATGTTCATAGCAGAATTAGTACTTTTTGGCTATCACAAAACAACCAAACGTGTCTATCAATGGATGAATGGATAAATAAAATGTGGTATATCCACACAGTGGAATATTACCCAGCCATAAAATGGAGTGCTACTGATACATGCTACAGCAAGGACAAACCTTGGAAACATTATGCTAAGTGAAAGAAGCCAGTCACAAAGGATCATATATTGTATGACTCCACTTAGACGAAATATCTAGAATGGGCTGTTATAGATTGTATCATGCCCCCACCCAAAGATATGTGAAGGCCTAACCCCTGGTACCTGTGAATGTGACCTTGTTTGGAAAAGCTGTCTTTGAAAATGTTGTCAACTAGATTATACCAAAGGGTGGGTCCTGATCCAATCTGAGTGGTATCTCATAGAAGAGAAGAGAAGAGAGACAGACAGACAGACAGAGGAAAGATGACCATGTGACCACAGACTTATGCTGCAGCTGCAAACCAGTGAATACCTGGGGTTACCAAAAGCCAGGAGAGTCAAAAACGACCTTACCCTAGAGCCTTTGGAGAGAACATGGCCCTCTTGATACTCTGAATTCAGACTACTAGCTTCTAGAAGTATGAGACAATACATTTCTGGCCTTAAAAAAAAAAAATTATTAAAAAGCAATGGCTGGAAGGGCTGACTCATTAGGGGGAGAGTGGGTGGGAGTGTGGAGTAAGGTGTATATAAGCTTATATGTGACAGACTGACTTGATTTGTAAATGTTCACTTAAAGCTCAATAAAAATTATTAAAAAAAAAAAAAAGCAACGGCAGCTGTTGTTGTTGTTGTTAGGTGCCGTCGACTGAGTTCCGACTCATAGCGACCCTATGCACAACAGAATGAAACACTGCCCTGTCCTGAGCCATCCTCACAATTGTTGTTATGCTTTAACTCATTGTTGCAGCCACTGTGTCAATCCACCTCGTTGAGGGTCTTCCTCTTTTCCATTGACCCTGTACTTTGCCAAGCATGATGTCCTTCTCCAGGGACTGATCCCACCTGACGACATGTCCAAAGTACGTAAGACACAGTCTCGCCATCCTTGCCTTTAAGGAGCATTCTGGTTGTACTTCTTCTAAGACAGATTTGTTCGTTGTTCTGGCAGTCCATGGTATATTCAATATTCTTCGCCAACACCACAATTCAAAGGCGTCAATTCTTCTTCTGTCTTCCTTATTCATTGTCCAGCTTTCACATGCATATGATGCGATTGAAAATACCATGGCTTGGGTCAGGCGCACCTTAGTCTTCAGGGTGACATCTTTGCTCTTCAACACTTTGAAGAGGTCCTTTGCAGTAGATTTACCCAATGCAATGCGTCTTTTGATTTCTTGACTGCTGCTTCCATGGCTGTTGATTGTGGATCCAAGTTGCAATGGCAACTACATATAACAATTTTTAGTAACAATAATGTTATATATTAGTTGTTGCTAGGTGCTGTTGAGTCAATTTCAACTCATAGTGACTCCCATATGACAGAGCAGAACTGCCCCATAGGGTTTCCTAGGCTGTAATGTTTTTTTTTAATCTTTACAGAGTAGGCTTGAACTGCTAGCGTTTCAGTTAGCAGCCAAGTGTATAACCATCGTGCCACCAGGGCTCCTTTACATATTAGTATCTACCTTTCTTAAGCATTCATGAATTCATTAGTTGTTTAATTTAATTCTCACAATCACCAGTTGGGATAATAATAGGTACTCTTCTTATCCCCATTTGACAAATAATCACTTGATCTGTCTTTACTCTACCACCCCTCCACCCCCGACGTTGGCTGTGATCTTCACCTAACTTGGTCCTTGGGGCCCAGCACAGTGAAGTGTGATGGAATGGAAAGACCATGGGCTTTGGAGTTGACCTGAAGTTGACATGGGAGCTGTCACTTTACCAGCCGAGTATTTTTGCGAAAGTTACTTAATCTCTCTAAGCCTCAATTTTTCATTTGTGAAATAAAGATAATAATAGGACCTACTTCTTGTTGGGTGCTGTCGAGTTGATTTTCAACTCGTAGCGACCCGACCCCATGTGTCAAAGCAGAACTGCCCCATGGTTTTCTAGGCTGTAATTGTTACTGGGGAACTGATGGTGCGGGGGTTAAGAGCCGTAGCTGCTAACCAAAAGGTTGGCAGTTCGAATCCACCAGCCCCTCCATGGAAACCCTATGGGGCAGTTCTGCTCTGTCCTGTAGGGTCGTTATGAGTTGGAATCACCTTTATGGCAGTGGATTTGGTTTTGGTTAGACTCTTCACTGGAGCAGATTGCCAGGTCTTTCTCCACCCTGTGGAGCTGCTGGGAGGGTTCAAACCTCCAGCCCTTCAGTTGGCAGCTGAGTGCTTGGCCATTTGCACCACCAGGGCTGCACCTACCTCATAGGGTTGTTATAATGAGTAAATAAGATAATGCATAAATATAAAACACTTAGCGCAGTGCCTGACACATAGTAAGCACTCAAAAAAAAAAAAAAGGTTCATATTACCTGCACACAGTAAGGTGCTCAGGACGTAATAAATAAATGGATGGGTGTGTCCTGAAGGTACTCGAAACTGCTCCTGACCCTCATGGAGGGAAGGGGTGTTGGAGGGAGGCTTAGCTCATGGATAGGACCCATAGAGGTCCTTAAGGTTCTTTGAGTCCAGCTCCATCATTTTACAGAAGAAGAAGCTGAAGCCCAAGAAAGGGAGTAGTTTCGTGCAAGGTCACCCCTTCATGCCAGTCAACCGGGAAGTTACCCTGAGAGTCAGTCTGGTGTGGTGAGAGCCCTTATACGGAAGTCAAGCCTGGGTGGTGGTATGAGTGACTCATTAGCCGGCCCCAGGCCTCCCGCCCCAGGAAAACAACTGGCTACATCAAGTCCCTCCAGTTCTGAGGCCTCACCTCTGCCCGTTTTTTTCTGCTGGAGCCTCCAAGAGGATCATGAAACTGGGAAATCAGCATTTTCCATCAGCCTCTGGGGCAGGGGGGATGGGGAGAGAGGGAAGGGGAGGGGCCCTGGACATTCTGCCACAGCTACACACTTGGTTAATACTTGTTCTTTCCCTTCCTCAGCCTAGAAACCAAGGGGAAACCAGCAGCAGCTTGTGAAGCAAAGTCTCAGAGGCTGTGAGAAGCTGGTTCCTGTGAGAGATGACTCAGCATAGTATGGATCTGCAGAACCTGAAAGCAGGGTGTGGGCCACCAGGGCTGTTCTGAGGGCCTTGCTACTCTTCCACTTAGGAAATATTGTCTCCCAGGAGACCAGGAATGCCTTGGCAGCCCCCACTTTGTGAACAAGTAGTAGCATTGGGGTCCTTGTTGGTTGTACTTTTCTTTGAAGAGGCCCCTCATGTCCTGCCTGGATGCAGCAACCCTCCTGGCCAGGCTGTCTGCAATGCTCTGCCAGACTGGCTTTCTAAAACGGGCCTCATCCAGCCCTTCACAATGGGTGCCTCACTGCCTATAAATTGAGCTTCAAACTCCTTAGCATGATGTGGTCCTGACCAAAATTTCTGCCTCATCCCAACTACCTCTTTCTTCTCCCACCATGTACTCTATGCCCTAGCCTGGGGTTTCTCAGTGTGAAACATGGACTACCTTCTTCAGAATCACGGAGGACACTTGTTCCAAAATGCACATTCCTTGGCCCCGCCTACCAAACCCCATTGCCGATGGTGCCTGGGAACTTGCATTTTAGAGATGCCACTGCTGATCCTTGTGCGGAACAGTTCAAGAAGCACTGCTCTGGTAAACAGATTGTTTAACGTTTCCTGACTATCTCCAGAGCCCTGGTGGTGTGGTGATTAAGAGCTCGGCTGCTAACCGAAAGGTCAGCTGTTCAAATCCACCAAGCCACTCCTTGGAAACCTTATGGGGCAGTTCTGCTCTGTCGTATAAGGTCTCTGTGGGTTGGAATCGAGTCTACGGCAATGGGTTTGGTTTTGGTTTTGACTGTCTCTGGGCAGTCACATCTCATTGCTCTTTTTCACTCTGTTCCTCTTCCTAGAATGCCCTTCCTACATTCCTCAACCTGGTGTGCTTTGGCCCTCCTCCAAGGTGCACCTCACATGACAGCTCATCTGTGCAGCTTCTCTCAAACTCTAGGTTTCTTCCTTTGTGTTTGCATGGTCTCACTGGACTCTCTACCTATTTCAGCTGTAGAGTTTTATATTGTGTCAGGGTTGATGATTTGGCTCCTTCGCTTGTTTCTGAGCTGCATAAGGACCACGGATGATTCACTTTAGAATTCCCAGAAAGGAGGCATTTAATGCATCTTTGATGAATGAATGAATGAATGAGTGGAGACTAAGCCCCCATCTAACTTCTGAAAAGTCCATTTAACCTATTATGCAGCTGAAGGAGCCAGGATTATCATGCAGGCTCCTACTTCAGTTTTAGTCTGTTCAGTCAGTTTGGTCTTCCCTTACTAGTTTGGCAATAGTATAGGAATTTAGGTTAGCTATGAGTTTTTTTATGAGTTAGGACTTACATGTATTTAAAAAAAATCCCAAAATGTATTTCTGTGGGAGGCTGAGGAACTACTTTCTCCTGACCTCTTTGAGGATAGAACCCCAGGCCTGAGGATCACCCATCTCAGAATTCTTGACCTATTTCTATAACCTCAGTCAGGCACACCCTGGGGCACACCTTGAACCTTGTCCTGACTGTTCCAACTCAGAAATGCTAGCACACTGGTTGTTATGCATGAGCCCATTGTTGGAGCCTCTGTGTCAATCCATCTCCTTGAGGGTCTTCCTCTTTTTGCTGACCCTCTACTTTACCAAGCACAACTGATCCCTCCTGATAACAGGTCCCAAGTATGTGAGACGTAGTTTTGCTCTCCTTGCATCTAAGGAGCATTCTCGTTGTACTTCTTCCAAGACAGATTTGTTCGTTCTTTTGGCAGTCAATGGTATATTCAATGTTCTTTGCCGATGTCAACACCACAATTCAAAGGCATCAATTTTTCAGTCTTATTTGTTGTCCAGCTTTCCCATGCATGTGAGGCAATTGAAAACACCATGGCTTGGGTCAGGCACACCTTAGTCTTCAAGGTGACATCTTTGCTTTTCAACACTTTAAAGAGATCTTTTGCTGCCAATTGGCCCAATGGAACGAGTCTTTTGATTTCTTGACTGCTGCTTCTGTGGATGTTGATTGTGGGTCCAAATAAAATGAAATCCTTGATGACTTCCATCTTTTCTCTTATTGCTTATTGGTCTAGTTGTGAGGACTTTTTTTTCCTTTATGTTGAGGTGTAATCCATCTGAAGGCTGTGGTCTTTGATCTTCATCAGTAAGTCCTTCAAGTCCTCTTCACTTTCAGCAAGCAGGGTTGTGTCATCTGCATAGTGCATAAATACATATATATACAGAGAGAGAGAGATTTATATGAAGGAAATGGCTCATGTGGTTGTAGAAGGTTGGAAGTCCCAAGTCTGTGAGTCAGGCTGGAAGCTTCTCCTGACTCACATAGCTGTAGAGGCTGGAGAACCCAAGATCAGCAGGTCAGATAGTAGGCTTCTGGCTCACAGGCTGCAGAGGCCAATGAATCCCAAGATCATAAGTTAAGACAGCAGGTAAGTTGGTAGGTGAAGTTGCAAGGTCAGATGAGGCGCCTGCTGCAGGATCCAGAACAAGGAAAAGCCAGCAAGCTTTGCCAGAAAGTCCGCTTATACTGAATGCAGGCCACACTCTCAGGCAAACTTCCTTTCAACTGATTGACTGCTCATAGCAGATCTCATCATGGAGGTGATTACATTATTACATAACTGCCAAACCACTGAGAATCATGGCTCAGCTAAGTTGACACACAACCTTAACCATCACAGTCTGTTCCAGCTCCTAACGACACTATCTATGCCCAAGAGAACAAATTGCTGCCTGGTCCTGTGCCATCCTCACAATCGCTGGTATGTTTGAGCCCACTGTGTGTCAGCCAGTGTGTCAGTCCATCTCTTTGAGGGTCTTCCTCTTTTTCACTGACCCTCTGCTTTACCAAGCATAATGTCCTTCTGCAGAGACTAGTCCCTCCTGATAATATGTCCAAACTATGTGAGACGAAGTCTAGCCATCCTCACTTCCAAGGAGCATTCTGGCTGTACTTCTTCCAAGACAGATTTTTTCCATTCTTCTTACAGTCCATGGTATATTCAATATTCTTCACCAACGCCATAATCCAAAGGCATCAATTCTTCTTCAGTTTTCCTTATTGATTGTCCAGCTTTCAGATGCATATGAGGCGATTGAAAATACCATGGCTTAGGTCAGGCACACCTTAGTCCTCCAAGTGACATCTTTGCTTTTTAACGTTAAAGAGGTCTTTTGCAGCAAATTTGCCCGATGAAATATGCTTTTGATTTTTTAACTGTTGCTTCCATGGGCGTTAATTGTGGATCCAAGCAAAATGAAATACTTGACAACTTCAATATTTTCTTCGTTTATCATGATGTTTCTTGTTGGTCCAGTTGTGAGGATTTTTGTTTTCTTTATGTTGAAATGTAATCCATACTGAAGGCTGTGGTCTTTGATCTTCATTAGTAAGTGCTTCAAGTCCTCTTCACTTTCAGCAGGCAAGGCTGGTCATCTGTATAACGCAAGTTATTAAAGAGTCTTCCTCTAATCCTGGTGCCCTATTCTTCATATAGCCCAGCTTCTCAGATTATTTGCTCAGCATACAGAATGAATGAATATGGTGAGAGGATACAGTCCTTTTGCACACCTTTCCCAATTTTAAGCCATGTAGTATCCCCTTGTTCTATTCGAACAACTTCCTCTTGGTCTATGTACAGGTTCCGCATGAGCACTGTTATATGTCCTGGAATTCCCATTCTTCCCAATGTTACCCATAATTTGTTATGATCCACATAGCCAAATGCCTTTGCGTAGTCAATAAAACACAGGTAAACATCTCTCTGGTATTCTGTTCCATCAGCCTTTGTGCTTACTTACTAATCTGTAGTGAATATTTTCACATGGATTTCACCACATCGTAAGCCTGCGCTTACCTTGCTTACTGGGTCATCCACCCCTTGCCAAGATCCATCTGACATCAACAATGATATCCCTTGTTCCATGTCCTCTTTTAAAACAAGCTTGAATTTCTGGCAGCTCCCTGTAGATGTACTGCTACAACTATTTTGTAATTCTCTTCAGCAAAATTTTACTTGAGTGTGATATTAATGGTATTGTTTGATAAACTGCATATTCTGTTGGATCATCTGTTTTTGGAATAGGCACATATATGGATCTTTTCCAGTCAGTTGGCTTGGTTGGTATCTTGCAAATTTCTTGGCATAGATAAGAGAGCACTTCCAGCATGGCATCCATTTGTTGAAACATCTCAGTTGATATTCTGTCAAATCCAGGAGCCTTGTTTTTTTGCCAATGCCTTCAGTGCATCTTGGATTTCTTCCTTCAATACCGTCAGTTCTTGATCATATGCTACCTCCTGAAATGGAAGACGGAACGAATACTGGACGAGGAGTCAGGGTAGAATTCTTAAATGCCCTGGGCCTCTGTTTTTCCTTCTGTAAAATGAGGCATTTGATCTGGATCACCTATAACTGTGGTTTTTAAACTGGGCTGCACACTGGAATCACCTGAGACGCTTCCATAAATACTGATGTCTGGGTCCCTCCCCGAAAGGGTCTGATTTAATTGGTCCAAGGTACAGCCTCTACATTGGTATTTTTTAAAAGCTCCCCTGGTAATTCCAGTGTTCAGCCAAAATTGAGAAACACTGATCTAAAGTTTCTTCATGATATAACACACTAGAAAGTTGAGCAACCAGGATTCCTGAGGCCCCGGAATGGAATGTCCCCCAGCATTCTTCTATCACGCTTAGTTTAGCAGGAAACATTAATTGAACAGGCTGACTGTGCTGGACTTCTAAGAGTGTTCACAGGTTCTTGCGTGTTTAATGCTTAGGAGCCCACTCATCCTGGAGACACCTAGAGGATCAGGGTTCGAAGAGAAAACATTGGCTCTTCCCTACCGCTACTGCTGTGAACCAAGGCCTGGGAGTATAGATGCCCTGCAGTTAGATTGAAGGAAAGAGTGGAGGGAAGGATCACTGGTATAAACTTAGTGGGAGCACTCGTCCCCTAATTTAAAGGGTTTGGGGGGCTGAGAGTTACACTTTAAAACCATATTCACACCATTACTAATTTGATTACCAAAACAACCTTGAGAAATGCAGAGCAGGTACTACTGTCCCCATTTTTTAGATGAGAAGACTAAGGTTTGATGGTTACGAAAGATTATACAGTGGATTAGTAGCAGGTCATCATGAGAGCCCCTGTATCCTGACTGCCTGTCCTGGGCTCTTTCACTGTGTCTGGGAAGAAAACCTCTGCAAACCAAGGTAGCTCAAAGTCCTTCTTGGCTCCTTGGAATTGGACCCAACATTCTCAATGACCCTATCAAATGCTACAGGAAACAACTAAAATACCTCCTTCTAATTCCCACCTGTAGTCTCCATCCACCTCTGCACTGGGATCATTAGCAAATGCCTAAAGTTTTGCAAAGTCTTTGGGGTTTTTTGGTGTTTGGGGTATTTCAGTTCCAGCTTTGCCCTGGCGCTGAAGGCAAAGTGTGTCCAGGAACACTCAGAAAGGCCCCTGTAGAGCAATGGTGGCCAAATCCTGGGTCACAGACAGGAGCTAGCCCTTGGCTACTGGCTCAAGATGAAATGGAAAACCCCAAAACAGAGTAGTGATTTTTTTGCTAAGCTAAGCTAAATTTAATTACTTTAAAGCTCCCTGTCTTTTGTTGGGAGATTTATGTCCTTCTTACTTTTTTTTGTATTTAAATGGCCTTTCATGAAGTAGTAATGACAGTAATAGCAGTTTATTTTAATGTCCAGAATGACAAAGTTAAAAGATGATCACACTATGTGAATCCCCCAAATTGCTTTAGAAATGTTCCTGATCCCAGGAACCCCCAAGCCTGGTAACCATTCACCACTTTGGGTTGCTAGGAGTAAGACCATGTGGCCCTGGGCCCCTCATAGGTATGGAAACCGCAGAGAGAGTCTCACCTTGAGATGGGAGCAGTGGTGAACAGTAGAAGAACCAGGATGCCCAGGGTTGGGCTTTGTCACCCATAAGTTAGTGTGAAAATTAAAGTACCATTGCCAGTTTAGTTTTATTTAGCTTATGTAGTGCTTCCTAGATGCCCAGCACTGACTCAAGTGCTGTAAAAATAGGATCTCATTTCACTCTTATCAAGCCTATGAGGTAGATGCTATTATTATCTTCACCCCCATTTTAAAGGTAAGGAAACTGAGACTCGGGGTGTTAAGAAACTTGCCCAAGGTCACAGCTAGTTAGCAGCAGAGCCAGGAGTTAAAGCAGGGAGAGCTTGGTTTTGAAGTCCATGCTCTTAATCCCTACAACATGCTGCCTGGTTAGAAGCAATTTAAGGCCTTTGTGGCATGTAATGATCTATTTTCGGCCTCTGATTCCAGAGATGAAAACGGCCTGTGAACTAAGCTGCCTGATCTGTGTTGAGCTGCTGTCAACGATCCCTTTTCAGGCCTGTCCACACCACCACTGGGAGAATTGGAGAGGGCAGACCAGCCCTTTGTCAGAGCCTCCCAAGACAACACCAGTAAAAGCAATGAACTTTGTATATGGTTATCAAGCCCTTGCAGCTTGAAACGAAAGCCTATGCAAAAGCCTTTGGAGAGGTTATTTTTTAAAGCAGTAAAACCTTTTTTTTCAGATACAGACATAAGTGTAATTGAAAAAAATATATAGATAGGCTGATAGATGTGGAACCTCTACATAAAACATAAAAGTGAAAGTGTTATGTTGAAGCAGAAGTGGGTATCCCGTTGGCCTTACCCTCGTCCCTCATGGAGTATTGAGTTACCGTCTGGGAGCCTAGAGGTCTGAGGAACACAATTTGGAAACCATTGATCCAGACTAGTGTTTCCTGAACATGTCCTACAAAATGTTAGTTTCAAAAGTGCTTTGTAGACAGAAAAAAATTTCATGGTTAAATAAATTTGGACAACCCTGGATGTGCTGTCCTTGCTTTGATATTCGTAATTGCTTTGTTGTTGTTAGGTGCCCTCCTGTCAGTTCCAACTCACAGCCACCCTAAGTGCAACAGAATGAAATACCGCCTAGCCTTGTGCCACCCTCACAATCATTGTTACTCTTGAGCCCATTGTTGCAGCCGCTGTGTCAATCCATCTCACTGAGGGTTTTCCTCTTTTTCCCTGACTCTCCACTTTGCCAAGCATGATGTCCTTCTCTATGGACTGATAACATGTCTAAAGTATGTGAGATGAAGTCTCATCATCCTCGCTTCTAGGGAGTATTCTGGCTGTACTTCTTCCATGACAGATTTATTCCTTCTTTTGGCAGGCAATGGTATGTTCAATATTCTTTGCCAACATCACAACTCAAAGACATCAATTCTCCTTTGGTCTTCATTATTCATTGCCCAGCTTTCACATGCATATGAGGCAATTGAAAACAGCCTGGCTTGGGTCAGGCTCACCTTAGTCCTTAAAGTGACATTTTTGCTTTTTGATACTTTAAAGAGGTCCTTTGCAGCAGATTTGCCCAGTGCAATGCGTCTTTTGATTTCTTGACTGCTGCTTCCATGGGTGTTGATTGTGCATCCAAGTAAAATGAAATCCTTGACAACTTCAATCTTTCTCCATTTATCATGATGTTGCTTATTGGTCCAATTTTGAGGACTTTTCTTTATGTTGAGGTGTAATCCATACTGAAGGCTGTGGCCTTTGATCTTTGTCAGTAAGTGCTTCAAGTCCTCTTCACTTTCAGCAAGCAAGGTTGGGTCATCTTCGTATCTCAGGTTGTTAATGAATCTTCCTACAATCCTGATGCCCTGTTCTTTTTCATATAGTCCAGCTTCTCGGATTATTTGCTCATCATACAGATTGAATAGGTATGATGAAAGGATACAGTCCTGACGCACACCTTTCTTGACTTTAAACCACACAGCATCCCCTTGTTCTGCTTGAACAACTGCCTCTTGATCTACGTACAGGTTCCTCATGAGCACAATTAAGTGTTCTGGAATTCCCATTTGTCATAGTGTTATCCATAGTTTGTTATGATCCACACAGTCAAATGCCTTTGTGTAGTCAATGAAACACAGGTAAACATCTTTCTGATATTCTTTGCTTTGAGTCAGGATCCATCTGATATTAGTAATGGTATCCCTCCTTCCATGTCCTCTTCTGAATCCAGCTTGAATTTCTGGCAATTCCCTGTTGGTATACTGCTGCAACAGTTTTTGAATGATCTTCAACAAAATTTTACTTCCACGTGTGAATATTAATATATCGTTCAATAAATTTTGCATTTTTTTGGATCACTTTTCTTTGGAATAGGCATAAATATGGATCTCTTCCAGTTAGTTGGCCAGGTAGCTATCTTCCAAATTTCTTGGCATAGACGAGTGTGCACTTCCAGGCTGCATCTGTTTGTTGAAATGTCTCGATTGGTATTTCATCAATTCTTGGGGTGTTATTTTTTGCCAATACCTTCAGTGTGTCTTGAACTTCTTTAATACCATTGATTGGTTCTTGCCTATGTGCTACCTTCTGAAATGATTGAACGTCTACCAATTCTTTTTGGTACAGTGACTCTGTGTGTATTCCTTCCATCTTCTTTTGATGCTTCCTGCATCATTCAGTATTTTGCCCATAGAATCTTTCATTACTGTAACTTGAGGCTTGGATTTTTTTCTTTAGTTCTTTCAGCTTGAGAAATGCTGAGCGTATTCTTCCTGTTAATTTTCTAACTCCAGGTCTTTGCACATGTCACTATAATACCTTGTCTTCCCCAGCCACCCTTTGAAATCTTCGGTTTAACTCTTTTACTTCAACATTTCTTCCATTCACTTTAGCTACTCAACGTACAAGAACAAGCTTTAGAGTCTCTTCTGACATCCATTTTGTTTTTTTCTTGCTTTTCTGTCTTCTTAATGACTTTCTTTCTTTATGTATGATGTCCTTGATGTCATTCCACAACTCATGCAGTTTTTGGTCATTAGTACTCAATGTGTCAAACCTGTTCTTGAGATGGTCTCTAAATTCAGGTGGAATATACTCAAGGTTGTGCTTTGGCTCCAGTGGACTTGTTCTAATTTTCTTCAGCTTCACCTTGAACTTGCATATGAGAAATTGATGGTCTGTTCTGCACTTGGCCCCTGGCCTTGTTCTGACTGATGATTTAGAGTTTTTCCACTGACTCTTTCCACAGATGTAGTCAGTTTGATTCCTGTGTATTCCATCTGGCGAGGTCCACGTGTGTAGTTGCAGTTTATGTTGAGACACAGCCCCCACAGTGCTGTAGTCTTTACTTGGCTTTCTCCCCTACAGTGTTGTACTGCAAAATCCTTTCCTTTGCTGCCCCCCGCCACCTCAGCTTTGCATTTGAATCCTGCTTTTGCTTGGAAGTTATATGTAAACCCCATTGCACCTTCATAGTATGATTAAGAATGTTGCTGACGTAACTTGTATGAACTCTCTAATTGTAAACCCCTTTAAAAGTGACCTGCCTGCCTTCCCTTGGTGAGCAGTCTTGGCAGCAGTAAGCACCAACTGACTCCATTTCCTTGTACAATGAAATAAAGGTGCCTTTTGTTCTCCCACCTTGGTCTCTCATTTATTGGCCAATACGAGTCATGCTGAGTAAGAACCTGGGGTTTCCACCTGCAGATTTCTCCTAGAGACCTTGGAATAGCTCGGAAAGCTGATCCCCCCCCCCCCCCAATTTGGGACCAAAATGATAGCTCTGTGAGAGACATGAAATGCACCTGGGTTGTTTGGTAAATGCCTAGTTAAGGCCTTAGAAGAGTCCCAAAAAGTGGGAGAAAATGACCGTTGAGGGCACGAAGAAGCTGAGGTTATTTGGGAAGTAACAGGGTTATTCCTAGGTAAGGCCTTAGGAGAGTCCCAGGAAGTGGGAGGTATTGACCGCTGAGGGCATAAAAGTCTCAGATATGGGTTAAGTTGGTCACCAGATTAGGTTGTGTGAGTATGTAAATGTGTGTATCTAGAAAAAAAAAGAGAATGGAGAATGTTCAAGGGGTCCAGAAATGTGGCCTGCTAAGCTGCATGCAGCCTTAAGAACTGGGAACAGAGACTCGGAAAGAAATGACTCTAGCAGCATGCTTGTTTGCTTTCCACTTTTGCCTTTTTGAATACTTGCTGAATACAAACGTTCTTTTTGCTTTACTAAACTTTGTGGTGTTTTCACCCTACAAGAGTTAGTTGCTATAGGGATTCTAAAACCATGGATCCAGTCGACTTCGAGGAGACCTAGGCTGCGGAGCAGAAGCTGGCAAAAGGGTCCTATGTTTTGGACTCAAACATTCACACTCCACATCCCTTTGACACACATATGGTGAGTGCTCTCAGAAAATGAGCCTTTGCTTGTTCTTTTTCTCATGTTTTCTTAAGTTTAGTTCAGCACATTTGTTTGAAAAACCGTTTGATTAAAGAGAATCTTTCTTAGATTTTTGCTTGATCGTTTGTTTTAAGACTGATATGTAGTAACCTCGGTGAACCGCAGTTTTATGTCCAAATTGAGGCATTTGAAACATTAGTAATTCTATTTTCAAAGAATTCTAAGCCACGGGCAGCTGCTGGTGCTCATCACAAGCGTTAAAGACTCCTGTGGCAGGATAAGGTGGTCATGAGATAGGCTAGAGCATCAGGCTGCCTGCCACGCACAAGAGAATGGTCACACAAGAAAGGTGCACATTGGTCTATGCGAAACACTGTCCAAACCCTGTGGTGTTCCGTGTTAGGTTTCTTTTTGTGGCTCAGAGAAAACCTGGAAAATAGTGCTCTGCTTTACCAAACTCACAGGGAGAAGTGGTGGTCCCCTACCTATTTTATGATATAGTTTCTCAGTAAAGAATCACAATGTTAAAATTAAAATCATCAGTAGACACTTTACTTTCCAGTTGATGGAACTAGTATATTTAAGGTCTAAAATAAGAGACTAGGTCTCCAGTCATCAGAATTAATTAAGTTGAAAAAGAAGGAAAGCAAAAGCTTGAACCTTAGAGCTTAACATCTTCGATAAATGAGCCTGGATTCTCCCCCCTGCTACCAAGACATTGGTTTGAGCCTCATATTCAAAAACACTGTAAACCGAGTATACTAAAAACAATTCGGAATTTCAGTGACTACTTTGGGAAAATAAGCTTTCATCTGTGCTGTCTCTTTCTCTGGGGAACTTTGCCTGATGCTCAGGTTTTGTCAAAAGGTCTAATAGCCTTTCATCTGAGGTTCTGGCAAGTTAATAAATTTTATCTAGAACCTGTTTTTTCCGTTGAATTAAGTCAGTCTTAGCAAAAATTGCCGTACACGTATCCTTGTTTTGTGTGGTATTTGTTGGTGAGTTCATGTGGTCTTTCAGTTTCCTTTTGTTCTGAGAGCTTGCTTCTGGTTTAGAGCATTGTGTCTAAGTTTCTGTCTTGCCTCAGTCAAAAAAACTGTGTCTTATGTCTGTCGGTACTGGGTTTTATGTCTGTCTTATAATTTAGATTTTTAGTAGCTATATTGAATGTTTTTTTGAAAAACATTATGTTTAAGTCAATTATAAAAACAAAGCCTAAGTAATTTAAGTTAGACATCATATGAAATGTGTTTTATTAAAAAAAAAAAAAGGATAGTTTTCTCTTAAAGTAAAATTAACAGTTCCAGAGTATGAAAAAAAAAAAAATTGCTAAAGGACTTTGGTATTTATTAGGTAGATAAAAGGTTGTAATAAAGAGAAAGCAAAACTTTCCAAGGTAATAATAAAAGAGAAATAGTTATCTTTTGCCTTTCAAAATGCCTAGATCACTTCAAACATATGTAAATGTTGGGATGATCCCTCCCCTCAGCCCCAGTCCTGCTAGCCCAGTATCTATGGATTCATTTACAAAATTGCTAAAGAGTTTTGGTATTTACTGGGTACACAGCCTTTCAAAATGCCACCATCAATTTAAACATATGTAAATGAACCAGAATGGCCTGATCTTGTCTTATATATCCATATTTCAAACCCTGGCTGCACAGTGGTTAAGAGCTATGGCTGCTAACCAGAAGGTCAGCAGTTGGAATCCACCAGGTGCTCCTTGAAAACTCTTTGGGGCAGCTCTACTCTGTCCTATAGGATCACTATGAGTCAGAACCAACTCAACAACAATGGTTTTTTTTTTCTCTTTTTTAATAGCCATATCAATGAATTGATCAGTTGAGCAGAGACTTTGTGATTTCTAAAGCCAGTTGATAAAATCTTTAAGGGCTAAAATTAGATTGGAAAAATATGAGAAATAGTAAAAGTTGAATGAAAAATTAAAATGTTTAAACAGACTTTCTTTCAACAACAGTTTTATGTTATACAGGATTAAAATAATTTCTAAGACCTTTTAGGTAACTTATTTATGTTAAATTGAATTAATAGATATTTGTCATAATTTAAGCTGATATACTTTTGCTTTTTATGCCACAAGAGAAAGGGTAGATACATGTGTGTATGTTTGGGCCTGCTAATGAGTGTGTTCATTTTTCCCATTTAAAGAGATGCAACATAAGAGGTGTGCAACAAAGACAAAAATTAAGAGGTTTATTAAAAACAAACATATGGCATGGTCAAAAGTTTTATCTGCCTGACTAAAGTTTAATGATTTAGGAGATTGTTAGGTGTTTTAGTGTTAAATAAAATATAAAACAAAGAATTAGGTTTCTTGTTATAATAACAAAATTTTCTTTGATTTCTGAGTTGAAAATCTAATTTATTCTTTGTGTAATCTGCCTCAAAGGCAGAGATTCGGCCTCTCATTAGAATAAGATTCCTGGGCAGAAAAACCAAGCCACATGGCTTAAAAAAAAACGGGGGGTTCACTTTAAGATCTTTGGTTAAATAACTTCAGTGTTGTTTCACAGCGATCTGTAATAAACTCCGGATAACTCTGAAACTTCATGGAAAGCCACAAAAAAAATTTTTTATGAACGAAAAGTGCTAAAAAGTTTTATTTAATAAATTACATGAAATGTGTTACCAAAATCAAGAAAAATGCCTGATTCCTTTGGGTTAAGATTTATATGTTAGTATTTTTTATTTCCTCTTGTGTTTTTCCCTAATATTAGACAGCAAACACATAATATTATGTCATAATTTTATTACTGTTTCTTAATTGCTAACTTGGTTGCAACTTTATCAAAACCAATGGTTTGAGAATTCACATCATTTACCTATGAAGTTTTCTTTTATTACTATTCAGGTATTTAAAGATTTGATAATCTGATATATTCTTGGTATATCCTCATATTATGTCTCAAAGTTATATTATGTATTATATCTGAATCTCTTTAAAAATACAGCTAATGGTTATATTTAGAGATATTTTTATCTAAAGTTTTTTTTTAGCTGATTTTATTTAGCCTTTATGTTATGCTTGCAATTAATTTCTATTAGATCGTTCACTATAAGAGTATTATTTTTATAATCATGGCCATATTAAGTTTTGTCATCTGCAGGTAAGTTTTTACTTTGCTGATTTGCTGAGAACCTTTAACCACAATATCTCAACAAAAAGAGGGACTATATTGGACTCGCAAAAAGTACTGTGACTAAACTGAATAAAATCTCCAGAACTTCTATACAGAAGCTGACTGTGGCTGATCCAGAATCACGTGGAACAGAAATTAACTACATAAGACTGAGTAAACAAAACAAACTATGGGTTTTATGTGAAAATATTGCTGATGTTTTAAGGTTCTTAAAAAAACAACAAAAAATACCTTTTTTTTTAAGGTTCTAACCTTGGTGGTATAGTGGGTAAGTGCTATGGCTGCTAACCAAAAAAGGTTGGCAGTTTGAATCCACCCGGCAGCCTGTGGAAACTCCATGGGGCAGTTCTGCTCTCTCCTGTAGGGTCGCTGTGAGTCCGAATTGATGGCAACAGGTTTGGTTTTTTAAGGTTCTCCTTTCTAAATATAAGAAACTATTTTCTTTTCTCCTAAATTATTTAACTAATGGGTTTAGATATTGTAACTCTTGAATCAGAAGTTCTCTCATAAAAACAGTTTTGCGACACTACTGCTTCTGAGAAAGTGACCCATGACGTTTAATAGGTAGACCAAAGAGGGATAGCTTCCCCTTGAGAAGAACACTTAGTATAGATTAACTGAATACCTCCAACAGGAGAGGTCCATCCTTTATCATCTTGTTAATCGTGTATTCTTTAATGAAAATCTGGTTGTCACATGTGAATTTTTCTATACCTTCTGTTTCCTGTTGACAAACTTTGTGTGTGGCAGATTCAACTATAGTGGTTTTAAATGATCCCTTTCGAACTGACAGTGAGTCTACGTGGGCAACCTCTTGTTTAAATTCCTGGTGAATGTATGGGCAAAACACTTTGAGAATTTTAAGATTACCTTTTTTTTTTTTTTTAGATATTCATAGTAATGATACTAATAAATATTAAAAACATAATATTAGATTGTTATACACTATAAAACCAGAGCCAAAAGGAAACTCATTGGCGCAACACTCAGGGTATGGTTGGTAGCTTTAATTCCTACTTATGGTATATTTGAATTAGAAAAATCTTTAAGAAATTTATCAATCATCATGGGACAAATAACAGACAAAGTTGCTAATGAGATAAAGACACGACGGTAAACTCTGACCTCATTAGCCAAGGTGGCATGAGATAACAAAATAGCTCTAAGATTTTTTTACTAGCCCAAGAAAGTATAGTCTGTACTGTAACAAATATCTCTTGTTGCATTTGGATAAATAACAGGAGAGAAGTAGAACAAGATGTACACAGAATTAGACAGCAAGCTACTTGGTTGCACACTGTAGCAACCTTACAAACACCAGATTTTTCGGTTGGTTGCCATCAGGAATGAGTACACAGGCTAGATCACTACTGCAAGGGATGGTAATATTCTTAGTCTGCATCCTGGTAGTATTAAGCATAATAAAATTTATCTTCTATTGTCTTACACACCTAAAAGGGCAAAAGAAGGGCTTGGGCTAAAATGTTGATGTACATTGAGTCTGCTCACTCTGGCAATGCGACTGAAAATATCACTCTTACTTAATATCCAAGTGAAGAACCAAATGGTATCCGGTGGAAAACAAGCACCTAGAGCTTATAGAGCCTGCAATGGCCGCCATTTAGGAGCTTGACTAAGTCCAGGTACTGATCATCGGATGTTAGCTCCAATCTCCGATCAACAAGAGGGAATGATTTTAAAAATATTGAAATCATTATTCCCCGTCCTTGAGCGTAAAGAATGTGATCCAGTCTTTGTGAGCTGGACTCACAAAGACTGAGGAGACATATCAACTGGGCCCTGAGGTATAAGGACGATAGCTAGGACAATCTGAAGGAAAAAAAAAAAGGCTCTTGTAGGGAGATATTCACATAAACAGGGCATAAAAGTGACTCTTTTTCTTTTAATATTTGGTAAATAAAAAAAAAAAATCAACAAGAGGTCAGTAGCCACAATGAAAGGCCTAGGTCCAATATTTGCCTACCACCAAAAATGTGCCAAACAATTCTGAGCCAGGCTACAGTTCAAAATGGACACTGGTCTTGAATGACCAATGTCCAAAAAGAAATGGGAGGAGTGAGAGACCCCATAGTGCTGTATTCTTTACCTGGCTTCCTCCCTTACAGTGTTGTATTGCAAAATCCTTTCCTTTACTGGGCTGCCTCCCCCCGCCACCTCCCCCACCAGCTTTGCATTTGCTTAGAGATTGTATGTAAACTCCATTGCGCTTGTGTGGTATGATTAAGAATGTTGCTGATGTAACTTGTATGAACTCTCTTCTCATAAAAAAAAAAAAAAAATTTTTTTTTTTTGTATGAACCCCTTTAAAAGTAACCTGCCTGCCTGCCTGCCCTTGGCGAGCATTCTTGGCAGTAGTAAGCACCAACTGACTCCCTTTCCTTGTGCAGTGAAATAAAGGTGCCTTTTGTTCTCCCACCTAGGTCTCTCCTTTATTGGCCAATACTTGTCATGCTGAGTAAGAGCCTGAGGTTTCCACCCAGTAACAATGTTGTTGAAAAAAGGTATTTGCAATGAAGAAGTCATTGATCTTGCAAAATTCTGTCATGCAATCTCTGGAGTCATTTGTATCACCAAGGCCATATTTTCCAACTACCAATTCTTCTTTGTTTCCAACTTTAGCATTCCAGTCACCGGTAATTATCAATGCATCCTGATGGCATGTTTGATCAATTTCAGATTGCAGAAGTTGGTAAAAAATCTTCAATTTCTTCATCTTTGGCCTTAGTAGTTGGTATATAAATTTGAATAATTGTCTTATCAACTGGTCTTCCTTATAGGTGTATGGATATTATCCTATTGCTGACAGCATTGTACTTCAGGATAGATCTTGAAATATTCTTTTTGATGATGAATGCAATACTATTCCTCTTGAATCTGTCATTCCTGGCATGGTAAAAAACAAATCAAACCCATTGCCATTGAGTCAGTTCCAACTCATAGCAACCCTATAAGACAGAGCAGAACTGCCCCATAGGGTTTCCAAGGAGCAGCTGGTGGATTCGAACTGCTGACCTTTTAGATAGCAGCCAAGCTCAACTACTGTGCCACCAGGGCTCCCCGACCCTGCTCCAGCATAGTAGACCGTATGATTGTACAATTCAAAATGGCCAATACCAGTCTATCTCAGCTCACTGATGACGAGGGTATTGATCTTTGTATGTTCCATTTCATTTTTTGACAATTTCCTGTTTTCCTAGATTCATACTTCATGCATTCCATGTTCCGATTATTAATTGATGTTTACAGCTGTTTCTTCTCATTTTGAGTCCTGCCACACAGCAAATGAAGGTCTCAAAAGCTTGACTCGATCCATGTTATTAAGGTTGACTCTACTTTGAGGAGGCAGCTGTTCCCCACTCATCATTTGGGTGCCTTCCAACCTGAGGGGCTCATCTTCTGGCGCTGTATCAGACAGTGTTCTATTACCAGTTGCCAATCTGACACAAAAGGTCCTTGTCTTTTCCTGAGTAAGAATACACACGACAGACAAACTTTATTTTCAGCAAGCTTTATTTTGCTTGAGTCAAGCAAAAGGAGTCAACAGGGATCTAAGCCTCTCCAAAAGACTGACTCAAAAAGGGAAGCAAGGCTAGGGCTTATCTGGGTTTGGTGGAGACAATAGAATAATGAATATTTAGTGGGCTTCTTTCAAGGGGTGGGTACTTCTCAGAAAGGTGGTATATGCTAATTAGGTTGCACAGGTAAGCTGGAACCCACTGATACTCAAGACGCAGTCCTCTCGGCAGCCCCTGGCATCACTTCCGCTATAGCGGAAGCACCCTTGATCTTGACACTACATCGCCATCTTCGGAGCAGAGGGCTAAGGAAGGTTAAACAGTGGTCACACTTGGAGCCTGTAAAGGAGGAGGGGACTAGAAAAACACTAAGAAAAAGGTGTTAGTAATTCATGGGGTATTTCATCCTTATCTCATGTTGAAGTGGTGGGTTCCTGTTTACCCAACTTCTAGATGGTAATCTTTTAACACCTCTTTTGTTCAGCTGCACAGTTAACCCTGTCTCAGTTCTATTGCTATTCATAAGGTTTACACTGGCTAAGTTTTTTTTAGAAGTAGACTGTCAGGTCCTTTTTCCTAGTCTGGATGCTCAGCTGAAACCTGTCTACCACGTGTGACCCTGCTGGTATTCGAATACCAGTGGCATAGCTTCCAGCATCACAGCAACATGCAAGCCCCCACAGTAAGACAAACTGACAGAGGCATGGAGGTCACAATTGCTTATTAGCATGAAAAGGGCTCTGAGAAGGCCTGTGAGGTGGGTGGAGGACCCCTCTTAACCTACAGCTTCCCTTTACTTTTTTTTTTTTGGTATTTATTTTTATCATCATTAGCCAGTGTTTCTTCACCTTGTTTTTTAAATGAACTTTGAAAAAAATATATATATTGCAAAAAATTTGTTGTATCAAGCAATCTTAAGTGTATGATTCCGTGACATTAATTACATTCACTATGCTGTGCAACCTTAACCACTATCCATTTCCAGACTTTTTTTTTTTGCCACCCCAAACAGAAACCCAGTACCCCTTAAGCAACAACTTCCCATCCCCCTCTTCTCCTACCCTCTGGTAACCTCTGATAAACTGTTTTTTCATTGTGGTAAATATATATGCAACAAATCACATGCTTCATCAGCATTTTTGACATGTCTAATTCTCCACTGCTAAATGCTTCTCTATGCACTTCCTGTTCTAGATATTTCATATGTGCTGAGGCACTTGACATAATAAAATGGCTAACATAAACTCTGAGGCAAAATTCCATTTTGTTCCAAGCTCCTGCTTCCGCATTTCTGAGAATGTAAACTTCTTCCCATTCATATGCATGTGGCCTGGGCCTCTGGCTGGGTGGGACCAGAAGACCTTGGCCTCCAATCAATCATCTTGTTTAACTGGCCTGGCTCTTGCCCCAAGTCACTAAATAAAGGAGGTGGTCAGGAATGCGGTTTAGCAGCCCTTATAAGGGCGGGGGTCAGGAATGTGATTGTAGGAGAATGAGTTTACTCACGATGTTCCAGGAAGGAGACAGTTGAAGATGCGAGTTGCTGATGAAATAGCCACCTTGTGTCCTTGTGACCATCATGCACTCCCTTCCCCCATCTTTACTATAAAAACACAACTCTCCCTCCATGCTTCCCAGGGCTTAGGAGATTCCTCTCTGCCTTGTGTTTCCCCAATCTGCCAGTTGGATTATTCTCAATAAATTGCTTTACTTTTACTTTAAAAGAGTGGACACTCTTACTCTCAAACACATGTAAGTGGAATCATACAATATTTGTGCTTTTGAGTCTGACTCATTTCACTTAGCTTAATATTTTCAAGGTTCATCCGTATTGTAGCATGTATCAGGACTTCATTCCTTTTTATGCATGAATACTATTCCATTGTGTGTATGTACCCCACATTTTGTTTATCCGTTCATTTGTTGAAGGACACTTTCGTTGTTTCATGGTGTCACTCAAACCAATTCTTCTGCCTCCCTCTTTCACATATAAGGACCATTGTGAGCATATTGAACCCATCTGGATAATCTAAAATAATCCCTTTCTTAAATTCAGTTGATTGGCAACCTTAATTCCACTTTACCTTAATTCCCCTTTGCCACATAAGGTAATGTATTCACAGGTTCTGGAGATTAGACTGTTATTCTGCCTATCACACTCTGCTAAGGGATTAGATGCAGATCCTAGTACTTAACCAATCAATTATCCTATTGCAGGGACTCTCCTTCAGATGTTTAGTATTTGACCAACGAATTAGTTGAGAAGAACCCTTATGGGTTTACTAAAAGTCAAAGTAATAAACTACGCATCATTCAAATGAGAAAAAAAAAAAAAAAAAATGAGAGATTGATTGATTTCCAAAAAAGACCCTTGTTACAATAGAAGAGATATAGACACCAGGTAAAGCAGAGCCCCAGCTTGTGGCAGGCTTGGAAAACTGTCTGGCTCTTAGAGACTGCAACATATTTATGCCAGTGAGTTAGTCATTGAGGCCTAGCATCTGACACCCGAAGTGGGGACCAGAAAGGAGATTAAGAGGCTGGTGCTCTACAGGTAGTGATGTAGGATTTATAATAACTTGTCCTACAACCATGAGTCAGTTTCTTTGTTTGGGTCAACTGTATAATTTTGCAGTACTCAAAGACTGTTGTTCAAAATGCCCCCTGGGTCTAGCAAACAAAGAAGAGACCCAGGAAATCAGTTGTTGCCTGGGCAGCAGGCAACAGGGGGTGGCTTAGATTGGTGCTGCCATGGCAACATTGATTGGTGTCACTAGCAAGCATTAAGTAGATAGTTACCATTGTCAGAGAACACAGGGACTGGAAAAAAGCTTGTCTAAAATGCCAATTCCCAGGCCGCGTGGCCAGGAACAGATTCAAAGCGGTGGGACTAGGATAACATCTGGAGTTGGCATTTTAGAAAACTCCCCAGGTCGCCTTTATGCCTGGTAAAGTCTGAGAACCATTGATTTAATAATACAGCCCTATTACATATCTTGGTTGAAGTCTTACTTCTTTGGTTTGAGAGCCAGGGCCACTTTTTTGCTTACAAAGACCCAATCTTAAAAGAACAAAGTATACATACTGTCCCAGGAATTTATAACGAGAAATTCCCAAGTGTCATGTGTGCTAAGTGTTTAAATGGGCCTCTCACGAGCATGGAATTTTTTTTCAAGGAACAATTATTAACATCTCACAGAGCTAGTCATACCAAAATATACTTTGGGAGCTGCAAGGTGTATTTCCCAAATTGGGAAATGTTGCTCAAGGTCATTTTGAAAGACTAGGGTTTGGCATGAACCAGGACTGGAGAGTATGGCTGAGATGCAGGACTAAGTCCTGAACGCTACTAAGGAATACCATTCTCTCTTTAGGAGGGAAGCCTGCAGTAACGCTGGACCACATCCATATAATGAACACCACAAGAATACAGGGTTCCTGATGTTTCTGAGAGTCACTGCTGTCATGTGCCCCTCTTGCTGATGGGAGTGTGTTCTCATTCCTCATATGGGTTAAGAACCAGTAGACTGTAGATGTGTGAAATTCCATATTCAAAGTATTGTTTTTGGATTATCTAATAGGGCTTTTAACCCAAGGTCTGGGCAGATTCTGGCCTGCTAGTTGTAGTTGACACTCTCGACTGCCTACCTAGCTAGCTTCCATTCCCCACCCCTTCTCCCTGTCAAAAGCCCCAGTTTTGCTCAGGTATCCTTTTCGTCCCCAACACCAGGGCCAAAATCTGATTAACTGGTTCATGATCCTTCCTTGGCAATGGTTATTGGCCCAGGAAGTCTGCACATGTCCTAATTCATCCTAATTACGTAGGCTGAAGGCCTTAGAAAGTCTGTAGTGGAGGAGAGGTGTCTGTCTTTTACTGACATGAACAAGGAAGTTGGTAACTGTAGTCATCTAGTGCTACTGTAATCCCAAGTGGATGGCTTTAACAAAGAGAAATTTATTTCTGCATGGTAAAGTAAGCTAAAAGTCCAAATTCAGGGCGTCAGCTCCAGGGGAAGGCTTCCTCTCTCTGTTGGCTCTGGAGGAAGGTTCTTGTCCTCAATCTTACCCTGATTGAGGAGCTTCTCAGGCACAGGGACCCCGGGTCCAAACACGCTCTGCTCCAGGTGCTGCTTTCTTGGTGGTTTGAGGTCCCCAACTCTCTGCTAGCTTCCCTTTCCTTTTATCTCTTGAGAGATAAAAGGTGGTGCAGGCCACACCCCAGGGAAACTCCTTTTACATTGGATCAGGGATGTGACCTGGGTAAGGGTGGTGTTACAATCCTACCCTAATCCTCTTTAACATAAAATTACAATCACAAAATGGAGGTCAACCACAGAATACTGGGAATCCTGGCCTAACCACCTTGACACATATTTTGGGGAGACATAATTCAATCCACGACACTATCCCACAAACATGTGGGGAATCTGTTTTAGGATGAAGTCAACCCCAAGGACATTAGGGCAGAAAGACAAAACCTGGTTTTTGATGGCATTGCTGATTATTGACTCATTTACTGTGGAGTCTGCCATACCTCTGGACTTCCTTACTGTTTAAGCCAGTCTTAATTGTGGCCAAAAGGCCCCTAATATCTATGGTCAATGGTTTTCTTTGTACTCTTTGGTTTATGTGTTTTATATGTAAAACATTATTAAAAAAAGTAAAAAGCCGAGAGAAGACTTTGGGTTGTGGGCTGAGACAATCAATGAGCTGTGGGATAAAATTTATTTATATAAAAGCTATTTGTCTTAGTTATCTAAAAAAAAATTATCTAGGGCTGTTATAACAGAAATACCACAAGTAGATGGCTTTAACAGACAGAAATTTACTTTCTCACATTTTGGGAGGCTAGAAGTTCGAATTTAGGGCACCAACTCAAGGGGAAGGCTTTCTGTCGCTGTTGGCTCTCAAGGAAGGTCCTTGTCATCAATCTTCTCCTGGTCTAGGAGCTTCTCCGCATAGGAACCCCGGATTCAAAGGACATGCTTCATTCCTGGCTCTGCTTTCTTGGTGTTAATGAGATCGCTCTCCTCTCAGCTTGATTCTTTTATATCTCAAAAGAGATTGACTCAAGATACAATTTAATCCTGTATATTGAGTCCTGCCTCATTAACATAACTGCCTCTAATCCTGCCTCATTAACATCATAGAGATTAGGTACAACACATAGGATAATCACAGCAGATCACGAAATTGTAGACAACGATGCAATGTTGGGAATCATGGCCTAACCAAATTGACACACATTTGGGGGAGGACACTATTCAATCCATAACACTATTGTACACCAGATTAATGGAATGAAGGAAAAAAAAAAAAAAAAACCCCACTCATCTCAACTGATGGATATGATGGTTAAGGTTGTGCGTAAACTTGTTTGGGCCATGATTCTCAGTGGTTTGGCTGTTATGTTATGATGTGGTTTGGCAGTTATGTAATGATGTAGTTTGGTAGTTATATAATGATATAATTCGGCAGTTATGTAATGACATAGTCATCCTCCATGGTGTGATATGATGTGATCAGCCAATTAGTTGTAAGAGAAATTTCTTCAGGGGTGTGGCCTGCATCCAACATATATGTGGAAGTTCTGGCAAAGCTCTCTTGCTTGCTCTGGATCCTACATCTGACTCATCATCATTTGACCTCCAGTTCTTGGAGCTTGAGCCAGCTGCCTGCATATTGCCTGTTGATGTTGAGATTCGTCAGCCTCCACAGCCTGTGAGCTAGCAGCCTGCCAACTTATCTGCCGATCTTGGGATTCATTAGCCTCCACAGCCTGTGAGCCAAGCAGCCTGCCATCTGATTTGCTGATTTTGGGCTTGTCAGCCCCTAATGCTACGTGAGTCAGGAGAAGCTTCCAGCCTGATGCCGGACCCATGGATTTGGGACTTGCCAGCCTCTACAACTGTGTGCGCCATTTCTTTGAGATAAATCTCTCTCCCTCTCTTTCTGTCTCTATCTGTATATGTGTCACTGGTTTTGCTTCTCTAGAGAACCCAGCCTAAGGCAATGCAGAAAAGGCATTGACAAAATCCAACACACTTTTATGATAAAAAACACCCAGTAAATTAGGAATAGAAGAGAATTTCCTCAAATTGATAGAGATCATTGTATTGGTTACCTAGTGCTGCTGTGCAAAAAATTCCACAAGTGGGTGGCTTTAAAGAACCCCAAAACCCAATGCCGTCAAGTTGATTCTGACTCATAGCGACCATATGGGACAGAGTAGAACTGCCCTATGGGGTTTCCAAGGCTGTAAATCATTATGGAAGCACACTGCCACAGCTTTCTCCTGTGGAGCAGCTTGTGGGTTTGAACCTTGTGGTTGGCAGCTGAGTGCTTTAACCACTGCACCACCAGGGCTCTTTAAGGAACAGAAAATAATTTTCTCACAGTTCTGGAGGCGAAAAGTTTCAACCAGGATCTTGGCTGAGTTGATCCCTTCTGTGCATCTCTGTCCTAGTTTTTGGTGTCTGTTGGCAATCCTTGGTGCTCCTTTGTAGACAGGTCCTCACATGGCATCTGTCCTTGCTTGTGTGTGCCTGTGTTTATTCTGCTCATTTTATAAGACACTACTCAGAAGCGATTAGGTTTAGGATGTACCCTACTCTGGTGTGACCCCACTAACATAACAAAAGAACCCCCTATTTCCAAACAGCTTCATATTTACAGGTACCGGAGTTAGGAACTAAAACTATAAAACTCTTAGAAGAAAACATAGGGGCAAATCTACATGACCTTGGATTGGCATTGATTTCTTAGATAAGATATTAAAAGCATAAGTGACAAAAGGAAAGTGTGATGATTAAGGTTTTGTGTCAACTTGACTGGGCGAGGATTCTTAGTGGTTTGGCAGTTATGATATAGTTTGGCAGTTGTATAATGATGTAATCACTTCTATGATGAGATCTGATACAATGTGATCACCTCCATGATGGGATCTGCTGTGAGTAGCCAGTCAGTGGAAAGGGAGTTTCCTTGGGGGTGTGGCCTGCATCCAATATAGATGGGCTTTCTAGCAAGGCTCACTTGCTTTGGCTCGCTCTGGATCCTGCAGCTGGCTCCTGTTCATCTGACCTCTGGTTCTTGGGACCTGAGCTAGCAGCTTGCCTGTGGATCTTGGGATTCATCAGCCTTTGCAGACTAGATCTGGGGTTTATCAGCCCCTGCAGCTACCTGAGTCAGGAGAAGCCTCCGGCCTGACCCAAGGATTTGGGACTTTCCAGCCTCTCTCTCTAAATATATGTATATGTATGTGTGTGTGTGTATATATGTATATATATATATATGTGTGTGTGTGTGTGTATATATATATTTCACTGGTTTTGCTTCTCTATGGAACTCGGCCTAAGACAGAAAGATAGACAAATTGGACTTCATTAAAATTAAAATTTTTCGTGCATCAAAGGATACTATCAAGAGAATAAAAGAACAACCCACAGCATAGGAAAAAATGCTTGCCAACTATATATCTGACAAGAGTTTAATATCCAGAATATATAAAGAACTCCTACAACTCAACAACAAAAAGGCAAACAACCCAATTAAAAATTGGGCAAAGAATTTGAAAAGTCATTTGTCTGAAGAAGATATACAAATGTCAAACAAGCACGTGAAAAGATGTTCAACATCATTAGTCATTAGGGAAATACAAATCGCACCCACTAGGATGACTATAATAAAAAAAGACAGACAATAGCAAGTGTTGATGTAGAAAAACTGGAACCCTCATACACTGTTGGTGTGAATGTAAAATGGTGCAGCTGCTATGGAAAACATTTTGATGGTTCCTTAAAAAGTTAAACATAAATATTGCACCACCAATTGACCCCTCTCCTGGATCATTCTCATCACCATACAAATCTCTACCTTACCTTAAGTTAACCTCTCTACCTTCACTTTTTTGACACCACACTCCCCTCCAGCTACTGCCTCATTTATCTGGTTGTTTTCACAGTAAAAATCCTCAAGAGTTGTGAGTTTTTTCCCAGCCACATTCAAATTAAAGAAATTAAAAAGACAATCAAACATTGAGCAAGGAACAAGAAACTGTAAAAATGACCATGAAGATTTGGAGAAGAGCCAAATAGAATTCCTAGAAATAAAAATATATATATTAATTGAAATTTTAAATTCAGTGGTTGGATTAAACAGAAGATTATATAGGACTGAAAAGATAATTGGAAAATGGATGATAAATCTGATGAAATTATCCATAATGTAGCATATAAATTACGAAAAAGAGATTAAAGACATGGAAGACAGACTGGGGAGGTCTAACTTGCACCTTACTGGCATTTCGTAAGGAAATAATAGAGAAAATGGGAGAGAAGCAGTAATCAAAAGAGTTCTGGCTGAGGATTTTTCAGCTGATGAAAGACAGGAATCACTAGATTCAAGAAGCACAGTAAAGCAAAGAAGTTTCCTGAATAAACTGAATGTTTCAAAGGCCAGCATAGCAGGGGCAGGGGTTTGGGGACCATGGTTTCAGTGGACATCTAAGTCAATTGGCATAATAAAATCTCTTAAGAAAAAAAAAAAAGTTAAACATAGAATTACTATATGACCCAACAATTCCACTCCAAAGTATTGAAAGCAGGGACTCAAACAGATACTAATATGCTAGTGCTCAAAGCAGCATTATTCACAATATCTAAAAGATGAAAACAATCCAAGTGTCTATTGACAGATGAATGGATAAACAAAATGTGGTCTATACATACAATGAAAAATGATTCAGCTGTAAAAGGAATGAAGTTCTGATGCGTGTTATCAGATGAACCTTGAAAACATTATGCTAAATGAACTAAGCCAAATATAAGAGGACAAATATTGTATGATTCCACTTATCTGATCTGAAATACATAGAATTGACAAATTCATACAGACAGAAAGTAGATTAGAGGGGTTACCAGGGACTAGGGGGAGGGTGGAATGGGAGTTATTGCTTAATGAGTATAGTTTTTGTTAAGAGTGATAAAAAATATTAGAAGTAGATAATAGTGACAGTTGCATAAAATGGTGAATATAATTAATGCCACTGAATTGTATGTGTAAAAATGGTTAAAATTACAAATTTTATGTTATATATATTCTACTACAATAAAAAAGTAAAGCAAGACAAACAAAAAGATATAAGTTTTTGTGTGAGAAACTGACTTGTTTTGTAAACTTTCACTTAAAGCACAATAAAAATTAAAAACAAACAAAAAGCTGTTGCAAGTTGTGTTTTTTCTGTGTTGTCCGTCCTGTCTTTCAGTTCCCACAAGTGTCCACATCCAGAAAACAAATTAATTAGATCAGCTTCTATTTGCATTTCTTAAAAATAATTATGTTTGTTTAGCTTCCTGTTAGCACAGAAAATTGTTTACTGAGGTTGTTGTGGAATATTGAAATGGGAAAATTAAATCAATTAGGAAATGCTTTCACTAATGATAGAAAGCCTGAACTTACACGTACTTATCAAGGAATTGACTTTGGAAATAGAAAAGAGAATGTTCTCCTTCTGACATTAGTATGCCTCCCTCTTTGGTTCTGATATGGGGGCTGCTAAACCAAACCTGTGAGATGCTCAAGCAGGCTGGACTGGACCGGAGAAGGGTCTGTGGGTTCTGGTGCCACAATGAAGAGGTGTTCAGAAACTTGCTTGGTAGTTTCCATTTTAAGTCCAACAACCAAGAGAGTGGGGTGGTGCTCCTAACAGATACCTAAGATGTGGAAGCGGTTTTGAAATTGTGAATGGATAGAGTTGCGGTAGCCACAGAGGACCAGTAGCAGCAGAGAGCCTTCGGTGGCAGAGAAGCGGCAGCAACAGAGAACCAGCAGCAGCAGAACCAGGAGACCAGTGCGAGACAGGGCTGAAGCAGACCCAGGAATGAGAGAGCTGAGTGCCTGTGCGCAGGAGGCTTCCTGGCGGAGTAGGGTGCCTCCAGGCACTGAGGGGTGGAGCTACAGAGCTTTGGAACGGTTGCCCCAGCAGGGCAGATGTTGGCATGAGGCCTGAGGAGCCAAGAGGCCAAGAAATCAGGAAGCAGAAGCTGAAGAGACAAAACACAAGAAGCTGAGCCACCTCAGTCTCTAAAGTTATGGCCAGGATCTCAGGGTTTCATAACGGTGGAGCCATGGCCTCTGGTGTTTCTAAGGGTGGAGTCGCCACTCAGATGGACTAAGGAGAATGGTGTGCGTAGAGCAGAGGGAGCAGAGTTGCTGTCCCAGTGGGTCTGGAAGGCAGAGCTGAAGCCCAGAGGCAGTGGCCTACACTCAAAATCTGGAGAATGTGGCCAATACCTAGAGGCTGGAGGGCAGGGTTATTGTGTAAATTGTCTCAGAGAACAGAGGATTATTTCCAAAGCTTTAAGGACTAATGTAATGTGTTCTGCTGACTTGGTTGGTATCTGTTATCCCTTCTTTCCCTCCAATTTCTGCCATTTGTAATGGAAATGTCTAGCTTGTGCCTGTTTTGCCATTGTACTTTGAAAGTTGGATAACTTGTACTCTAGATTTCACAGTGAGGAAGAATTTTTGGATTTTGGACTTGCAGTTCAGACTTTTGCTGTGATATGATGGAATTAATATATTTTGCATGTTGCAAGGATGTGATTTTTTGGGGGACAAAGGGTGGCATGTCATGGAATGAATTATATCCCCCCCAAAAATTGTATATCAATTTGGCTGGGCCATGATTCCCCACATTGTGTGGTTGTCCTCCATTTTGTGATTGTAATTTTATGTTAAAGAGGATTAGGGTGGGATTGTAAAACCACCTTTACCCAGGTCACATCCCTGATCCAAAGAAAAGGGAGTTTCCCTGGGGTGTGGCCTGTACCACCATTTATCTGTCAAGAGATAAAAGGAAAGGGAAGCAAGCAGAGAGTTGGGGACGTCATACCCCCAAGAAAGAAGCAATGGGAGCAGAATTTGCCCTTTAGACCTGGGGTTCCTGTGCAGAGAAGCTCCTAATCCAAGGGGAGATTGGTGAGAAAGACCTTCCTCCAGAGTTGACAGAGAGAGAAAGCCTTCCCCTGGAGCTGATGCCCAGAATTTTGACTTCTAGCCTACTAGACTGTGAGAAAATAAATTTCTCTTTGTTAAAGTTATCCACTTGTTGTATTTCTGTTATAGTTGTACTAGATGACTAAGACGGAATTTATTTAGAAACCATGGCCAGATTGGTTGGTGATACATCAGACCTACCGGGAAATAAATGAATAGGGTCTCACCCGAGTTCCTGTTCCAAGAGACAAGGATGATATTACAGTTAGAATACAAGGATATAAGATAAAAGCCCTATTTTCTTCCTTTTTTGTTGTTTTAATAATTTTATCAAGTTTACAGTATCATAAAGGGATTAAAATTAAATCCCATTCACAATTCACATGTTTATTTAAATATATATATGTATGTATGTATATATATAGAGAGCGTCCCCACTATGCGCCAAATGGTGCTGTATCCTCAGTGGACAAGACAGACACTGTTCCTATGCTCCTGTAGCTTAGAGCCTAATGAGGAGGCAGATATGAAACAAATAATCACACACACACACACACACGCATACACACACTTATTTAATGCAACTGTGGTGAGGGTAGGGAAGGGAAGATAAAGAACAACACGAAAGAAAGTAACAGAAGGATGTCCGTTAGATTGGGTAAGGAAATTACAGAAGGTCTCTCTGTGTAATGTTTGAGCTGAAGCCTTAAGGATGAATAGGAGTTAGCGAAGAAAGAGATACGAAGAGAGCTTTTCTTTAGAGGAGAACAGTATATGCAGGGACAAGGGGACTGGGACGTCTTAGGAACTGGAATATGGCAATTTGGGGGGAGCCAAGTGAACATGGAAGAAATGGTCCTATTTATGTATTTGATTCTAGCCTTTCTGACTCCTCAGGAACCCAACCGTCCTGAAGACCTGAAGCTCTTTGGGGTCATTCACCCGACATGGGATTTCTAATGACATGCCTTCATATTTTTACAGACTGGCTGATTTCCTAAATAGATGCTCAGCAACAGCAACTCCAGGGCAGAATGTGTCAGTCTGAATTTCCACACACACACACACACCCCCTCTGGTAAGAGTTCAATAAATAAAATGATTGTGATAAAGGCTGCAGATTTTATTTCAGCCAGTGGGAGTTTTGAACAGGTACCTAGGAAGTTTTTGCTTGATTCAAATGAATGAGTTTTCATGACTGTGTGAGGTAATTGATAGGCTGGTTACATGCCATTCATTTAAACTGTGACTCTGTCACTCCCCTGTTTTACACTCTTCAATCACTCCCTATCGCACTTAAGGTAAAGCTCTGGACCATAATCGCGACCTACAACACTCTCCAAGGTCTGGCCTGCCTCACTCCCTACAAGTGCATTTTTTGCCACTTTCTCCTTTCTCTCTAAGCTTCCTGCCAGTCTTCAGATATACAAAAGCCCATCCCTACCTCAGGACCTTTGTACCTGCTGCTTCCATTTTCAGGAATTCTCCACCCCATCCACCCAGCTCCCTTCCACATTTTTGCATAAGTCCTATTGGCCTTTCAGGCTTCAGCTGAGATGGCATTTTCTCAAGGAAATGTTTTCTGACCTTCTCCCCATCCCAATCCCAGCCCCCCTTTTGTTCTCCATCATATAGCATCCTGTACTTTTCCTGCATAGTGCTTATCAAAATTGTAATAAAATAATTATTTGAAGTCCATCTTCCCAAGCCATCAGCAGACTCCATGAAGGTAGAAACTCATGTCCATAGTGTTCAGTGTTAGGCATATGGTAGTGTTGCAGGGTAGAAACATCACAAAGTTTGGTAAAGCAAAAAGAAAGGTTTTATTTGGTATATGTTCAAAGAGGCAGAAGTAGGAAAATGGATAAGCATGCTGCTAGAGCCATGTCTGCTGGAGTCCAAGGAACATTACACAATCCTCAGTATATATTAATGTTACAAATGGGTAAAATCATTGAAAACTTTACATTTTCACAGATTGGCTAGAAACTGTGATCCTACATTTTGCATTGTCTTTCTTAACAATCATTGGTACAGGTTTCAGTAATGACAGTCAGGAGGGTCCTCATTGGTCCAACACATTTTCTATTCACTAATGATAATAGAAAAAGATAAAAGTGGAAAGTCTTTGGTGTTCTGTTTGGTTTATGTGAAAGGTTCCCTAAAAGATATTTTCTAAGATTATTTTAGCTATTGTGTTTATACCTCAGAGCCCAGTTGATGTGTCCTTGTGAGTCCAGCTTCAGCTGGGTCACATTCTCTATGTTCAAGGACAGGGAATAATGACTCCAATATCATTTCTTAAATCAGTAGGAGTCAATGAATATTTTTGAATAGATGTAGGTGCTCCCAAGTCTTTCATGGATGCCCTGTGTCTCGAGTTGGACTACATATTTTCTAGTTACATGTTTTCTAATTGATTGCCTCCTTCATAATGTCTGTACTGGGCTCTTTTTGCAGTGAGTGCTGACCTGGTGGTGTTGGAGAAAGGAAGATGAGCAAGAGAGGGGACCTCGAGCTGGCTAATTGAAACTAAGATGGAAAACTTCCTGGGAGAAAGATTTTTGGGCAGCGGGAGGCTGCTTCTAGGCCCTGGGCCAGGGCGTTGAGTAATGCTTGTATTTCTCTGAGAGCTTCTTCCAAGAAGCAGAAAAACTGATGAGTGACCTATGAATGCTGTTCACATTCTGGGTGACTCAGAGTTTATGGGATTCTGGGGAAAACAGTGTTGATCAGAGTGGTGGAACAGCCATGTGGGTGTCTGGACAGGAAGTTAGGTGAGAGGCCATCTAGGCCACAGTAGTGTGGCCTTCCTTGCCAAGTAGTGCTCAGGTCCTTCAACTAATGTCAAGAAAGAGAGCCCAAGCAAACCCCTTGTGGCTCCTTATTGCCTCCTCAGGCCCCAGAGCTCGGTTAGAAGGTTGTTTCACAAGTTGGCATGACTTGTCTTACCCATAAAAGTTATGAGGCCAAATATCCTGTCCTTTTGCATTTAAAAAAAAAAATTAATTTTTGGTTACAAAAGCAATACATGGATACATTTATCCTCTACCACATTACAAATATAACTAATCAGACTTTACTCTGATTTCACCAGTTTTTCCATTAATGTCTTTTTCTGTTCCAGGGTGCCATCCAGGATACCACATTGCATACCACATTTACTGTTAGCCCCTGTTCTAGGGTAAAAATATCACAAAGTTTAGTAAAGCAGAAGGAAAGTTTTATTCGGCATACGTTCAAAGAGGCAGAGCTGGGATGGACAAGCATGCTGCCACAGCCATGTCTGCCCGAGTCCCAGAAACATTACAGAATAAGCAAAAGTAGGGAAACAGACAAGCATTCTGCTAGAGCCATGTCTGCCCAAGCCCAAAGAATTTTAAGAATAGGCAAGAATGGGAAAAGGGACAAGCATGCTGCTAGAGTCCAAGAAATGTTACAGAGTCAGTATATATTAACATTCCAAAGGGGCAAAACCATTGCAAGCTTCGCCTTTTCACAGATGGGCTAGAAACTGTGATCCTACATTTTGCATTGTCTTTCTTAAGAATCGTTGGTACAGGTTTCAGTAAGGACAGTCAGGAGGGTCTTCACTGGTCCAACAAATTTTCTATTCACTAAATGCTAATAGAAAAAGGTAAGAGTAGAAAGTACATGGGTCTGTTGTGCTGTGTTTTGTGATTTGTGTATGTGCAAGTTTCCCTAAAAGATATTTTCCAAGCTGTTGTCTTTATACCTCAGGGCCCAGTTGATGTGTCCTTGTGAGTCCAGCTCCAACTGGGTCACATTTTAGGACAGGGAATAATGGCTCCAATATTATCTCCTAAATCACCCCAGTCCTGGCCCTTCACACTCATCCCAGAGATAATATCTGGTATGTGTTTGGCATGTAGCTTTACAGATCTGTTTAAAAAAGCCTTTTGCAAACTTTATGTGTGATGATAAGAAATAATAGTACTCTTTATGTCCGTGGTTTTTTTTTTTTTTTTTAAATTGGGCTTTAAGTGAAAGTTTACAGCTCAAGTTAGTTTCTCACACAAAAATTTATATACACATTGTTATGTGACCCTAGTTGCTCTCCCTATAATGTGACAGCACACTCCTCCTTTCCACCCCGGATTTCCTGTGTCCATTCAACCAGCTCCTGTCCCTTTCTGCCTTCTCATTTCACCTCCTCACAGGAGCTGCCCATTGAGTTTCATGTATCTACTTGAGCTAAGAAGCACACTCTTCACAAGTATCATTTTGCGTCTTATAAGTCCACTCTAATTTGGTTTTAGTTCTTGGTTAACAGGGGCTCCAGGGGCATGTCTTCCAGGGTTCCTCCAGTTTCAGTCAGACCATTAAGTCTGGTCTTTTTACTAAAATTTGAGTTCTGCTTCCCACTTTTCTCCTGCTCTGGCAGGGACTCTCTGTTGCGTTCCCTGTCAGGGCTGTCATTGGTGGTAGCCAGGCACCATCTAGTTCTGGTCTCAGGCTGATGGAGTCTCTGGTTTATGTCTCTTGGGCTAATATTTTTCTTGTGTCTTTGGTGTTTTTCATTCTTCTTTGTTCCAGGTGGGTTGTGACCAATTGATGCATCTTAGATGGCTGTTCGCTAGCTTTTAAGACCCCAATATGTCTATGTTTTGTTTAAATTTTTTATTCTGAAATAATTTTAGATTTACAGAAGAGTTGCAAAGATTGTATAGAGAATTTTAGTATACCTTTCACCTAGCTTTCCCTAAGGTTTACATCTTACATAACCATGGTTCAATGATTAAAACTAAGAGAATAACATTGGTACAATACTGTTAACTAAACAATAGACTTTACTCTGATTTCACCAGTTTTTCCATTAATGTCTTTTTCTGTTCCAGGGTGCCATCCAGGATACCACATTGCATTTGGTCTACTCCAACCTGTGACAGTTGCTCAGTCTTTCTGTGTCTTTTATGACCTTGACACTTTTGAAAAGTACAGGTCAGGTATTTTGTAGAATAGTTCTCCATTTGGGTTTGTCTTATGTTTTCTCACGATTAGGCTGAACTATGCATTTTGAGGAAGAATTTTTTTAATGTCAATACTGTACATATCATCCTGCAGCTGGCTGTTTTCATTCAGCAATATGATTTTGAGATATATCTATGTCAAAACGTATAGATCACTCATTTTAACTTCTATATAGAGGTCCATCATATGTGTATTCTACACTTTATTTAGCATTCCCCTATTGTTGGGCATTTAGGCTGATTCCAGATTTTTCTTATTACAAGCAATACTGTAGTGATTATCTTTGTATATATCTCCATATGCACATGGAGTTATGGAAGATACCTAGAAGTAGAATTCCTAAAACATAGATTTAACAGATGTTGTCCAATTGCCCTCTGAAGTGGCTGTGCCAATTTATATTCCTTGACATTATGAAGCTTAACAGTTATGTTGCCAAGCTGAGTTTTAATTTGCATTTCCCCCATTTACTAGTGAGGCTGGGCATCTTTTTGTATGTTGATTAGCAGTTTGTATTTCCTTTTCTGTGACCTGTCTCTTTACAATCTTTGCTCATTTTTCTAGTGGATTATTTGTCTTTTTCTTATTGATTTGTTAAGAGCTCTTTATGTATTCTAGCAACAAATCCTTTGCATTATATTGTATATTGCAAATATTTTTCTCCTGCTCTGTTATGTACCCTTTGTTTCCCAATTTAAGTTATTCCATCTCTCTGATTTATTTTTTGAAACAGAGTTCTTGATTTTAAAAGTAATACAAATGATGTAGAAAATTTGGGAAATTTATAGACAAGTATAGAGAAGAAACCACCTAAATCTTATCACTGACAGAAAATCATGATTAACATGCTTAATTACATACTTCCTTCTAGTCCTTTGTGTGTGTGTGCGCGTGCATGTGCACGCATGAGTGTGTGCAGGTATGCACACATTTTTCCTGCACAATCGAGATTACATTGCATATATGTATGCTTTATTCACTCACCACCATGGTCTTTAGATACAAACCCTGGCTTTTTTCCCAAATACGCTTGGTTCAAAGGTGGGGTAAATAAAACTTTAGGCTAACTTCCAACTTCTAGTCCTTTTTTCCACATACCCTGATAAATCTAGTAGGTGAGAGGCTCAAGGCCTATCCTCAGCTGATCTGAACTGAAATTGGCTCAAAAACACAAGAGGGGGTAGTAATGCTGGAGCAGGGCACTTACTAAAGAGACTTGGAGGTTTTAGTTGACCATAAGCTCAGTATAAGTCAGTAGTGCGAGTGCCAGGAACTTTATTGTAAGAATGAAAGACAATAAGTTCTTTTACAAGGCAGTGACAGTCCTGCTATGCTTTGGTGGGACCATAAACATTTAGTTCTGTCATGGAAGACATATTCTAAAGGAGTCACAATCAAGCCCACTAGGTACAGAGAAGACAAGGAGGAGGGCCCACAAAACTCACTGCCATCGAGTCGATTCTGACTGATAGTGACCCTGTGGAACAGAGAGTCGAACTGTCCCATGGGGCTTCCAAGGGAGTACTCTTTACAGAAGCAGACTGCCACATCTTTTTCCCCTGCAGAGCAGCTGATAGATTCAAACACCAATGGTATTGTTAGCAGCTGAGCTCTTAACCACTGTGTCACAGGGCTCCTTAGGAGGAGGGCAAAGACCCTCAACACTAGGACAGAGGAGAAACAACGGAAGAAATCGGAAATACTGATCTCAAATAAGAGAAAACCTTGGGCAGACAGGGTAGAAGTCTTCAAATATCTGAAAAGCAGAAGGTTGAAAATAGGTTAGACTTGTTTGTTCTCTGACGCTCAAAGGGGTAGAACCTAGGGCAGGAAGTGGAAGCTTCAGAAATATTTTCTAACTGGTCAGATCTGCTCTGACAAAGAAAGGCAATGCTCTGGAAACAACAGTCTTTCTGTTATCGAGGAGTCTTCATGCAGACTGAGTTAGTGGTGATGGTGGATTGATAAAATAAAACAAACCAACCAGTTGCCCTCCAGTTGATTCCAACATCTGCCAATCCCATGTGTAAAGAGTAGAACTGCTCCCTAGGGTTTTCAAGGCTTCGACCTTTCAGAAGCAGATGGCCAGGCCTATTCTACTGAAGGGCCAACTGGGTTGGTTTGGGCCAGCTACCTCTTCCTTTAATACAAAAAAAAAAAAAATCCAAACCCATTGTTCAGTCCATTCCGACTGCTAGCGACCCTTATAGTCAAGTGTTTAACTGATTACTATGCGCTAGGATTGTGCTAAGAGCCTTACCTATGTTACTTCATCCTGTCAACGCCCTCTGATGTAGGTTCTCTCGTTATCTGTCCGGTTTCTTATAGATAAGGGAGCTGGGGGTAGTGAGATCAGGTAACTCTTCCAGAGTCAGCTTATAAGTGGTAAAGCTGGGATTCCACACAGCCAGGCAAACTCCAAAGCTGGTGTTTTTTAATCACTAAGGAGATTCAAGCGTGGTACGGGGTCTGGACCAGGAGGGACTTGAGGTCCGTTGGTTTTGAAGACTTAGTGACCGGAAAAAGGATGCTCCCTCCCCCTAAGGGAAAGCGTCCAAGAATCATCCGAGACACTGTGGAGAGGTAGCCCAGAGCCCTACGAAAGGACCTGGGGAGAATGCCAAGGATGGAGGCCTAAACGACTTGGAAGGGTTGTCAATGTACGTCACCGCACAGGTGGGCAACAAGCGACGTTCTGTTGTTCGAAGATTCCCAGGCCCATGTGAGGAGCCCAGGCGCCAGCTGTGTCGTCCCGCCCCTTTTGCAGCGCGGCAAGGGAGCGTCGCCGCGGCCGGATTCTGCGGCGGAGCAGGGGAACGGAACAGCGCGCCGGTCCCCGGCTGGGCGCGAGCTGGGGGCGGCGCCCGGGCAGCGGGGGCGGGGAGGGCGCGCGCCGAGGCGGCTGCGGCAGTTGCGCGTTGGGATTGCAGCCGTTCGGTGGGGCCGGTGAGTGCGGCGCGACCCACGGGCGGGAGGGGAGGGCGTGGGTCAGCGAGCGAGGGAGGGAGGGTGCGCAGCCGAGCGCGCGACCCCAGCTTGTAGCCGCCGCTTGCCCCCGCCCCCCGCCCCCGGCCCCCGGCCCCCGGCCCCGGGCCCCCGGCCCCGGGCCCTCGGCCCTCTTCTCAGCCCGATCCCCTGCCTGAGCGCCCGCGGACGGGGCGCCCGCGTCTCCGCACCGCACGGCCCCCACTCCTGTGCCGCCCCCGGCCCGGCGCAGCCCCTTCCTCCGTGTCGTGGCGACGCCCCCGGCCACGTCACGCCCGCGCCATTGTCTCCCTGAGGTCGGCTCGTTCGGACCCGGCCTTGGCGTTCGGAGCGCCGCCCTTCACCGGCTCAGAACCGACACCACTGCTCGGTTCCGCCCGCCCGTTTTCTTACCCGCTAGGCAGCCCCATCCTACTCGCCCACAGACACTCCTTCACTCAGTTCTGCTTATCTTTTCCGGCTGCCTCCGGGCTTCCTCCCGTCCGCGCTCGAGGCCACCTTTCCGTTCCTCTTACCGGGCCTGGGCGCGGCCACCCCCTTCCCACCCCCTGCGCTTTCCTGTGATTCGGGGAAACCCGAGGTCCCTTGTGGTAGGATGCGAGGTTGACAGCAGTTTAGGACGAACCACAAGAAACTGCCAACTTGTTAGCCCACATGCCCGTTTCCAGCACTTCCTGGAGAGCTCTCATCGAATTGCAAGCCACCCCCAAAGACATGATTCTTATTTCCAGATGGCTTCCAAGTCAGAGGTTCAGCTGTCCGTTGGCCCTCTTTTCCTTTCCTTTTCCTGGGGGACCCCTGAAGCCGGGGAGAGCCAAGAGTGAGATGCAGTAGGCCACAGCTTTTAAAAGCAGTAGTTAGATTTTGATGTCCAGTTTATCGCTTTCCCATACTTTCAGCTTTAGAGCCTTTATGTGTGAGAGTTTGTACTGTAAAGTACAGTGCTCTGAAATGGCTAGTCACCATTATGTTTGTGTGTGCGTGCACTCGGATGCACAAGTTCTTCATGACTGAACCAGCTTTATAATGTCAATGGACTGACAGTGCCTTTTGCCTCTTAGGGCAACGGGTGCAAACTCTGCGAAGTGTAATGTGAAAGGCAGAATATCTAAGTAATGCTCTTTACCACGGAGACTTAAATGGGGAAGGCTTTATGTCTTAAATATTTGCCACCACCCTTTGAACAGCGGTTAGAATTTATCCAGATGAAGATGTCCAGGACTGGAGAAGTTAAGTTCAATTAGACACAGCTGCTTAGTAATTAAAATCTGAATTCCACGTGCTGGGCTGATGCTAGCACACACACACTTTTATTTCTGACACGTCATTCCACTGCAATATAAGCCATTACATCATAGCAGGGTAGATTGTGGTATTACTCTCCTCAGCCCAGAATTTAAAATTTAGAATTCAGTAACCAACTAATGTGTAAAATGAGGAAATGTTTAAGGTTTCATTTAACTTTAAAATTGGACGATTCCATAGTATGAAAATTTCCATTCACCTACAAGTTTCCAAAGGTTTAGAATTGTAGGAAGATTTATGGTAAGCCTTACTATTGATATCCAGTTGCATCTTCCTAAAAACAAATTAGAGTGTCACGTTAATGGAGGGACACACCTCTAGTCTATTTCTACTATTTTATGAGGAAAGGAACACACAAAATTTTTTTAAATGTGTTTTGATTGCTCGATTAGCTTAATTCAATGAAAGCTTAATTCAAAAAGCTTAATTGAATGAAATAGTAAAACAAACCAAAAAAAACCCAACTTTATTATATGCTTTTCATAAGACTGGAAACCTTGGTGGCGTAGTGGTTAAGAGCTAACCAAAAGGCTGGCAGTTCGAATCCACCAGGCACTCCTTGGATACTGTATGGGGCAGTTTTACTCTGTCCTATTGGATCACTATGAGTCGGAATCAACTGGATGGCTGCGGGTTTGGTTTTTTGGTCTATAAGACTATGCTCTTTTCCAATTCTTATATAAACATGGTTTTTATCTACTTATAATCACTGTGTACAACATTACTTTGAATTTTGCACTTACCTACATTTGTGGGACACGCACATATCTAGAGAGTTTATTGCTTTTCATTTGTAGAGGCCCCGTTGTTGTTCCTTGCATTCAAATTGATTCTGACTCATGGCGACCCCATGTGTAGAAGTGCTCAGTAGGGTATTCAATGAAGGCTGTGACCTTTCAGGAGCAGACTACTAGGCCTGTATTCTGAGGTATCTGTAGTGCATAACTGTTTGCACCACCCATTTCTTTATGCCCAGTAGTCAATGATGCCTGCGACACAGACTCTCAGTAAATTTTTATTGGACAGATGTAATATTTTGAACTGTTTAGACAACATCTGCTAACACAAATGTTAAATATCTCAAGGCATATGTTAAGTGACACGTGAGCAGTAAAGACAGAACTTTGAGCCAGGAGGCAGCCGTGTAACCTGGAAGAACTTAACTAACCTTAGAGAACCTACTCAGTTTTTCCTGCCTTGAAAAATAAATTTCACAGGGTTGTGTGTATTAAATGGGATTAATTCCACTGAAGGAAATTAGTACAGCTACTAGCATACCATTGTTCTTTATAAATGTTAGCTCTTACTTTTTTTTTTTTGGTTACAGTGGAGAGAGAGGAAACCCTGGTGACGTAGTGGTTAAGTGCCACGCCTGCTAACCAAAAGGTCGGCAGTTCAGATCCACCAGGTGCTCCTTGGAAACTCTATGGGGCAGTTTTACTCTGTCCTTTAGGTCACTGTGAGTCGGAATCCACTCAATGGCAGTGGGTTTGGTTTTTGTTTTTTTTTTAATGGAGAGAGATTACTGAAGGTTGGTTGGAATCAGCTGACACTTGAGAATAAGGAAAGCATGCTAAAGTGCGTATATTGAGGGTATAATGAAGATTGCTGTCTCTAAAACAAAGGGTTTGGTAGAGAAGTATAATGCGATAAAACTGGGTAGAGAAATCCTGATAGGCCGGTTATAAGACATGCCACCTGGATTCCTTGTGAGTGGAGCAGAATTAATGAATTAAGATCCCCCCCCCCCTTTTTTTTAAGTAGTTGGTGTTTTTTATGTTTAGGCTTGAAAAAGTTATTTGCTTTCAGGAAGTCCATAACAACTTGTTACGGAGTTCTAAAGTCCTTGTGATTTGACACAGTCTTATATGACTTTTTACTGTGTGAAATCTGATTGCATTTTTATAATGATTGGTTATCAAAATTTGCAAGTGGCTTTTTTTTTTTATGGAAAACAACTTTAACAATAAACCAGTAAAAATATAAAAATAGCAAAATTGTCAACAGGGCAGCCGAATTGCCCTTTTTTTAGGCTAAATACAGAATTAGAAGGATTAAGTTGACTTGGAGAACGATAAGCTAGCATTTGCATGGCTCTCTTGGTTGGGAAGCTTTGTCAAAAGTGTGAGATGAAAAACTCTGCAAAGTCAGGGCCTGGTTGGAAAGAGAAGACTGAAATCTGGTGGCTGAAATTTATCGGCCTTTTTCCTTTTTTAGCAGCATTACTGCCCCATAGAGTTTCCAGGGAGCGCCTGGTGGATTTGTTTTTTTTTTCTTGGATTTTTTTTTAAGCTTGTTGGATATTAGCATGTTTCTGTTTTAAATATCCAGTGGAATATGTATTTTTAAAAGCTTCCTCATTTAGTTTAATGAAGTTTCTTTAATGTATTATAAGATATCTTAAACATACAGAAAATGGTCTGACAATCACCTAATATAGCTACTTCTCAGCTTCTTTACCAAATCTTAACAGTTAAGATTGTTATATTTACTTTGGAATTTCTCTTGGTATTTATTGTGTGGCTTTTGGGGGATATATTTGAATTTTATTGTGTAGAAATATAATAAAAGCTTGCCATTCTTAGCCATTTTGAAGCGTACACATCAGTGACATCAATTACGTTCACCGTATTGTGCTACCATTACTACTGTCCATTTCCAAAAGTTTTTGCATCACTTCAAACAGAAACTCTACGCCTTTAGCAATAACTTCTGCTGGATGGTATGGGAATTCTATGTTTAACTTTTTGAGGAACCACCAAAATGTCTTCCCGTAAGTTGCCAAACTATTTTACATTCCTAACAACAATGCAAAAAATTAAAAAAACAGTTGCCTTCCAGTTGATTCCAGCTCACGACTACCCCGTGTGTTGCAGAGTAGAACTGCGCTATGAATTTGAATTGACTCGAGGGAAGCGAGTTTGGTTTTGGACCTTTCAGAAGCAGATTGCCAAGCTTTTCTTTCAATGCACCAGTGGATGGGTTCGAACCACCGATCTTTTGGTTAGCGGCTGAGGGCTTAACCATTTGCACCACTGGGTTCCCAATTTCTCCACATTGTCTCCAATACATGTTATTTTCTGTTTTTCTGACAAGAGCCATCATAGTGGGTATGAGGTAATAACCCCATTTGGGTTTTGGTTTGCATTTCCCTAATGAAGGAGCCTGGGTGGCATAGTGGTTAAGCGCTTGGCTGCTAACTGAAAGGTTGGCTGTTTGAACCCACAAGTCGCTCCACGGGAGAAAGATGTGGTAGTCTGCTTTCCTAAAGATTTACAGCCTCAGAAACCCAATGGGGCAGCTCTGCTTTGCCCTACAGGGTTAATGACTAGTGACTTTGACCATCTTTTCATGTCTTATTGGCCATTTATATATTTTCTTTGGTGAAATTCCTGTTGAAGTCCTTTGCCCATTTTTTAATTGGGTTGTCTTTTTGTTGTTGAGTTTTTAAAAAAATTTTATTTATTTTGTTTTTGTTGTTGAGAATGATATGCACAGCAAAACATACACCAGTTCAACAGTTTCTACATGTACCGTTTAGTGACATTGATTACATTCTTCGAGTTGTGCAACCATTCTCACCCTCCTTTTCTGAGTTGTTCCTCCCTCACTGACATGAATTCACTGCCCCTAAGGTTTATGACGAAACCCTGGTGGTGTAGTGGTTAAGAGCTACTGCTGGTAACCAAACGGTTGGCAGTCTGAATCCACTGGGCACACCTTGGAAACTCAGTGGGGCAGTTCTACTCTGTCCTATAGGGTCGCTATGAGTCGGAATTGACTTGATGGCAACAGGTTTCATTTTTTGACTTAAGGTTTATGAGGATGGCACAGGACCAGGCAGTATTTCATTCTCTTGCACATAGGGTCCCTGTCAGCTGGAACAGACTCAATGGAACCTAACAACAAGAACACAACTAAGGTTTGTTTCTGAGTTCTTTATATAGTCTGGATATTAAACCCTCACCGAATATATAGTTCTCAAATATTTTCTCCCATTCTGTAGATGTCTGTTCACTTTCTTGATAAAGTCTTTTCATTCACAAAAAATTTCATTTTGATGAAGCTCAGTTTATGTGTTTTCCTTTTGTTGCTCTTGTGACAATTCATTATCAAAAACAAGGTGTGGGGTTTACATTAACTTAACCCAAAGAATTTGGTATTTGTCATTGGTTCCTGAGAGATAAACCTCCAAAACTTTGGAATTTCCCCAGTAATCTAAATGTGGACTCCAGACTATGCCTAACCTAACAGGTTATGCTAATGAGGTGATTCTTGCCTGGGGGCTGGCCAGGTCCCCAAAAGACCCATCTGCAATCAATTGACCTCAGAGGAGAGGGTCTGGAGTTTGAATTTTGTAATGAGACCCCCTATAAAAGCTCTAGACAGGGAAGCTCCCGGGCTTCCTGGTTAGTGAAAGACCTCAGTGCAGGAAGAGTAGCGGTCTCTTTGGGGACCCTCCCAGACTGTGCCCTTTGTGTCTCTTTCTTTGTATCCTTTTTGCAGTAATAAAACTGTAATCGTAAATATGGCTTTTTCTGTGAGTTGTTCCAGGAAATTACTGAACCCAAGAGAGTAGTGGGAGCCAGTAGGTCAGAAAAGAGAGGGACTGGGGACCTCTGAATTTATAGCTGGTATTTTTTTTTTTTTCTAAGGGGGTAGAGGGAACCCTAAATTTGTAACCAGCAGGTTAGAAATGAGGGAACTGCCCCCCCCAGCCCCCACTTGCGTCTTGTATCCCAGAGGGGTAGTTGGAAAACCCCTAATTTGTAGCCAGCAGATCAGAAGTGAGGGGTGTCCTGGGGACTCTCAAGCTTGGGGCCGATGTCAGATGTCCTGGGGCTGACTTGACAGCCTGGAGGGCTGTACCCTTTAACTTGTTGTGGTCTAACTTAGCTCCAGGTGGCTCAGGGCAGAGGAAGAAGCACTGCAGGTACGGCTAGTTTCAGAAAAGAAGTGAAACAGAAGGGGACAGCACTGATTGTATGTTTCATTAATCCTTAACAGTTTGGTGTCAGAAAAGAGGCAGTTTTTATTTATGTTGATTGTTATTCTTGTACAAAGCCTTAAAGTTTTACCAGTATGTTTTTTTCTGAGACTTTTATGGCTTTAGTTCTTATATTTAGGTCATTGACCTATTTGAGTTAATTTTTATATGTGGTATAAGGTACTGTATTTTTTTTTCAAGGAGTAAACATACAGGTACTGCTGAGGCTCATATGAATCCTTGCTGATTCTGTATGCCTCTCTTTAGGGATAAATACTGCCATGAATTAAGTAATTATTGCCATCGCATTTTTATATTTTTACTAACGTGTATATATCCACAAGAGTATATATATATATGCTTGTTTGGTATATTGGGAGCCCTGGTGAGTAGGAATTGACTCAGGCAACCGTTTTCTTTTTTAAGGTGGCGCAGTGGTTAAGAGCTCTGCTGCTAACCAAAAGGTCAGCAGTTCGAATCCACCAAGCCGCTCCCTATGGAAGAACCCTATGGAGCAGTTCTCGTCTTCCCTATTGGGTTGCTCTGGGTGGGAATTGACAGCAACGGAGCTTTTTTTGGTCTGTTTTAGTATATTGTACAAGGAGCTCTGGTAACAAAGCAGTTAAGCACTTGACTAACTGAAAGGTCAGTAGTTCAAACCCACCAGCTGCTCCACGGGAGAAAGATGTGGCAATCTGCTTCTGTGAAGATTTACAGCTTTGGAAACGCTTTGGGACAGTTCAACTCTGTCCTGTAGGGTTGCTATGAGTCAGAATGACTCGATGGCCACGGGTTAGTATATTGTACGTATGATTTTGCAACTTGCTTTTTTGTATAACATTGTTTTGATATGTAGTCATGTTGATAGATGTATCTGTAGTTCATTTATTTTAATTGTTCTATAGTATTCCATTGTATGAGTAGTTTGTTCATGGATACTTACAAGTTTCTGACTTTTTGCCAATTATTAACAATGCTGTAGTGAATATTCTTGGATGTGTTGTGTTGTTTACATGTGAGTAAGTTTCTCTATAGCCTAGGAAATTCTTAGGTTGTAGGTATGAGCATCTTCAACCTTATTAGATAATACCGAATTACTCTTCAAAATACTAATACCTGTCAGCAGGTTGTGAGAACTACCATTTTGCATTCTTCTTAGCAGACATTTTGGAATCGACTGTGCGGTAACGGGTTTTTTCTTTTTTTTTGGTTTAGCAAACATTTGGTGGTGTCAGACTTTTAAGTTTTTGCCAGTCTGATGGGTTGTTTTAATTTGCTTTTCCCTGATTATTAATGAGATTGAGCTTCTTTAAGTCCATTTATTCTATGTATAGGTTTCCTTTTTGGTAAATTGCTTATTTGTATCTTTCATTAATTTTTCTATTGAGTTTGCCTTTTCCATCATTGGTTTGTAGCTCTCTTTATATGTATTCGATACTAATCCTCTCTGAGTTACCGTGTTGCAAATATCTTCTCTCAGTGTATGGCTTTGTTGTGCAAAAGTTTTACATTTTTCATCCCAATTTTTTATTTTGAAGAATATCAACCCTACAGAACAGTACAAGGCTCCTGGCTCCTTGTTCCAACTCTGCCCATTTTAGAGTGAAAGAAACTGAAGTTATTATAATTTGCTCAGTCACGGAGCTAGTTGGTGTTGGAGCTAGGTTTTGAACTTGAGCAGTGTGGCTCCAGAATCTGCACGCTTAACCACAAATATGATTCTGTGCCCTTGGCCAGATTATTTAGCTTCTCTGTCCTGTTTCCTCCTTTGTAAAATGTGGATAATAGTGCCTAACTCATAGGATTGTTATGAGAAGTCAGAGGCATAGTGCTTAGAATAATATGTGCCAGATAGTGAGCGCTCAGTAAATGTTTGCCATTATGTTTGCATTATTAAGGGTTTGAACTCATGCGTATCTCTGAATTTTTACCAAATAAGTGGACTAAACCTTAAATGTGAATTTATATACCGAAAGGTAGAAATGACTGATGTTTTTTTCTGCCTTTTTAATTTTATCTTCTTATTGTATTTTAAGACGAAAGATAACAGTTAAAAGCAAAGTCGAATGCTGAGCTGGAGCTCCCATTGGTAAGAGAATGAGTTTGTTTTGAAATAAAACAGGATTTTTTACCTGCTTTTTAAAAATAGGAATATTAGGATCATTACTAAAAGCGCGAAGTATTACATATTGGTTGAATGTAAACATGGTTCAGCTTTGTACCTTTATGCTTTTGAAAGACCTTAGTCGATTATAGCAATGTTTTGAAGAAGTAGATCGCATAATACATATGTTCAAACCCAGTCATTTAAAATACTTTTCTTCACATGCTCTCTTGTTCGTTGTATCAGTAACCATATCGCCATTAGAGAGATGGTATTTCCATTCAGTTAGAAGCAGCCTTAATATGCTGATATAGATCATACGGGTAGCATTCTGTGTGATATGGCAGAGATAACAAAATTCTAGGAGCAGCAGCAGCAGGAGAATGTTCAGGAGAACACAACATAGTTCAGGTCTTTTTTGTGTATTTTCATAACTTTACGAACAGGTGAAATAAATTCATATTTTTCACCTGCAGTTTCAGACTAGAGAAAGGCCCATGTTGATGCTTGAAGACGAAAAACAAATTGTCAAGGCAACAGGTACTGCATTTCTCACTCGGCAGGATCTGATCTCTTCTCAGCTGTGTTATGGAAAACTAGAGAACAAGGAACCTTTTGTTCCAAGGCCTGACGTTGAAACATTAGCAAAATATTATTACATTAATCAAGCCAAGAAACTTAGGTGTTTCTGAACCAAGAGTGAGATTTCACAGAAATTCAATTAGAGCGTTAGAAGGAACTTGTGCGATATGCTTGCATTTTTGGGCTTACACAAAAATTAGCTTCTGAAAAAGAGACCTAAACGTAGAGGTTTAGTAGTAGTTCATTCATTTAACTAATACCTAAGTACTGAGTGTGTATCCAGTCAACTGTTTAGGATGCTGGGGATATAACAGCAAACAAAACAAAGTCCTGCCTTCTGGAGCTTACATTTTAGAAGGACTGACAGAAATTATGAAATATGTCTGGAAGTCTTAAATGCAGTAAAGAAAAAATAAAGCAGGATAAGAAGATAGGATATGTGTGACTAGGTAAGTGCAGTTTTATCAGAATTTTTTTTTCTCTTATTTTTTTCTTTTAAGTCAGTCTCTCACATAAACCCATATACACCTTGCTACACACTGCTAATTACTCTCGCCCTAATGAGACAGCCCACTGTCTCCGTCCACTCCCTCTTTTCGTGTCCATTTCGCCAGCTTCTAACCCCCTCCACCCTCTCATCTCCCCTCCAGGCAGGAGATGCCAACACAGTCTCAAGTGTCCACCTGATCCAAGAAGCTCACTCCTCACCAGCATCCCTCCCCAACCCACCGTCCAGTCCAATCCACGTCTGAAGAGTTGGCTTTGGGAATGGTTCCCGTCCAGGGCCAACAGAATGCCTGGGGGCCATGACCACTGGGGTCCTTCCAGTCCCAGCCAGAGCATCAAGCCTGGTCCCTTATCAGAATTTGCTAGCCATCTATCTGCAGCACTTTGGTGTGCAAACTATGAGTGTTGGCCTTTGGCAGGAATGTAGAGCACAACTCGGGACAAATGATATTAAGAACTCAGAATGAAAATAATGAAATGAGAAATGAACAAAAGCTGTGTTCATTGTGAACTATTTAAAAGATGAGAAGGAATGAACCATTCGATACAATCTTAACACAGTTTTAAGAAGTCTTCCTTTTCCGGAAAAATTGACATTCCTTTGTTTTAAAACATTTTATATGATTATTCCTTCTGTGTATTATTTTTATGATTAGAAGGAGGAAAACAAAACAGAAAACCAAGCCTGTTGCCATTGAGTTGATTCTGACTCACAGTGACCCTACAGCTTTTAATATTTATAAGGAGCAGAGCTTATAAAATATTAAAAGCTGTAGTTACTTCAAAGTACTATTCTTTGAGTTAGAGGTGACAGTGTTGACTACATATACTAGGAACTGATTTTCAGCAGTATTGTTAGATGAATTAATCTGTGTAAACTTTCATCTAAATGTATCTGTAAGTAAGTTGGTTTGTGGTCCCATTACAGAGAATCTGATTTGAAGGGGACCCTTGTCCTCAATGCAGTGATAAAACCAACTGGCTAACCACTGTATTTTCTTAGTTTTACTTGCTCATCTATCAAGGATTAGGGTTATCAAGGGCTTGTGTAAGATTTGGCTGCTCAATTCAATACCAGGCTGTACAGATGGAGGATTTAGCTTTCTCAGTATATTTAACTTTTCCCATAAAATAAACTAATGTGTAACATGGCAATTGTACTTATGAGGACCGAAATTTTAGGCTAGTGAGGAAATCTGAAGAAACCATTGAAATTTTTCCTCTTTAAGATTCAGAGCAGTGTTCTTAGAATGAGAATGGCTGATTATAAAACGTATAAATTCCAAGTTGTGTATTTCAGAAGAAACAAATTCCAATGTAGTAGTAAAACATTGGGTGTTCATATTTACCTCCTGGAATCATTATCTTTTTATCCATATTGACACAGTTATTCCATGTATTTGAGTACAAATACATGTATTTGGTCCAAACTGTCATGTGTGTTGAACACTTGGCCTGATTGACTGTGCTGTGTATTATGTTAAAGTGTTCCTCACTTCTTCCCAGTTGATTTGCTGATGTGACCTGAAAGAAACGTTTAAAATGGCTTTGTAAGAGAGACTTTGCCAGGGTATTAATCTGGCAGCATGGCATTTTGTCTTAATGCAGAATTGTCATGAAAATAAATCCTGACTGCTGTTTACCTATTTCAGTTCAGGCACGAAGCATATTAGTGTAAAAGATCAAAATTCTTAGTATTTCTTAACATTATATTATGGGTAAGTATATTAAAAAAAAACAAACCTGTTGCCATCGAGTTGGATTCTGACTCATAGCAACCCTATAGGACAGGGTAGAACTGCCCCCTACAGTTTCCAGGGTGCATCTGGTTGATTAGAACTGCTGTCCTTTTGGTTAGCAGCTGTAGCTCTTAACCATTATGCTACCAGGGTTTCCTGGGTAAGTATATAAAAAAAAAAAACTATAGGAGGGACAAAATCTTTCATTTGATTGTGGTTTTAAAATAGTGTTATTACTACATGTGACCATTATTGTTTTATTGGCGCACTTTTTCAAGGGGAAGGAATATTCACTGCAGATTGCTAACCTTGCTTACCCTTTGGTTTGTTACTCTGCTTCCTGAGCAGTCTCCTGGAGCTGTTGGGCAGCTGGTTTCCTTTCTTTGGGGGAGGGGAATGGTAATGGTAAAGAGCACTGGGTATGTTTCAACTATGAAGTATTTTGAAGCATGAAGCTGTAGATTGCCATATGAGATTATTTTCCTAAATGTACGTGGTAGCACCACATAAATGTTTGGTGGTTCAAACCCACCAGTGGCTCCAGGGGAGAAAGATGTGGTGGTCTGCTACTGTAAAGATTACAGCCTCAGAAACCCTGTGGGGCAGTTCTACTCTGGCCTATAGGGTCACTATGAGTTGGATTCAATTCGGTGGCAATGGGTTTTATAGGATTTTCTAGGCTGTAGTCTTTTTTTTTTTTTTTTTTTTAGTCTTTTACAGGATTAGATAATATACCCACTCCTCACTTACCGACATGGCTAGTTACCAAAGATCAGGTTTTTATGCAAAAATCAGTGCTATGCGAAAGTAGAGGACGACCACATCATTGTGTAACTGCCAAATTACATCATTATGTAACAGCCAAACCACTGCAAATCATAAGTGCAAGCCACTGAGAATTATGGCCCAACCAAGTTGACGGATAACCCTCATAGCCAGCTTACTCTTGCCTCGCACCTTGGTGTTTGTTACTGCCAGGTGTACGTCATTAATGTGCGAAACAGTTGGATAGTAGATTTTTTCTATTGTTGTAAATGCAAAATGTCGGATAACAAGGTGGCCGATAAGTGAGGAGTGGGTGTATACCTCTTTATGGGAGGATATCGCCAGGTCTTTCTCCTGCAGAGCTGCTGGGTGGGTTCAAACCACCAACGTTTCAGTTAGTAACCAAGAATTTAGCCGTTGTGCTACCAGGGCTCCCATTTCTTTAAAAAATATATGTATTTTTTGGTCTTCCATCTTCTCCTTTGGTGACTTAATAATAAATGTTTATGAGGCTGCTTGAAATTGTTGTGCAACTCACTGATGTTTTGTGAACTTTTTTTAAAGTGTTTTTTCTGTTTTAGTTTGGATGGTTTCTATTGCTGTGTCTTCAAGTCCACTAATCTTTTCTTCCGTGCCTAATCTGCCATTAATCCCATCAAGTATATTTTTCATCTTAGATATTGTAGTTGTTATCTCTAGACATTTCATTTGGGTCTTTTTTATATATTTCATGCTTCTACTTAACATTTTCATTTTCTTGTAGCTTGAACGTGTGAAATACAAGTATAATAATGCCTTTGAGTACTAATTTTATCTTCTGTGTCATTTAAGGGCTTGTTTCAATTGTTTTCCTCCTCACATGGGTCCTGTTTCCCTGCTTCTTTGGATGCTGCTAATTTTTTATTAGATGCCAAACCGAAAAACAAACCTGTTGCTGTTGAGTCGATTCTGATTCATGACGACCCTATAGGACAGAGCTGAACTACCCCGTAGTGTTTCCAAGGAGTGGCTGGTGGATTTGAACTGCTGACTTTTTGGTTAGCAGCTGAGCTTTTAACCACTGTGCCACCAGGGGTCCTATTAGATGCCAGACATTGTAAATTTTACCCTCTTGGTGTTGTGTTTTATATTCCTTATCTTCTTGAGCTTTGTTCTTTGACTTGCTTAAGTTACTTAGAAATGGTTTGATCCTTTTGGGTCTTTTAACCTTTGTTTAGTCTAGGGCTAAGTTTGTCCACTACAGACACAAAACCCTTGTAAGTACTCTGCCTAATGCCCCATAAACAATTAGGTTTTCACTCTAGCTGATTGGAAAGGAACTATTCCCAGCCCTGTGGAGGTTCAGGGATTGTTCCTTTAGGCTGGTTCTTTTTTAGCCCTAATGTGGTTTCCTCACCTACATGTTCTAGTCAGTACACACATGAAGACTTGAGGATTTACCCTCTGCAGATGTCTGGCATTTTCTGTGTATTGCTGTCCTGTTTGGTACTGTGCTTTGTAAGCTCTAGCCACCTTGGGCTTCTGCGACTCCAGCTTCATCTCTTCAACGCTGGTTGAGTGCTGGGCTACACCTTAGTTTCCCCTCTCTGTACTACAGCCTGGGACCTTTCTCTAAGCAGTAAGCTTGGGCAGTTGTAAGATTCATCTAGTTTCTTTTCTTTTTTCTCAGGGATCACTGTCGTTTGTTGCCTGATATCCAATGTTTTAGAAACTACTATTTCATATATTTTGTGTGGTTTTTAGTTTAAGCCAGGTGGGTTAATCTGTCCATATCACTACATCTTGGCCAGAAGCAGAAGCTGATGCGTCTGACTTTTAAATATTTAGTTTTCTAATTCTTGAGTGATTAAAAGCTTTAAAGTATTATTTACCCCTCCTTAATTTTTTTTCTGTAAAATATACATAATCTAAGTATCTTTGATTTAAAGATTAAAACTAGGAGGTAAAATTATTTTTAAAAGTTGGAATGTACTTAAGGCCTTGACAATAAATCTGTTTTATTTCCTATGCTTTACAGCATGACTAATTGCAGTAGAATCCAAATTAAAGTCTGTGAGAGACTGACTGCTAATTTCTCTTAATTTGTCACGGTATACCAGCTTCATTTCTGATTCTTATTTACACTTATATAAAATACAATCCTAGTTATAAAAAAAAAATCATTGATGTTCCATTGTAATTCTCTCCTTTCAAAATTTCTCTGGTGTTTGTCCAGAAAAAAGATTTGGGTTTGTTAAATGAATTTTTTTTTTTTTTAATGGGGAAACAGAAGCCTTCATAGTATAGTATATCTAGTTTCAGCTATAATAGTGTAGCAAGTAACTTCTCTCAAATTAATTTTATATTTAATAAGGTTTTCAATGGAATCTTTCCCAAGTAGTATTTTTGTTGTATAAACAGTGTTTGGAAATCTTGATACTTCAAACATGTTACAAAGATGGTTTATTTAAAAACTGACTTAATGTCATAAATGATGCTAGTATTTTCAGAATTGGAAATGTTGGGTTGCAGATGTTTTTATAAACACTGCTATTTTAATAAAATGTTGATGAATTTCTTAATGCTAAAAGAATATCTTTCCTACTTATTTAAAGCTATTTACAGATGATAACTTCACAAACCGAAGTGAAACCTAAGAACAGTGCCTAGTGTGAAAGTACTTAAAGCAGAGACACTTAGCTGCCCACCTAGTTTTACTTGTTGATCCTGATGAGATGAAGTTTTTTTGTTTATTTCTTCTAGCCCAGAGTCTTTAATACTGGCTGAAAAATAATCCAGTATAAACAGTCTAAAAAGCATGAAATAATTAGAGACCAAACATTCACTACTATATTTTGGCTGCCAATTGATTGAGCTTAGTATGTTGATCAGAATTAAAAAGTTGTTTACTTCACACTAGGCCCTACTAGAAGCATCTCTGCCTTCCACCCAGGAAAGCCAGGTATATGTAGGGATGCTGATATATTGGCAGTGCTGAAAGTTGTGTGGGAATTCCAGAAAGCTTGTAACAGCTGATAATTGCTCTTCTGTTGCTGGCCTTAGAGGAAAGAGAAAATAAATGCTGCTTGTAAAATCTTACTGGAAAGATGGCTAAACTAGTTTATATAAGTAACTTCTTTTAAGTAGACAGAAACATTCTGATTTCACTCTTCTCTGAATGGAAAAGTTTGAAAGCATGCATGAACTCAAAATTATGTATCTTTATAAACTTCTGTGGTCTTAGTCCCTTTTCTAGAACCTAGGGTTGAAGTCAATAATTGTCAGTTGTTGTTAGGTGCCGTTTAGTCGTTTCCGACTCATGGAAACCCCACGTACAACAGAACAAAACACTGCTCGGTCCCGCAGTGTCCTCACAGTCATTGCTTGCTTGAGCCCATCATTGCAGCCACTGTGTCAGTTGTTGTTGTTAGTTGTTAGGTGCCATCGAATTGGCTCTGACTCACAGCGACCCTATGCACAACAGAATGAAACACTGCCTGGTCCTGAGCCATCCTTACAATTGTTGTTATGCTTGAACCCATTGTTGCAGCTGCTGTGTCAATCCACCTCGTTGAGGGTCTTCCTCTTTTCCACTGACCCTGTACTTTGCCAAGCATGATGTCCTTCTCCAGGTTCTGATCCCTCCTGACAACACGTCCAAAGTATGTAGACGCAGTCTTGTCATCCTTGCTTCTAAGGAGCATTCTGGTTGTACTTCTTCTAAGACAGATTTATTTGTTCTTCTGGCAGTCCATGGTATATTCAATATTCTTTGCCAACACCACAATTCAAAGGCATCAGTTCTTCTTCGATCTTCCTTATTCATTGTCCAGCTTTCACATGCATATGATGCGATTGAAAATACCATGGCTTGGGTCAGGCGAACCTTAGTCTTCAAGGTGACATCTTTGCTCTTCAACGCTTTAAAGAGGTCCTTTGCAGCAGATATACCCAATGCAATGCATCTTTTGGTTTCTTGACTGCTGCTTCCATGGCTGTTGATTGTGGATCCAAATAAAATGAAATCCTTCACAACTTCAGTCATTTCTCAGTTTATCATGATGTTGCTCACTGGTCCAGTTGTGAGGATTGTTGTTTTCTTTATGTTGAGGTGCAATCCATACTGAGGGCTGTGGTCTTTGATCTTCATTAGTAAGTGCTTCAAGTCCTCTTCACTTTCAGCAAGCAAGGTTGTGTCATCTGCTTAACGCAGGTTGTTAACGAGTCTTCCACCAATCCTGATGCCCCGTTCTTCTTAATATAGTCCAGCTTTTCATATTATTTGCTCAGCATACAGATTGAATAGGTATGGTGAAAGAATACAACTCTGGCGCACACCTTTCCTGAGTTTAAACCAATCAGTATCCCCTTGTTCTGTCTGAACAATGGCCTCTTGATTTATGTAAAGGTTCCTCATGAGCACAATTAAGTGTTCTGGAATTCCCATTCTTCACAACGTTATCCATAATTTGTTATGATCCACACAGTCGAATGCCTTTGGATAGTCATGCTTATTTGAAAGTGATATATATGATCTTTCTGGATAGAAATTACCATATGAGATTATTTTCCTGAGTGTGTTTGGCTTAGAAATATCAGTATATTTTTCAGGGTGTTTATCATATTCAGCATATTTAGTAGATATTATATCAGGCAGTTTGCAAACTAGAATTTTTCTAGTGTTTTTTAAAATCATATATCAGTATACAGATACCAATATTAAACTAGCTAAATTACTGCTTTTCTGTTCTAGAATTCAGCATACATTTAAAATAAAATGACAACCTCCTGGAGTGACCGGTTACAGAATGCAGCAGATATGCCTGCTAACATGGATAAGCATGCCCTGAAAAAGTATCGACGAGAAGCATATCATCGGTGAGTATTTTGTCTGTATAATCTTCAGAACAACTCTTTGAAGTGTGTGTGTTTTATCGATGATGAAATTAATGTACAGAGAAGTAGTTTATCCCAGATCGTATAGCTAATTTGTGACTCAGACTTCATCCAAAGTATAGACTTTTAATCTCTAACTAGTGTACTACACAGCTTGTTATATCTACTATAAAGTCCTCAAGAGTAGATCATCTTCAGCTGCTAAAAGATTGCACCTTAGTTAATAAGAAAGAAATTCTTAACTAACATTTACCCCAAATTGATGTAATTATTAAACAGAATAATTGTGCCTACTGGCTTCTGCATGTTGGATTGAATGTGGGTATCTTTGGGTATTTTCAAAGCATTTTTGTATTGGTTTAGACTTTATGATTTACTCTAATTTTTCCTTTAAAAGGTTAAAATATCTATTTATTTACTTACCATTTTATACAGGTTCAGTTAAATGCCTGCTTCTGCTTAAATCTTAAGTAGCTAAGATTCTTGGAAGTGAATATTATATTTAGAAATCAATTATTTTGGGCAGAAATTAGAAGTTTACACTTTCAGTGAATTTATAGCATGGAAAGATCTGGGCCCTACTAGAACCATCTCTGCCTTCCACCTAGGAAAGCCAGGAATAAGTGGAGATACTGATATATTGGCAGCGCTAAGGGCTGTATGGGAATTCTGGAAAGCTTATATCAACTGATAATTAATTGCTCTCCTGTTTCTGGCCTTAGAGGAAAGAGAAAATAAATACTACTTTTTAAAATCTTACTGGAAAGATGGCTAAACTAGTTTATACAATTAACTTTTTTTAAGCAGACGAAAACATAATTCTGATTTCACTCTTCTCTGAATAAAAAAGCTAGGTCAGAATTAGGTAACATTTTAGTGTTTCCAATACCAACATTTTGAAGAAAATAGTTATTTGATATCGAGTGTTTTGAAAATTAATGTTACCAGAAGTTGGTTATAAAGTAGACTGGTACTAATGATCCTCTACCATGTGTGAGACATGTTACTAAATACCACGTGAGAATTAAAGTGTAAAACAACGTGTTTGTATATGTCTGTATAAATAAAGCACATGTTTTTGGAATAGTCTGTATTATATGTGTTATTAGGTGCTGTCGAGTTGGCCCCTGACTTCTAGTGACCCCATGCACAGTGGAACAAAGTGCTGCCCGATCCTGCACCATCCCCATGATGAGTTGCAGATCGGACCATTGTGATCCATAGGGCTTTCTCGTTGGCTCATTTTTGGAAGTACACCAGCAGGCCTTTCTTCCTGGTCCGTCTTAGTCTAGAAGCTCTGCTGACACCTGTTGAGCATCGCAGCACCTTAACTAACATGCACGCGCCGACAGGTGGTGGCTGTGCACGAGATGCGTTGGCTGGACATTGAAGCCGGATCTGCCACACAGAAGGCAAGAGTTTTGACCACTAAACTACCAAACTCTTGTGTATAGGGTGTTTTATACTTTTGGGCATATTTTTTATGTTTAATTATTTGCTTAGTCTTTTTGCCGTAAAATATACATTTGGTTAGCATGTAAGTAACATTTTTAGGAGCAGAAACAAAGGCTAGACTTATGCAATGAAGAGACATCATCTAGTAAACTTTAAGTATCCTAATTGTATTTAATATGTCATAGCCTGACTGCATCTGACTCATTAGGAATAATAATTCTGGGAAGTTCCTCACCCTCCATTCTGCACGTAGTAGGATACAATCTGAAATAATAGAAGCAACAGAAAAAGCATTTTCAAGAGTTTGAATTTTTAGGTCATCTTAAAATATGTTTTCAATAATATATTTTTAATAATAAATTGCGTTATTAAACTCATAAGTATTTGCTTTTGTTAATTAAATACAAACCATTTAGAAGAAATTAACTTTAGGTGCCTGGTGAAGCCAATTTGTAGAGTATTTTGTCTCTGGGGCTTTTTTTTTTTGGGTGGTAGAGTATACACAAATAAAACATTTGCCATTCCAGCCATTTTTACATGTACAATTCAGTGACATTAATTATGTTCACTGTGTTGTGAAACCATCATCACTAGCTGTTTCTAAATTTTTTCCTCACCTTTAACAAGAACTCAGTGCTGTTTAAGCAATAACTCCCCTTTCCACCTCCCACCTGTCCCTGGTAACCACTAGTAAACTTTGGTCTCTAGGCATCTGCCTGTTCAAGATATTTCATATAACTGGAACCATACAGTATTTGTCCTTTGTGTCTGACATATTTCACCCAGTGTACAGGTTTTAAGGTTTATCCATAATCGTAGCATGTATTACAACTTCCTTTTTCTTTATGGCTAAATAATATTCCATTGTATGCGTATACCACATTTTGTTTATCCATTCATCTGTTAATGGACGGTTGGGTTGTTTCAACATTTTGGCTTGTTGTGAATAATGTTGCAATGAACGTCAGTCTACAAGTATCTGTTTGAGTCCCTGCTTTCTACTCTTTCGGGTATATACCTAGAAGTAGAATTGCCGGGTCATATGGTAATTCTATGTTTAACTTTTTTGAGGAACTGCCAAGCTGTTTTCCACAGTAGCTGTACCATTTTACAGTTCCACCAGGGTTTGTTATTAAAGACATTTATTTGAGGTGGTAACTTATTACTGGTTAAATTAGGCAGACTCTCATGATCATTTATCATAAACTGTACGCATGTAATGCTTTAGAATTCCCTTTTCAAAGAAGTTAAATATTCTTAGTTAAGTATATAAATATCTAACATCCAAATTTTTTCTTGCTTTACTCTTGGTCTTCTCAGTTTCAATATGGAAATGAAGGTCCTGTGTCATAATTAAGAAACTGGCCTTAAGAATGTATGACTGTTGTTTCCTCCTCCCTTTCCTTATTGTGGTTGTTGAGTGTTCTCGGTTGAGAATAGTCATTGGGCCAAACCCTTTATTGGAATATGTTTTGCTAATTGGCCAGGAAATAGACTGAGCTGTGCAGATGTCTTAGTGGCTTGAAGGAGGCAGGCTAGAAAAGTACTTTTGAATAGTTCTTGTTTAACACCTAGAATCTGATAGTTATCACTATAAATCAAAATTTGTATTTGCTAAATACAAGAATGGAACAACTGGATTTTTCATCTGCCCTCCATGGTGACTGTGCCCAGGATGCGGAAGTCAGGTATTTGGTTTTACCGTTTTAAAATTCTGATAATTATAGTACAGCCAGTGTTTTTGTAAGACAGTGAAGTGGTTTTTTTCTTTATGAACACAGGCTGTGAATTTAGCAGTGGTATTTATCATGTTAAACTGAATTTTGATAAGTAACTGGGCTTTTGAATTTTTGATTAACCAGTCTTGCACTTGTTTTGAAAAATTGTATCACTTTGTTTTTAGTTCTTCATATACATATCTCAGATTTTTTTAATTGGAATTTAGGTCTCCAAAGCCATGCTAGTCTTTATTTAAACATTAAATAACAGTTTCTTCTCAAATCAGAGTAAATTGGTTATACTTGTTTATGAAGTAGAAGGAATCTGTGTACATACATGTAGAGTTATTGTGTTGTACATGTGGCTTGGCATGCTGGTAGAGTTAGAAGGGTTTATGGTAAATTTTTTTTTTTAATCTCAAATTAAAAGTGGGAATCAGATTATATGCAGAGACAGCCAGACTGGTAAATTTTAATTTCTTTCCCTTACCACTTGCGAATATCACGTGAATGTCATTCAGCTTTTAAGTTATATCATCAATCAAGCTGAATAATCTGTCATTTTAGTGCAAATACGAATATTCAAATGCATAAATTGTTAAGATTTCCACAGTCTTTGTGTTTTTATTGTGGTGAAAATATATACAGGAAAACATTTGCCACTTCAACAATTTCTACATGTATAGTTCAGTGACGTTGATTATATTCTTCATGTTGTGCAAACATTATTGCTCTCCATTTCCAAATTATTCCACACCATTAACATAAACTCAGTGATCCCTAAGGAAAAATTTCCCTTTTCCCCCTCCTTCCCACCCCTGTAACCACTAATTAGCTTTGGTTTCTGTATAGTATTTGCTTGTTTCACGTAAGTGAGATCATACAGTATTTGTCCTTTTTGTAACCGACTTATTTCATTCAGCATAGCGTTTTCTAGGTTCCTCCGTGTTGTGGTATGCATCAGGACTTCATTTCTCTAGATGTCTCAGTAATATCCTATTATGTGTATATATACCACATTTTGTTTTATCCATTCATCTGTTGATGGACATTTCAGGTGTTTCCACCTTTTGGCTTTGTGAAAAGTGCTGCAGTGAACATTGACGTATAGAATTCTATTTGTGTTCCTGCTTTCACTTCTTCTGGTTGTGTGCCTAGGATTGGGATTGATGGGTCATACGGTAGTTCTATTTCAACATTTTGAGGAGCCATCAAACTGTTTTCCCCAGCACGTGAACCATTTACATTCTCACCAACAATGGATGAGGGTTCCAGTTTCTCCATAACCTCGCCAACACTTGTTGTTTTCCGTTTTTATTAATCATTACCATTCTAATCGGGGCAAGGTGGTGTCTCATTGTAGTGTTTGATTTGCACCTTCCTAATGGGAGGAGCCCTGATGGCTCAGAGATTAAGTGCTCAGCTGCTAACTGAAAGGTCAGTGGTTTGAACCCACCAGCCACAGGAGAAAGATGTGGCAGTCTGCTTCCATAAAGATTACAACCTTGGAGACCCTATAAAGCAGTTCTACTCTGTCCTATAGGGTCACTGTGAGTTGAATCTACTCGATGGCAACAGTTTTTTATGAATTTGATTTTTTTAAAAAAATTTTTATTGCGCTTTAAGTGAAAGTTTACAAATCGTTAGTCTCTCGTACAAAAATTTATATACACCTTGCTGTATACTCCAAGTTGCTCTCCCCCGAATGAGCACACTCCTTCACTCCACTCTCTCTTTTTGTGTCCATTCGGCCAGGTTCTGACCCCTCTGTCCTCTCATCTCCCCTCCAGACAGGAGATGCCCACATAGTCTCATGTGTCTACTTGATCCAGGAAGCTCAGTCTTCACCAGTATCATTTTCTATCCCATAGCCCAGTCCAATCCCTATCTGAAGGGTTGGCTTTGGGAATGGTTCCAGTCTTGGGCTAACAGAAGGTCTGGGGACCATGACCTCCAGGGTCCTTCTAGTCTCAGACCGTTAAGTCTGGTCTTTTTACGAGAATTTGAGGTCTGCATCCCACTGCTCGCCTGTTCCCTCAGGGGTTCTCTGTTGTGTTTCTTGTCATGGTTGTAGCCTGGCACCATCTATTTCTTCTTGTCTCAGGCTGATGTAGTCTCTGGTTTATGTGTCCCTTTTTGTCCCTTGGGCTCATAGTTACCTTGTGTCTTTGGTGTTCTTCATTCTCCTTTGGTCCAGGTGGGTTGAGACCAATTGATGCATCTTAGATGCCTGCTTACTAGTGTTTAAGACCCCAGATGCCACTCTCCAAAGTGGGATGCAGAATGTTTTCTTAATAGGTTTTATTATGCCAATTGACTTAGATGTCCCCTGAAACCATGGTCCCCAAATGAATTTGATTTTTAACAACTAAAGATGTTGAGCATCTTTTTACGTGCTTGTTGGCCATTTGAATATCCTCTTTAGTGAAATGTCTGTTCAGGTCCTTTGTCCATTTTTTTTTCTTAATTGTATTTTAGATGAAAGTTTACAGAACAAACTAGTTTCCTTAAACAGTTAGTATACATATTGTTTTATGACATTGGGTAACAACTCCACGACATGTCAACACTCTCCCTTCTCCACCTTGTGTTCCTTATTACCAGCTTTTCTGTTCCTTCCAGCCTTCTAGTCCTTAATCCTGGGCTGTTGTGTCCTTTTAGTCTCATTTTGTTTTATGGGCCTGTCTTAATCTTTGACTGAAGGGTGAACCTTGGGAGTGACTTCATTACTGAGCTAAAAGAGTGTCCAGGGGCCATACTCTTGGTGTTTCTCCAGTCTCTATCAGGCCAGTAAATCTAGTCTTTTTTTGTGAGGTGGAATTTTGTTTTACATTTTTCTCCAACTCTGTCCGGGACCATCTATTCTGATCACTGTCAGAGTAGTTGGTAGTGGTAGCCGGGCACCATCTAGCTGTACTGGACTCAGCCTGGTGGAGGCCATGGTGGCTGTGGTCCATTAGTCCTTTGGACTAATCTTTCCCTTGTCTCTTTAGTTTTCTTCATTCTTCCTTGCTCCCAAAGGAGTGAGACCTGTGGGATATCCTAGATGGCCGCTCACAGGCTTTGTCCATTTTTTGATTGGGTTGTTTATTTGTTAAGTTGAAGACTTTTTAAAAAATATATATTTTGGATATTAGATCCTTATTGGATGGATATATGGTTCCTGAAAAATCTCTCCCAATCACTAGGTTGTTTTTTCACTGTTGATAAAGTTCTTTGGTGAACAAAATGAATAGCCTTTTTATAAGTTGAAAATTGGGTGGAAAATATAGGTCCTCAGGAATGCTGAGGAGCCATGCTCCTTTAATAATGTGTAGATGGAGTATTAAGTTGTCAGAATAAGAAGTGTGAGCTAGAGTATCAGAAATATGTTAAGTTTTTTTTTTTTTAATATGTCATTCTAATGCCTTTATTGGTGTTTCACATTGCCAGGCAATGACAAGTGAGGATTCAGGGCCTGGTAAGATTATTTTTAGCCTGTTTATTTCTCCTGAAAACATTCTATCCATGGCATACTATTCAGCAGTAAAAAAGAATGAACTACTGATATGTACGACACCTTGGATGGATCTCAAGAAAATTATGTTGAATAAAAAAAAGCCAATCTCTAAAGGTTACATACTGTGTAGTTTCATTTCTGTAACATTCTTGAAATGACAAAATTATGGAGATTGAGGACAGATTAATGGTTGCCAGGGGTTAGGATGGGGTGAGTGGAGGGAGGTGAGTATGGCTATAAAATGGTAGCATAAGGGATCCATGTAGCGATGGAACTGTTTTGTATCTTGATTGATGGTGGTTACATAAATCTACACACATACAAACTCACACACACTAATTACACACAAATGAGTACATGTAAAAGTGGTAAAATCTGAATAAGATTGGTGAATTATATTAATGTCAATTTCACTGTTGTGATATTGTATTACATTTATGTTATTGGGAGAAACTGAATAAAGAGTACAGGAGATCTCTCTGTATTATCTCTTACTTCTTCATGTGAAGCTATAATTATCTCAAAACAAAGTTTAATTAATTAAAAATTTTATTTCAGTTTTATTCAACCTTTTCTTACATACATTCATTGTCTATTTTAGATACAAGTTGCTCTTCATAATATGCAGTGATTGTACTTTATGGACTACAAGTTTCCTAGACTTTATTGTTTAAAAGAAGGTTTTTGTTGTTGTTGTTAGCTGCCATTGAGTTGGCCTCCAATTCAGGGCGACCCTAATCACAGTGGAATGAAACAGTGCCTGGTCCTGCGCCATGCCCATGATGGTTGTGGATTAAACTGTTATGATCCATAGGGTGATTTTTTTTTTTTCAATTTTTACTGTCCTTTAAGTGAAAGTTTACAAAACAAGTCAGTTATATTGGGTGAGTCTTAGAAGTAGATTGCTAGGCCTTCTAAATTTGCCTGAGTCTGGATGCTCCGCTGAAACCTGTTCAGCATCACAGCAACATGCAGACCCCCACTGACAGAGAGTTTGTGGCTGTGCGTGAGGTCCACTGGCTGGGAATCGAACCCAGGTCTCCCACATGGAAGTCAAGAATTCTACCACTGAACCACTTTTGCCCCCAAATAACACCAGTTACCGTAGACTCCGACTCATGGTAACCTAATGTGTGTCAGCGTAACACTGCTCCATAGGGTTTTCAATGGCTGATTTTTTTTGGAAGTAGATTCTCAGACTTTTCTTTTACGGCACCTTTGGGTGGACTCAAAACTCCAACCTTTTGGTTAGCAGCTGAGCATATTAACCATTTGCATCGCCAGAGACTCCCAAAAGAAGTTATTGGATCCTAAAACATTCCTACTTTGTTTCTGTGCTCTTTTCTCTCTATGCTTCTTCTAAAAACTATAGATCTACCTAACAGTAAAATGAAAAAGAAAAGTAGTTGTGGTGATGACGGTGGTGGCATGGAAAAGAAAGAACGAAAGAGAGCAAATCTCAGATTTAATGAAATCCTATAATAGGAAACATTGAGGAAATGTTATTAATATCTAGATAATATGTTTTACCTTAAGGGATTCTTTTTTTGTGTGGCTTCTTTTATTCAACATAATGTCTGAGAGATAGATTCATCATGTTATTGCATGTATCAGTTATTTGTTCATTTTTATTGCTGTGTGGTATTCCATTGTATCAATATGATACAATTTATTTGTCTATTTTCTCTTGATAGCATTTGTTCCTCCTCCCCTCAGTTTTTACCTATGAAGAATAAAGCTGCTACAGACTGAGAGAAAATATTTGTAAATCATATATTTAATAAAATAACTTATATCCCAAATATATGAAAAACTGAAAATTCAAGAATATAAAAACAACACAATTAAGATATGGACAAAAGACATGTCACTAAAAAAGGATGTACAGATGCATATAAGCACATGAAAAGATATTTAACATCATTAGCCATTAGGACCATGCAAGTTAAAACCATGATGAGGTGCCACTATATGCCTGTTCCAAAGGCTGGAAAGAGTGGTGACGATACTAAGCGTTGCTAAGGATGTAGAACAACTAGAAGCTCATACGTTGCTGGTGGAAAGGCAATATGGTATAGCCATTCTGGAAAACAGTTTGACAGTTTTATATAAAGTTATACAGATTTACCATATGATCCAGCAGCCCCACTCTTAGATATTTATCCTAAGAAATGAAAACTTAATGCTCACACAAAAAATGGTACACAAATGTTTATAGCACCTCCATTCCTAATTACTAAAACCTGGAAATGGCTCAGATGTCCTTCATCTAGTGAATGCATTAAAAAAAAAAAAAAATGTGGTACATCTATCTTATGGAATACTATTCAGGAAAAAGGAATGAACTGTTGATGGATCCCTGGTGGTGGAGTGGTTAAGAACTACGGCTGCCAACCAAAAGGTTGGCAGTTCAAATTCGCCAGCCGCTCTTGGAAACCCTACGGGACAGTTTGACTCTGTTCTATAGGGTTGCTGTGAGTCAGAATCAACTTGTTGGTCTTGGGTTTTTTTTTCTCCCAGGAAAAAGGAATTAACTACTGATATATGTAACAGCTTGGGTGACTCTCAGAGCTATAGTTCTCAGTTAAAGAAGCTAGTCTCAAAAGATTACATACTGTATTATTCCATTTGTGTGATATTCTTAAGAAGATGAAACAAACAATGGCGAACAGATCAGCGGGTACCAGGAATTAGGAGTGAGGGTGTTTGTGTGACTACACAGGGATAGCAGAGTTTTTCAGGGTGATGGAACTGTTTTGATTCTAGTTTTTCAGGGTGATGGTTATTACACGAATATAGAAATGTGTTGAAATTCATAGAAATGTACATCCCAAAGGTCAATTTTTCTGTATTTTAATTTTGAAAAAATAATGCCATTATAAACATTCTTAAACTTTTTTGGTACATATATGCACTAATATCTCTTGGTTTCTACCTAGGAATGGAATTTCTGCACCATAGGTTAAGAATGTGTTTAGTTTTAGGAGATAATCCAAAATAATATTCCCAAGTGGTTGCACTGATTTAAAATACAACAATGTATGAGAGCAACCTCGCCAACTTTAATATTAGTCTTTTGACTTCTGTGTGTATATATATATATTTTTTTTTTAAATGATATTGTGTTTTTGGTAGAAGTTTACACAGCAAATGAGGTTCCCATTTAACAGTGTCTATACAGATTTTTCAGAGACATTGGTTACGTTTTTCAGTGTGTTAACATTCTCATTATTTTCGTTCTGGTTGTTCTGTTTCCATTAATATAGCTTCCCTGCCCCCTTTTACCTTCTGGCCTTTGGTTTAGAGTAAATGTTGTCTATTTGTGATTTAGAAGGTATTCTGGCGTATTATCTAGTGGCTTCTAATTTGCATTTTTATTATTAGTTATTAGGTTGACTACCTCTTCGTATACTAACTAGCCATTTGGATATCCTCTGTGACTTACCTATTCAAATTGTTTGCCAGTTGGGTTATCTTTTTTTAAAATTGTTTTGCAGAAGTTATGTGTATATATAAGTTATAAAAATATATATATAAAACCTGTTGCCACTTAGTCGACTCTGACTCATAGCGACCCTAGAGTGGAATTGCCCCCATAGGGTTTCCAAGGAGCGGCTGGTGGATTTAAACTGCCAACCTTTTGGTTAGCAGCCACGCTGTTAACTACTATGTCCCCAGGGCTCCATATACGTTATTGAGATACAATTCACATAACATAAATTTGAAGTGTATAATTCAGTGGCTTTTAGTCTGTTGACGAGATTGTGTAACCATCACCACTATCTAATCCTCATACATTTTCATTACCCTAAAGAGAAACTCCTGTACCCATTAGTAGTTACTTCCCATTCTTTACTCCCTCCTGCCCCCCCGAAACCTGGCAGCCAGTAGTCTACTTTTTGTGTCTGTGGATGTACTTACTCTGGACATTTCATATAAATGGAGTCGTAGAATATGTGGCCTTTTATCATAATATGTGTTATATGTTTCTGGCTTCTAGCATAATGTTTTCAGAGTTCATCCATATTGTAGCATGTATCAGTACATCATTCCTCCCCCGCCCCCATAGTATGCCATTGTATACCACATTTTGTTTTATTCATTTATCTGTTGGTGGACATTTGGATTGTTTCCAGTTTTTGGCTATTAGGAATAATGCTGCACTGAACATTCGGGTGCACGTTTTTGTGTGGACATGTGTTTTCACGTCTCGTGGGCATACACCTAGGAGTGGAATTTTTGGGGCATATGGTAACTATGTTTAAATTTCAAAAGGTAAAACTATGCAAAAGGCATAAGTGTTACTGCCTCCCATGTTCGTCCCAAAGTTGGTAGGTAACCAACTTTGGATTTCTTTTTGTTTATCCTGCTTGGAATTTATTTAACTTCTCAATATCTGTACTTGTCTGTAATTCGTTTTGTAAAATCCTCAGTCATTATCTTTTCATTTGTTGTCCTAGCCTCATTCTCTCCTCCTCTTCTGAAACTCTAATAGGCATGCATTAGCCTTCCACACCTTATCCTACTTCTCTTACCTTTCTTTTGTATTTTTCATCTTTTTTTTCCTCTCAGTGTCACATTCTGGAAGGTTTTTTGGTGTTTCAAACTCACCCAGAGGTGCCTCAGAATACAGGCCTGTGGATTTTCTGAAAGGTCACAGCCTCGAAAATCCTATGGAGCCCTTCGACTCTGTACACATGGGGCCCCGTGAGTCAGAATTGACTCAACGGCACCTAACAACAACAGCCTTCCAGTTTACTAATTCTCTTTTCAGTGGGTCTGATCTGCTAAATCTTTTCATCAAATTCTTAATTTTGATTTTATAATTTGTCAATTTCATAAATTTACTTTGGGATTATTTTTTTCAAATTTGCTGTGTCACTTTTTATAGTTTTAACTTTAATATTAAACATTTAAATCTTAGCTTTAACCTCCTCGACCAGAGGAAGCATAGAGATTTTACAGTCCGCATTGGATTTCTGCGGTATGTGATGTTCCTGTTGTGGTTGTCTGTGCTTCTTGCCAGTTATTCATATTGTCTTGTTGAGTCATATGTGTACTTATCTTTGGGTACTGTGCAGTACATTTTAAAAATTATTCATAAAGATAATTTGAAGTCTGGAATAATGTTCTATCTGTCAGGCATCTGGGGGCACTAGCCATCTGATAGTCATCTTAATCCAGTTTCAGGATTTGATATTATTCTGGGCATTCTAGAAGACTTGAAGCAGGACTGAAGTCCATGGGGGGACTGGTTTGCTTCTGTTTCATTCACTTCTAGTGTGTGGCCCTTTGGATTGTCAACCAACAGAACAGGGTGTTTGGCAGGCCCTAGACTTCAACATTTGTACGCTCTGACCCTTTGAAGCTGTCAAAGGTGCCACTCAGTTTTTTCTGCATCAGAAAATGCCTATGATTTTGGGCCTCATGTTTGAATTTTAATCTTTCTCAGATACTGGTTTGGTAATTCTTTAATATAATTATCTTCATGATTTTCAGAAAATTAAAAAAAAATGTTTCTTCCAGCTTTCTTCAGTCTTCAGTGGGAAATTTGGTACAAATTATCTTGTTTGAAAAGAAGAGTCTTGAGAAATAGTTGATGTTACATCTAGTGGAGGCTTGAGACAGCTTTGGAGATGTATAATGAATTTTGGTCTGAGAGTAAAAAAACCTGAATTACAGTGTTGCCTCTATTTCCAGCTGCCTCCTTTTGAAAGCTTTTTAAAAGAGGATTTTAATTGTTTCTATATGCCTTAGGAAGTTAAAGCATCTCTGAATATGACTACTATAGATCCAGAAAATGGGGAGATGGATTGATACGGTGGCTGCAGCAGTGGGCTCAAACATGGCACATGCACACACACACTTTAATGTGAATCTCCTAATCATTTCTAGATTCTGACTTTTCTTTTTATTCCTGATAGTACTGCCCTAGTCCAGGTCCTCATCTTTTTTTTTTTTCTTTCCCCTAACTTGTGCTTTAAGTGAAAGTTTACAAATCAAGTCAGTCTCTCATATAAAAATTTATATATGCTCTTCCCCTAATGAGACAGCACACTCCTCTCCACTCTCTATTTTCATGTCCATTCAGCCACCTTCTGACCCCCTCCGCCCTCTCATCTCCCTCCAGACAGGAGCTGCCCACATAGTCTCATGTTTCTTCTTGATCCAGGAAGCTCACTCCTCACCAGTATCATTTTCTATCCCGTAGTCCGGTCCAATCCCTGTCTGAAGAGTTGGCTTTGGGAATGGTTCCAGTCTTGAGCTAACAGAAGGTTTAGGGACCATGACCTCTGGGGTCCTTCTAGTCTCAGACCGTTAAGTCTGGTCTTTTTACGAGAATTTGAGGTCTGCATCCCACTGCTCACCTGTTCCCTCAGGGGTTCTCTTATGTTCCCTGTCAGGGCAGTCATTGGTTGTAGCCGGGCACCATCTTGTTCTTCTGGTCTCAGGCTGATGTAGTCTCTGGTTTATATGACCCTTTCTGTTTCTTGGGCTCATAATTACCTGTGTCTTTGGTGTTCTTCATTCTCCTTTGGTCCAGGTGGGTTGAGACCAATTGATGCAGCTTAGACGGCCACTTGCTAGCGTTTGAGACCCCAGACGCCACTCTTCAAAGTGGGATGCAGAATGTTTTCTTAGTAGATTTTATTATTCCAGTTGACTTAGATGTCCCCTGAAACCATGGTCCCTAGACCCCTGCCCCTGCTACGCTGGCCTTCGAAGCATTCAGTTTATTCAGGAAACTTCTTTGCTCTTGGTTTAGTCCAATTGTGCTGACCTCCCCTGTATTGTGTGCTGTCTTTCCCTTCACCTAAAGTAGTTCTTATGTACTATCTAATTCGTGAGTGGCCCTCTCCCATCCTCCCTCCCCACTCTCGTAACCACGAAAGAATGTTTTCTTTTCAGTTTAAACTATTTCTCAAGTTCTTATAATAGTGATCTTATACAATATTTGTCCTTTTGCAGCTGACTAATTTCACTTAGCATAATGCCCTCCAGATTCCTCCATGTTACGAAATGTTTTACGGATTCATCATTGTTCTCTATTGATGCGTAGTATTTCATTGTGTGAATATTCCATCATTTATTTATCCATTTATCCATTGATGGGCGCCTTGGTTGCTTCCATCTTTTTGCTATTGTAAACAGTGGTGCAGTGAACATGGGTGTGCATGTATCTGTTCATGTAAAGGCTCTATATTTCAAGGAGTGGGATTGCTGGATCGTATGGTAGTTCTATTTCTAGCTTTTTAAGGAAAAGCACCAAATCGATTTCCAAGATGACTGTACCATTTTACATTCCCACCAGCAGTGTATAAGTGTTTCCAGTCTCTCCAACATTTATTATTTTGTGTTTTTTGGATTAATGCCAGCCTTGTTGGAGTGAGATGGAATCTCATTGTAGTTTTGATTTGCTAATGGCTAATGATCGTGAGCATTTCCTCATGTATCTGTTAGCTGCCTGAGTGTCGTCTTTATTGAAGTGTCTGTTCATATCCTTTGTCCATTTTTTAATTGGGTTATTTGTCTTTTTTGTAGTTGAGTTTTTGGAGTATCATGTAGATTTTTAGAGATCAGATGCTGATCAGAAATGTCATAGCTAAAACCATCTTCCCAGTCTGTAGGTAATCTTTTTACTCATTTAATGAAGTCTTTGGATGAGCATAGGTGTTTGATTTTTAGGAGCTCCCAGCTATCTAGTTTTTCTTCTGGTGTTTGTGCGTTGTTAGTGATGTTTCCTATACTGTTTATGCCATGTATTCGGGCTTCTAGTGTTGTCCCTATTTTTTCTTCCATGATCTTCATGGTTTTAGATTGTATATTTAGGTCTTTGATCCACTTTCAGTTAGATTTTGTACATGGTGTGAGGTGTGGGTCTTGTTTCATTTTTTTGCAGATGGCTATCCAGTTATGCCAGCACCATTTGTTAAAGAGACTCTCTTTTCCCTATTTAACTGACTTTGGGCCTTTGTCAAATATCAGCTGCTCATATATGGAAGGATTTATGTCTAGAGTCTGAATTCTGTTCCATTGGTCCATGTATCTGTTGTTGTACCAGTACCAGGCTGTTTTGACTACTGTGGTGGTATAATGGTTTCTAAAATCAGGTAATGTGAGGCCTCTCACTTTGTTCTTCTCTTTCAGTAATGCTTTACTTATCTGGCTAGGCCCTCATCTTAACTGTCCTGGACCACTACAGTATTCCTTGCCTCCAGCCTTGTCCTTTTCACATCCACTTTTTAAATCATGTTATTACGCTGCTTAAAACCCTTCAGTGGTGTCACATAGAGTGTGATACAGGATAGATTCTAAGTTCTTGAACACAGGATTTGAGACCCTATAAGAGCCACGGCCGCTAACCAAAAGGTGGGTAGTTCGAGTCTACCAGGCACTTCTTGAAAACCCTGTGGGGCAGTTCTACTCTGTTCTGTAGGTTCGCCATGAATTGGAATCAACTTGATGACAGTGGGTTTGGTTTTTTTGGTTTAACTCTGATCCTTATCTTTCCACTTTCATCTTGAGCTGCTCCGTTCCTCAAATTCTATGTTCTGTCGTCTCTGAACTACATCTAGTTTTTTCACCCACCATCATGTCTTCATGTCTTTGTCTTTGCTTTTTGTTCATGCTTTCTCTTCCAGGCTTTCCACCCCTTAGGACCCCCTTAGCTTGATTAACACCTGGTAATCCTTTTAACACAGTAGTTAAGAGCCAAAGCCTCGGGTTAGCATTTTGAATTATTCTATTTAATTTCTTTAGAATCACAGTATTTAACTTCTGTAAATCTTTGTTTTCTCATCTATGAAACTGGAATAATTCCTACCTCATAGTTCTTGTGAGTATTAAAGGAGGTAGTAGATGTATACAGTGCTCAACACACTGTCAGCTTTAAAAAAACCAACTTGAGCATCCTATTTTCCAGTAAGACTCAGTCGAGAGGCCGTAGATGGACCTTTCTGTTGTATGTATCTCAAAGACTTCAGTTACACGCTGCTTTATTACTGTTTGTGAGTAGACCTCTTCCACTAGACTTTGAGCTTCTTAAAATCAAAGACTGCCATGTTTATCTTTGTATCAGCACTACCTGGCACATAGATATTTAGTAAATGTTTTTGAATGTATAAATGGAGGTTGAAAGAGCTAATCATCTTCAGAAAAAGCCTTATCTTTTGCACAGGAAGCTCCTATGAGTGTATGCCCTCGGTTTCAAGTGAGAATGTTTGTTTTCCTTTCTCTTTGCAAATCATAAAGTTGGCTTTTTTTTTTTTTAATTGAACTTTAGATGAAGGTTTACAGAACAAACTAGTTTCTCATCAAACAGTTAGTACACACATTGTTGTATGACATTGGTTAACAACCCCATGACATGTCAACACTCTCCGTTCTCAACCCTGGGTTCCCTGTTGCCAGCCAAATAGTAAAGCCTAAAAATAGTCATTACATTTATTCCCACCACACTGAGTTGTGATGCCATGATCTCAAAATCCAGGAAAACCAGGATTTTGGTACTCTTAAGGATCAGACTTTTTTAAGGATCAGACCATTTTTAAAATACTCAGTTTGTATTCTTGTATTTATTGAATTTGGTTTGAGACAATCAGTAGAGCCCCTTCAATTTCATGTAAAATTTGAGATTTGAATTTTTTTTTTAATTGTGCGTTAGGGGAAAGTTTACATCCCAAGTTAATTTCTCATACAAAAATTTATACACATACTGTCATGCGACATTAGTTGCAATCCCTATAATGTGATAGATAGCACACTTCCCTGAGATTTGGATTTTTTAAAAGTACTTCCCAAGAGACACATTGGCCAGGTAATGCTTGACAATCCATTTCCCCACCCCTGCTCTGCCCCAAGTTGCAGTAGTTCTTAAGAGTGCTTAAATATAACAGACAGCAACCCTACCAGGTACTATCCCTCTTCTACAGATAAAGAAGGGGCCCTGGTGGTGCAGTGGCTACAGTGCTCAACCGCTAAGCAAAAGGTCAGTGGTTTGAACCCACCAGTCGCTTCACAGAAGAAAGATGTGGCAGCCTGCTTCCGGAAACATTATAGCCTTGGAAACCCTGCGTGGTGGTGGCGGGGGGACAGTTTTACTCTGTCCTATAGGGTCGCTATGAGTCGGAATCAACTAGTTGGCAATGCGTTATAAAGAATCTCAGGCTTAGGTTAAGTAACTTATTCAGGATTGCATAGCCAGAAAGAAGAATAGCTGGTATTTAAATTTAGTTCTGTCTGATTCCAGTGGCCATGCTGTTTCCATTACATCATACTACTTTTCTAAATAAACTAAAAATAATCTTAGTTTGATTTTATAGTATTTAATTGTGCTTTTAATTCCTTGGTGAATATTTAAATATTTTAACTAATAGAAGCTTTTATGGTAAGATATTTAGGTAATATTTAAAGGGATAAAGATTTTTAAAATCCAAGTTTGAATTGAAGTAGTGTTTCTTTAAGGTGTGTACACTTTATTTTTTATTTGAATCACCACCAGGATGATTATCTGCCATCCCAGTGTTCCGAGACTTTAGCAGACTTGTTTATTTCTTTCCCTGTTGCATAATCCCTATGCATTATGTTGGTCCGAAGGCAGGAATGTGCAGATATTTTTCTTTCAAACCTCAACATGTTCGGAGATTTGAAATAAACCTTCAGAATGTTCTGGATTTATCCCCCATATGCCAAGTATCTTAAATCTCTTTTCATATAAGCTGAATTTTTCTAGCGATTGAGTAAAATATTTGTGAACACAGATGTTTTCCTTAAAAGTAGTTAATAAAATCAGAAAAAAAGACCTCAGTGTGGAAATACTTTAGGTTCCTCCTCTAATATGATCAGCATAAAAATACTTCCTTCTTTTGTACTTCATTTTTTAAGGGAGGAAGTAACTAAACTGATAATTAAAACAGAAAATTATTTATCCTGTTGACACCACCCCCCCACCCTGGCCCCAGTCCCAGAGTAAACTAAAAATGACTTGGGCCAACTAGGACAGCTCGATGCTGTGAAACTCGCATTGTTTGCGTACTGTTGGAGGGCCTCATTAGGGGGTAAATTTGCTTTTTCTGTGTGTTTGCCAGTAACGATTCCTGTCTTACAGGAACTTGCCATTTGGATTGTCTCCTTCCTAAACTGGGCAGTCTTAAACAGTTCAGGCCATTAGTTATTTTTCCTGCTCTCCATTTTTTAGAGATTATCCTTGAGTTCTCAAGGTTTTAAAGCTGAGGATATTGGTCACCGAGATATTGCCTGGTTAGGGTTCGGCATTGTGCCCGAATTTGTTGGGCCTCTCAGGGCCCGGGTTCTCTGTGCTTTAACAAATGAGCTACAGTTCTCTAGAGGATCAGTGAAGCTTGTTTGTTGATCCTGTGTTCTCATCCAGAGGGAGTAGATCTTTGAGAATGTCTAAGGAAGGGTAAGTGAGTTTATTATTCTCTCTCCTTCTTTCTCAGCCGGGAGAGGTGTTCTAGTCATGAGTGAAGATTACTAAGCAATGCTGCCAAACCGAGAGTGGACGTAGAGGCAGAGACTGAAAGAAATTTAGTTCAAAGCTTACAGCGTTTCATGTGTAACCAATCTACTATGCAGTTAGTATTGCTGTTTTGAAAAGTACCACTGAGGATGGGTAGTCTTAATAGGAATTTAGTGAGATATAATCCCTACCTTGTGGTAAAATGTTGTTCAGTAGGAAGTGTTTATGAAGATTAGAAGCAGACAGTGGTGGCTCACCAAGGAATTTTACATAGAAATGACTGAAGTTTAAAATTCAAAGGCATGGTATTTTATAAATTGTACCGTTAGAAAATGATGAGAAAGATTGAGTAAAAAGGCAGCATGTGATTTTGTTTCTTTTCTGGACAGTGAAGGAAAAAAATAATTTAGAATTCCCTATTCTTTCTGTTTTGCTATGTAAAATAGTCCTGTCAGTTTTTTATTTTTATATGATTTTCTCTTATGCTTCAGAGTCTGAACTGTTACTGATTCTTTTTTTGTGATTACTGTAGTAGGTGACATTTAAGTTAATGACTGCATGCTGCTAATTATCTTATTTCTAGCCTTCAGCTATAACTAGACCTGGTTAATTTTAGAGACGTTCCCTTTGATTAAATAGGACAGAGGTTCCTCAAAGAAAATCTTTAAAAATACTATATATGTATATTTTTTTCTGGAAGCTCTTAATTCTAGTTTTTTTGTTTACAAGAAATTATAAGGTGGTTTCAGAATTGCATTTATAATTTATTTTAACCTAATCATATATTGATTATGATCAAAATAAAATTGGCCCACTTTACTGCTATTGTTAAACTTTGTTATTAAATAAAGAGAACAGTCATAGGTATTAGTAATCCTGTACTAATTTTAGACCTCTTATGAAATCTTAGAATTTTGAGATTCCATTAAATGTAAAAATTATGAAAGGACTCTTTTTTTTTTTTTTTAATTTGTTATTGAGAATATACACAGCAAAACGTATACCAGTTGAATGGTTTCTATGTGTAGAAACTTCTCCTTCTGTCTGTAGAAGAGGGATAATACCTGGTAGGGTTATTGTCTGTCATATTTAAGCACTCTAAGAACTACTGTAACTTGGGGCAGAGCAGGGCGGGGAACTGGACTGTCAAGCATTACCTGACCCGTGTGTCTCTTGGAAAGTACTTTTAAAAAAATCTAAATTTCAAATTTTACATGAAATTGAAGAACTCCATTGACTGTCGCAAATCAAATTCAATAAAACAAGAATACAAACTGAATATTTAAAAAATGGTCTGATCTTTAAGAGTCTCAATTTGCCGTGGCTTTCCTGGGTTTTCAGCTCATGACATCATGGCTCAGTTTGGTGGGAATAAATGTAGTGACATTGATTACATTCTTCAAGTTCTGCAGCTATTCTTACCTTCCTTTTTTGAGTTGATCCTCCTTTATTAACGTAAACTCACTGCCCCCCAAGGTAATCTTTTGAGTTGCTGTTGCCAATTTGATCCCACATAGATAGTTCTGTTTTTTGTTTTTTTTTTTCTAGTTTTTTTAAACTGTGCTTTTAAGTAAAAGCTTATAAATCAGGTCAGTATCACATATAAAAAATTTATATACACCTTGCTATATACTCCTAGTTGCTCTCCTACTAATGAGACAGCACACTCCTTCTCTCCGCCGTGTATTCGCATGTCCATTCAGCCATTCTCATCTCCCGTCCAGACAGGAGCCACCCACATAGTCTCATGTGTCTACTTGAGTGAAGAAGCTCACTCCTCACTAGTGTCATTTTCTGTCTTATAGTCTAGTCCAATCCCTGTCTGAAGAGTTGGCTCTGGGAATGGTTCCAGTCTGGGGCTAACAGAAGGTCTGGGGACCATTAACTCCGGGGTCCTAATAGATAGTTCTTAAAAAAGCACAATGCTTAAGGTGTGACCTTTTTTTTTTTTTTTTTTTTTTTACCAGTTTAGGTAAACTATTGACCGGTTTTAAGATGACTTCAGGGGATTTTTTTTTGGTTTAGGGTTTAAAGATTATCTCAGGGCAATATTTTCAGGGGTTCATTCACCCTCCATGGCTCCAGAAGGCCTGGAGTCCATGAGAATTTGAAATTGTTATGCATTTTCCCCCTTTTGATCAGTATTCTTCTATGGAATCTTTGATCAAAATGTTCAGTAACAGTAGCCAGGTACCAACTAGCTCTTCTGGTCTCATTGCAAAGGAGGCAGTTGTTCATGGAGGCAGTTAGCCACACAGTCCATATCCTCCTTCAATTCCTGACTCTCCTTTTTCCTGTAATACTCCAGGTGAATAGAGACCAATTGTTGTGCCTTGGATGGCTGCTTGCAAGCTTTTAAGACCCCAAGCCCTATGTAATGAACTAGGAGGCAGAACTGAAGCTCTCAACACATTAGGCCAATTAACAGGCATGTCCTATGAAACCATGACCCTAAACCTCCAAACCAAGGAACCAAATCCCATGAGGTATTTGGCTGCACATAAGGAGCCTCAGCAGCTACTCTTTTTTTGTTTGTTTTTGTAAATATATCTATCACAGCACTTTTGCCAGTTCAGCTTTTTACAAGTGTATAACTTACAGACAGCAATTACAATCATCGGCTGTGCGCCCCTACCCTTTATGAATGTGAGTTTTCCACCCCTGTTAACCTCCGTTTTCTCCCTCCCTCCCTACCCCTGGGAACCGCTAATAAACTTTGGTCTCTATATGTTTGCCTTTTCATATAAGTGAAGTTATACAATATTTGTCCTTTTGTGATTGGCTTGTTTTGCTCAGCATAATGTCTTCAGGCACCATCCATACTGTAGCATGTATTAAGACTTCATTTCTCCTACTGGGTGAGTAGTATTCCATTGTATGTATGTACCATATTTTGTGTATCCATTCATCCGTCAGTGGGCATTTAAGTTGTTTCCACCTTTTGGCTGTTGTGAATAGTGCTGCAGTGAACATTGGTGTATAGGTCTCTTTTTGAGTCTGTATTTTCAAGTCTTTTGTGCATATACCTAGGAGTGGAATTGCTGGGTCATATGATAGTTCTATTTTTAGTTTTTTGAGGAACCACAGCACTGTTTACCACAATGGCTGTACCGTTTTGGATTCCCACCAGCAGTGGATAAGGGTTCCAGTTTCCCTAGATCCTCACCAACGTATGTTTATTTTCTGCCCCCCCGCCGCTTTTTTTTAAGTCTTACCCATCCTATTGGGAGTGAAATGGTTTCTCGTTTCTCTGATGCAGCTCTCTGATGGCTATTGATATTGAGCATCTTTTCACGTGTCTGGTGGCCATTTGAATGTCCTCTTTGGTGAAATGTCCAAGTCCTTTGCCCATTTTATGATTGGGTTATTTGTCTTTTTGTTGTTGAAGTTTTATTATATTTTGGTTATTAGATTCTTATCAGTTATATGGTTTCTGAAGATATTCTCCCAGTCGGTAGCTTGTCTTTTCACTTTTTTGGTAAAGTTGTTTGATGAACAAAAGTTTTTAATTTTTATGATATCCCATTTATTTATTTTGTCTTTTGCTGTTTGTGCTTTTGTTAGTATGATAGATAATCCATTGTTGAAAACTAGAGCTGACGGCACTGCCCCTGCATTTTCTTCTAAGAATTTTATGATTTTAGTTTTCACACTTAGTTCTTGAATTCATTTTGAATTTGTTTTTGTGTATGGTGTTAGGCATTTCTGCATGCGGAAATCCAATTTTCCCAGCACAATTTATTGAAGAGATTCTTTTTTCCCCGTTGAATGGACGTAGCACCCTTGTCAAAAAGCAGTTGGCCATAGAAGTGTGGGTTTATTTCTGGAACTCTCAACTCTATTCCATTGGTCAATGTGTCTGTTGTTAGACCAGTACCAGGCTGTTTTGATTACTGTAGCTGAATATTGCATTTTTATGCAAATAACACATGCTTTCTATGTTTATTTGCCAACTGTGCTCTCCCCTTTGAGGTATTTTCATAAGCACCACTATGACAATTTTGTTTTATGTGTTGCTGTAAAAAAAAAAAAAAGACCGTAACATCCATAGGAAAATACTTTGCAGTGGGAGGGCATAGTTGGCAAACGAATCTCGAAGACACACATTATTTGAGTAAAAACACTGTGGTATTTTTTAAATCAGGAAGTGTGAGACCTCCTACTTTGTTCTTCTCTTTCAACATTGCATTAGCTATTCAGGGCCCCTTGCCATTCCGTATAAAGTTGAGGATTGGTTTTTCTATTTCCATAAAGAAGGCTGTTGGAATTTTGATTGGGATTGTGTTGAATCTGTAGATTGTTTTGGGTAGTATTGACTTCTTAACAATATTATGTCTTCCAGTCCATGAACATGGAACACCTTTCCATTTATTTAAGTCTTCTTTAATCTCTTTCAGTAGTGTTTTATAGTTTTCATTGTATAAGCCCTTCACATCTCTGGTTAGATTTATTTGTAGATATTTTATTTTCTTCTATGCTATTGTAAATGGAAATGTTTCCCTTTCAGATTTTTCATGAAAGGACTATCCTTCATGTGCTTTAGGTTTGTGTGTTTTCTTTCTTTTCAGCACTGGCTACAAATCTGCAGTTGTTAAACAACTTTTTGTGATAAGGATTATCACAGATGCTGGTATATGTGTCAGTCTTGTATGCATAGTTTGTTTATAAAGGTGGTAGATTTTAAGAAAATTTGTTTTTCTCAGATGTAGCCAAAATTCTTGGGAAGTCGTTTGTATTAGGTTTATCTCCAGGAGCCCCTGGGGCAATTCCTGTACTGTTTGAGTAAGTAATGAGCAAGTACATTTGAAGTATATGAATCATATAAATGAAGTCAATCAGCTTTTATTCTCCTTTGCTATCTTTAAAAATAAAAGGATAGTTTTTGTGTTTGGGGATGAAAAGAATTCCTATATTCAGTATTCATACATGTGATATTTTGATGCTTAGTACAGTCTGTTACTGTTTGGTATCTGTGAAATATTTCCCTAATAGTAATAGTAAAAGATTCTTATTAAAGTTAAATCACCAAAAATTATATTTGAGACTGTAAACCTATGGTAATTGAGACAGTGTTGTGTCAGTGTAAGAACAGACATAGATTATGAAACTGAAGAGAGTTCATGAAGTCATGCATATATTGATTGATTTTCAGCCCCGCTGATTTTCAGCCATGAGGCCAAGGTAATTCAGTGGTAAAAAGACAGTCTTTTGTTAATAGATGTGCTGGAAAAATTGGGTATTCGTGTGGAAAAAAATGAACCTTGGCCCTTACCTCACACCATACACAAAAAAATAATGCAAAAATGGATCATAGACCTAATCCAAAGTTAAAACTAAAATGTAGTAGAAAATCTTTGCAACCTTTAATTTGGTAGAGATTTCTTATATAAAATACAAGAAACATGACCCGTAAAAGACAAAATTGATAAATTGGGCTTCATCAATTTTTTTTTAAAAACCTCTACTTTTTGAAAGACATCATTAGGAAATTGAAAAGACAAGCCACAAACTAGGAGAAAATATTCACAATACTGATGTATCTGATAAATGACTTGTATCTAAAATATGTACAGAACTCTTATAACACAGTAATAAAACAATCCAGTTTAAAAATACTTGAATAGATACTTCATAAAGAAGATATGGCAAATAAACATTTGAAAAGATGCTCAACATCATTAGTCATTAAGGAAATAGGAATTAAAACTACAGTGGGGCCACGACACACCCACTGGAATGACTAAAACTGAAACCACTGACAATGTGGAGCAACTGGAACTCTCATGCCTTGCTGATGAGAGTGCAAAATAGAAAACCATTTTGGCTGTGTCTTTTAAAGTTAAAAATATACTTACAATATGACATAGCAATTCCACTTCTAAGTATTTACCCAGGAGAAATGAAAGCATATGCACATACATATTTGTATGTGACTGTTCATAGCAGTGCTATTTATAATAGCCCAAAGCTAAACAACATAAATGACCCTTAACTGAAGAATGGATAAACAAATTGTGGTATATCTATTCAATGGAATACTACTAAGGAATAAAAAGAACTAATTGTGATACATGCAACAACATAGATGAATCAGAAGTATTATCCTAAGTAAGAGAAGCGAGACACAAACCACATAAGGTTTGATTCCATTGATATAAAAACTATAGCGACATAAACCACAAATCAGTGGTTGTTTGGGGCCAGGGTTGGGGAGGGTATCGCAAAAGGACACTAAAGAATTTTGAGGGTGAAGGAAATAGTCTACCTCATGAATTTGTGGTTGTTGTTAACATCACCAAACCTAACACTTAAAATGGCTGAATTTTAAGTAAATTATTTGACAATAAGAATGAGGGAGAATGAGACTTGAAGCTCCTCAACTTGCTGATTAAAAATTTTGTAAATAAAATGGTTCTCGTTTATCTGTATTTAAGGAACATCTTTGGGAAAATGCAAGTGTTCTAGGTTGTGTAATGCAGAAAAAAAGGGCACAGTCCTTACAGTGTTATGACTGAACTAGCCCTTTAGAGTTTTTAGAATGCCCTTTATTACTGGAGCTGCTGTCTTCCAGATAAGAGGTCAAAAATGAGTTTTATTATTTGCTTTTCTTTTAGATTTTAGGTTTTGACTTATGTTTTCCATTATAGGTGTAATGTATTTGTTAATTTGTCCTCATACTAACATGGACAATCATATTTTCTTCAATTTCTGTCCCACAGTGTTCAACCTTGAGCTTTTGCTATATTTTATACATTGTCTTCTATGTACAGTTCTTTAGAATACTGGGGAGAAAAGGTGAAAAGGAATATAGAAGAAAACAGGAAAAGGGGGTTTGGGAAAACCTGTATTTAATTATACTGATATATTAGAACAGTAAACTTATTTTCGGAAGCACTGATATTGTCTGTTTTCTCCCTTAATTTGTGTATTCCTCATCATTACTCATCTCTGTTACATCCCATAGTTCTGCTGTCATTACCTCAGTTTCTTCATTTGAGACTGAAGATGAATGGTATTTTAATGTCTCTTTCTTAAACATTTTTGCTGAATCTCCTTTAAATGTGCTTCGAAATCTTTGGTGGGAAGATAGAAGGCATTATCGTCAATACTCTTTAATATTTTATCACCATTAAGATGCACGTTTTTCCATATTTGAACATCTCTGAAAGTGGGCTGTATCTAGCACTACACCAGTTAAAATTGAGTTCTTCCGAGAGGATTAGCTTTTGTCAGTCACTGGGGGGCAATCACATATTACTGGCTTGTTCAGATTCTCAGGAGGAGGTTTTTTGGCCCCTCCCTGGACTCAGTGTCAAGGCTGAGATGTGCACATTTCCTGTGCGCTCCTTCTCTGTCGTAGACTAATTTCTCTTTTACCCTTGGAAATCCTATGAGCAGTTCTACTCTGTCCTTTAGGGTCGCTATGACTTGGAATCTACTTGACGGCAATGGGCTTATGGATACGACCCTTTGGTATTCTAGCTTTGTGTGGAATTTGTATTAGACTATTTTGGGGCACCCTCCCCTTTCTTAGTGGTCTGTAATACAGGTGAGTCTTAGACAATTGATGGCCTCTTAAATTTTAATCAACTTTTAGTTTTGTTCTATGTGTGCCTTCATACTCTCTTCTTTTCTCTGGAATTTTTTTGTATTGAGTATTTGAGAACAATTAATATTTTAATTAATTCACATTTTATGTTAGAAATGATAACATGTTTGGTGTTCAGGCTTTCAGACACAGGCTGTTCTCCTCACACAATCTGATAAACAGAATGTGTCCCTCCTGAGCATGTTCCTCAGGGAAAACATTAAGACAAATTAGTAAGAAGTTGTTGGCTGGAAGTTATGAAAACAGTAACTAATGTTACTGAATGACTTTTGCTTTTATAATTTAGTCCAAACTATTTCTCGTTGTACCTGTATATCCATGGTGTTTTATATAAAATTTCAGTTTTTAAGACTCAGCTTTATAAATTAGAAATTCTAATCTGTAATATTTTAGATCAGTAACCATACTTTTTACTGAAGGAGGTGGTCTTGGCATTAAAAATTTTTTTTTTAATAACAGCTTTATGGTGATACAATTTGCATACCATTAAATTTGACCTTTTAAAGTGTGCAATTCAGTGGTTTTTAGTATATTCACAGTGTGTAACACCAGTATCTAATTTTAGAATATTTTTATTACCCCCAGAAGAAACCTTATAGCTATTAGTAGAAACTCCCCATTCTCTTCTCCCCATGGCTTCTGGTAACCGTTAATACCATTAAGTTTTTCGTGTAAGTTTAATTTTTAGTTAACTATTGTGTCTGCTAGTTGCAAGGCCCTATGTTAGGTGTTGGGAAAGCTGTAAATCCCTTATCTTCAAACCTTACAATCCCGTAAAGAATAAGAGAACTACTCATGTATTTTATGTATATGATAAAATGTGGTAAGTGCCAAAATAAGCGATTAATATTCAGATCTCACACTTCGATCACAACTTCATAGCATTTTAGTTATTAATAAAATTCCTTTCATTATGTAAAAAAAAAATCTGAGACCCAGAGGCATTACTGTCACATAGTCTGTGGAATAGCCAGAATAGTTTCTTGAAGAAATCACTTGGGATGATGGGCCTTGAAAATAAGGTAGAGAGAACCGAGGAGGACATTTTAGGTATAAACCAAAAACCAAGCTTGTTGCCATTGAGTCGATTTCGACTCATAGCGACCTTACAGGACAGAGTAGAACTACTCCATAGAGCTTCCAGGGAGCACCTGATGGATTTGAACTGCTGACCTTTCGGTTAGCAGCCGTAGCACTTGACCACTGTGCCCCCAGAGCTCCATTTGAGGTCTAGGGAATGGCATAATCAAAGCCTCAGGGCAGGTTTAGCTAATAGCCAGTAGTTGCTTTTCATTATTAAACCAAAAAATGCATGAAGCATGATGTGGAGTAACAAGATAAAACTGACTTTGACAAAATGGTGAAAGATTTTAAACTCCTTGGTGAGCTAAGAATTTGTAAGTTCTCTTATTCGGTAGGTAATTAACAATGACTAAAGGTTATTAAGTAGGAGAGTGACATGATTAGAACTGGACATTAGGACAGTGCTTCTCAAATTATGATGAAGGACCAGTTTTTCAAATTTTTCAATCTGTTTCAAATTGATACTTATTATAAAACATAATAAAAAAGAACTACTAGAAAAATGAAGAGACATATAAGATATAAGCCTACATTATATGTTATTACATTCAACAGATATAAAATTTCTTTGTCAAATTGCCATGGAAGTTTCTAAAAACAATTTCTGCGTGTTTCTTGTCATGTATCAATAACAGATGTTCACAGATCAATATTGGTCTGTGGACTACACCACTACTTAAGGGCAGTTTGTTAGCCTGTGGGGAGAACAATTGGGAGATAAGTGCTGTAAAGTTAGTGAGGACCCGGACAAGTTGTTAGCAGTGTGGTGGAATGGAAGATCTGGATTCTTGAAACTTGGAAATTTCAACGAAGGCAAAAGAGATGATGGAAAGTGTGTTTGAGAGAGAGAAAAGGATCAAAAGATAACTAGATTTTAAGCTTGCATGGTAAAATGGGAGTGCCAGTAGCAGAAATAGAAAAGAGATAGTTTGGGGAGAAAGGTGTTGAGTTAGGTTTTTGACAGAAATTCTTGTTATAAAAACCAAAAAACTAAACCCACTGCCGTCGAGGCGATTCCAGGGTTTCCATTCTTGTTACACCATTATTTTATTAAGTAAACACACACATATTTTTTGGTTCATAATCTCAATTTGTTTCCTCAAAAAGCACCTGTAACGTTTTCTTTTCTTTGGTTGAAGCAAACTTTGAGTGTTACATAAACCTGTAGGCCAGACAAATGCCCGAGAAGATTTCACGCTTGTGTTCTTAGTCTCGTTTGTTGTTGCAGTAACTGTTGTTGGGCTTGTGGCCAGGAAATTGTGACTCCCAGGCAGGGGGAGGAGTTAGGGATAAAGTTCACCATTGCCAAAGAGATTCTGTTCCAGATGGATTTGTGTGGGGCAACAGTGATATCCAATGACAAGTTAAATTAGACACAGAGGTGTTTTCTCCAACACTGTCTCAGAAGATACATGCTCCTGAGGGGCCTGGCTCAGACGAGAAATAGTCTTCTTGAAGTTAGGTCAAAATCACAAAAAAAAAAAAATACTAGGGACTTTGAGAAGAATTTTGTTATGTGACTTCAAGACCTAATTGACTCAGATAGTTTTACACTTTGCAAAACGGCAACCAGTGACAGATGAGGTAATGCTGCTTTGAATTATGAGTTAAATCTCAAAATCATTAAGCGTTGGCTGCTTAAAAAATTTCAAATTTAGTAGATTGCATGTCCGTGTTCCTTAAGTATGAGAATAGTAGATCCCTCTTCTTGGAGCACATTATATTAATGGTCTTATTTTTATGGCTAATATCTGTATTTATTTGGGTAGAATTTCTTCAGATTTCATGCCTTACTGCAGTGGGATATGATAGTAAAAGCTGCTACCTTTGTCTTTGTGCTTCAGTCGGTGCCTGACTTCATAGTGTTCTTATGTCTGCCGCCTCGAGATTTTTTTCCCTTGTTAATGCTCAGATCTGTACCTTGTACATGACTTGGTGTATAGGAATTTCTGGCTGATTGTGTTTTAAGGTTGGATGCTTAGTTCAGTCCTGCTTTCTAGGGTGACAATTTTGTGCTTTTTTAAAAATGCGATCTTTGGAAAGTTAATTTCACAGGCATAGTCAAACTCTTGACGGTAGGGTGAAATATGTTCCATTGGTTAATAATTTAGAAAAGTGACCCAAATAAATTGGCATTGGCAAAGGTACAGTCAAGGTCCTGGAAACAACAGAAATTTTTTGATTCCCCAAGCAGATAGGATCTTTTCGTTTTTAAATGTATGGTGGGGTATTGAGCCAGTTAGTTGCTTTGGTTGATTTAGTACCTAACGCTTTCTTTTGTTGTAACCTCAGTGAGGAATAGTCATTAGTTTGAGGCCAAGGGATTAGTTTCTCCTGAAGCCTATATCCTGGAGACACAGCATTTCTGGTTCAAGGCTGTGTCTGCTGAAGTCAGTGCATACTTTCAGCATTTGGGTGCTGATTATCTCTGTAAGCCTTCGCATATATAGTTATTTGGCTTACCGCAGTTCTCTATAAGGCAGCTGTTCCATTTTGTCATTATAGCTTTGCTTCCACACTTCAGATATTTGCACAATGCATTATTTGATTCCCTTGGTGCCTGCTCCCACATGTTTTGTAGCATTGGTTAGGAGAAATGAGAATATATGTTTTTCTTTTTGTTTTATAAACATCATAATAGAAATTAATTAGAGGAAGAGACAGGAGTGTTTTTTTTTTTTTTAAGTTCAGGAATTGCTTTTGTAGGCGAGGTTACTTATTTGAATGAAGATGAAAAGATAAAGGATATTTGGTGGAAGATCTTCATAGGAAAACCTATTATTTCCTCATTTGAGGTACCTATAAAGTCTTTCCTCGCTTTCCTTGGAGGACAGTTTCTAGGGATATATGTCACAAAATGGTAGCTACTTTGTAGTAGGTATTTCGTAAACATGTTGATTGAATAGTTAAAGTGACTATTTAAGCAGAGAGGAAAGACTGTCATTCGATGGATGTTTAGCAGTGATTATTGCTGCAAAAACAGAAGAATTTCATATTCCTTAGATATGTCATTCCCAGAGTTTGTATGGTTAATGAAGGTGCCTTGTGACCTTTATGTCCTTGAAAAACGCAATTTGATAGATTTCCACGGCAGTACAGGCTTACCCTCTCTTCTACCCAAGAAAGAAACTGGTAACTACCTTACCGGATCTGTTTATAGTTTCTTTCTGTCCTTAGCTATGATTGAGGGACATGAGCAAAATCTCTTTTTTCTTGTGATTTTAGTTGTGCCTGAAACCCAGCTAGTATCTGTCTTCTGTCAGTATCAAAGCTGTTTCTTTTATTATGTGGTTCCCCTTATCTGTCTCCTGGATTACATCACAAGGAAGAAAAATCTTCCCCAATTCATTCCTGCCTGTATCTCCGCAGAATATTTTAGACATGTCAGCTGTTTGGGCTCTCATCAAGGATTTGATCCAGTTGGCCCCCTAGCCTGAATTGAGAATTTGTTTGAAAAGCCTAAGCTTCGGTGGTAACATTTAGTTTCTAGAGTTAGAACTGTTACTTTGTATCTTTCATCATTGTTGTGCTTTCAAAAGGATTTCTGTAACTGAGAAAAGAGGTGATAGTAAAATAGACTTACTTATCAGTAAAAGCTGGGTAAAGTTTGATGAAGTGGTAGAAGGGTCATGGTGATATATCTGGACTTTGGGGTATTTAAAAAAGAAGAATGTTGGGGTAAATGCCATTTATTCTCTGCTTTCTTGCATCTTTCATCTGTCCACTACTCTTTTCTTCCCCTCACATCTCATATGAACTCAAGACAAAATATTGATTTTCCAAAAGACCAGATTTTTTCTTAGGGAAAGACCTGATAAATATATATTCTCGCAGGAACTAAGAGTTTTATAGAGCTAATATAATGTGCATAGCAGTTAAGCTTGTGAAATAGGTAATGATTTTTTTCAGAGAAATAGGGTAACAGTTCTGAATTCAAAGGCCTATTGATTTTAAGTCCTTGGCTGAAGTATTTTTAAGCAAATATTTGAAAATTTGTCTGCGTTTAAGGTTAGTCCATACATTTTGAGGTGAGAAGAAAAGTTTTCTATTTAGAAAAACAAAGTTATTACCTAGGTCAGTGGTGTCCAAATGCTTGAGTGTCAGTAAAGAAACGGAATATTTATCTCTTTATGTACTTATTTATAAATTATCTATACTACTGTCTTTATATATAGTATAAAATGTACACATATTAGTTAGTTGCCATTGAGTCAGCTTTGATTCATGGCTTCCTTATGTATAACAGAGTGAAATGCTTCCTGGCCCTCTGCCGTCTGCATGGCTGTTGGTATCTTTGAGCGCTTTCCAGCCTGAGGGGCTCATCCTGCGGCACCATATCAGACAGTGGTCTGTTGTTAACCGTAAGATTTTCATTGGCTCATTTTCAGAAGTAGATGTTCAGGCCTTTACTCTTAATCTGCCTTAATCTGGAAGTTCTGCTGAAACCTGTCCAACACACATGACCCTGCTGGTATTTTAAATACTGTGGTATAGTTTCCAGCACTGTAGCAACATACAAGCCACCACAATATGACAAACTGACAGGTGGGTGGTAGATACACAAATTAGACCTTTTAAAATTATTAAATAAGTGTCAGTGGAAGATTTAATATTTTCTCCTTGCACCCCAGTGGAGTCTCCTACATCTCTTGGTGCAACCACCCTTTTGACCTAGATCATCAGTGGGGAGCCCAGCCCAGGCATCTTTTTTTCTAACAAATTTCCTAGGTTATCGTGATTCTGATGCACACCAAAGTTTGAGATCCACTGATCTGTATTGTTCTCATTTTTGTAGTTACTTATGAAATGTAGGCAAAGAAGAGGTTTGGTAATAGGAGGGTAAGAATTCAGTTTTAGTTTTGGTCACCAACCTGTAGATCAGGTAGAAGGGGTATCCTTATTTTCATGGATGATTAAAATTTACCCAAAAAGACTATCGTAGTGATAATCTGCCATACTAGAGACGTGTTCAGTTTTCCCAGTGATCTCTTTGAAGTTTGTTATTTCATTTCCTCCTTACAACCGATTGCCTTGTTCTTGCCTGAAGTATAAAGTCCCAACTCCGTAACGTGGCATACAGAATCTTCATGATTTTGACCCCTCCTAACTTTTTTAGCTTAATAGCTCTTAGTCCTCTCTTCCCCCACTCCCCTTGAGAACCTTCTTCTGCAAAAACAGAAAAACAAAACCTAAGAAAGCTCCTCAGTTCCAGCCACAATAAACTATTTGTAAACCCTGTAAACCATGATCTTGCTTGATTCCTCTGAAAAGATTGCCTTTCTTGCTTTGTTCTACAGGAAAGATTCTACTGATTGTTGAAAGATTCCGCTCAAGCATCTCTTCCTGTCCTCTAAACAATTGATGCTTTCTCCTCGTTATTTCATAGCACTTACTGAGTTGCTGTGATTATTTGCCTTTAAGTCTCTCCTCTAGACTGAGTTCTCATGGATAGAAATATTAAGTTAGCCATCAGTTCTGTGGGGGCAGGTACTCTTTTGTCTGCTGCCATATCTCAGTATCTGGCATATACTCAATAAACATTTGTTAAATGAATCTGTGTTTATGTCTTTAATATCTGGCGTATGGTAGGCTTTTAATGAACTGTTGTTTATTAAATGAATTATAAGTAAATGAGTGAATAAATCCCATAAATAAGCTTATTTTATGGGGTCAGACTTTGAAAAGGAGAAGCCTGCTCCCTGAAATCTTGAGTACACTGTTAATGCCAGGACACAAGAGACAGATTCACAAATTTTCATGTAATATCTGATTTCACTGATAGTTTAAGAAGGACTTGAATGATTTTTATTATGAATCTTAATATTGGTACTCAAATAAGAACATCTGGAGAAGCATCCAAATAGCTTCATTATATTTCAGAATTTTTTTGTTTCAGTATTAATTGATGAACCATTTTTTACTCCTTTCTGTAGGGTGTTTGTGAACCGAAGTTTAGCCATGGAAAAAATAAAGTGTTTTGGTTTTGATATGGATTATACACTTGCAGGTGAGTAACATTTTCTAATTGCTTAAGAACTGCACCTTTGAATATAGCACCGTGGTCCACAGTAGGCAATTCAGCAAACACTTGTTGATTTAATCATATTTACTGCCAGAAGGTCTTATCATCAAGCTGCTTCCGTTGAGATTTGTAAATATTTAAATCACCTGATATCCTAGAAATTTAGTTCATGAGTTTGTACAGTTAGGTTGAACAAGCGCTATATTATTTTATTTCATTTGAGAGACCCTCGTAAGAATGAGATGGTAAAATTAAACAATGTGTGTACTTACTTGGGCATTTTTGGCTTTTACTCTATTAAGTGGTTCTTCAGGGATGACATTTTATCTCTCACTCTGCCACAAAATAAAACTTTATCAGTTAAATTTTTTAATGTTATTGTTAACACAAATGGAAAGTGTATTCATTTTTCATTGAAATGATTGCACAGGAAGCATGTAAAAGGCTTTTTAAAAACCAGAACTGTGAGCTTTGTTCATTATCAGATAGCCCTTAAACACCAGCACTGTGTTGTTTTTCCCTCTCTGTCTCTGGGATACATTTGAAAGAATCAAAGTATTAAGTCAGTTGTACCATCTTTTCAGAATTTATTAAGTTTTTATTAAAATACTTGCTGTCTGGTGAAAATGTCAATCAATTTAAGTAGTAGTTGGGATGAACAGTATATATATATATATATATATATATATATATATATATATATATATATAAAAACGAGAACAGTTTATATAACCATGTTAGAAAACTGACTTCCATCTCAAATTAGACAAATCTCAATTTGATGTGCAATTTAGACTGCAAATATAAGAGAGTGATATAAATGTATAAAAATGAACACATTTATGAGTTTGTAGGCACTTGCTACGTAGCTGGAGCCCTGATGGCGTAGTGGTTAAGAGCTTGGCTGCTCACCAAAAGGTCAGCAGTTCGAATCTACCATACATTCCTTGGAAATCCTGTAGGGCAGTTCTGTTCTGTCCTCTAGGGTCACTATAAGTTGGAATCGACCTGACGGCAGTGGGTTTTTGTTGGTTTGCCACACAGATGTGGATCATGATTTTTATCAAACAATATACTAAAAATATGCAGACGGCCCTTGACTTGAATTTCTCTTTATTTTTTTATATTCTTTGTCATTTATTTGTTTTTCTATTGCCTAAGGGTTGTTTTTGTAACATTTAACTCTTTTATATTTTCCTCATTATACATAGACACTTTGAGGAACGCTTGTCAGAAAGCAGGTTGAAGCACTGTATTTTCTAAATGTAGGTCTTGCTGTCCAAATGGGGAGGAGATCTTAAAATCTCTTGCCCAAGAATTTTAGCTGTCCAGGGAATGGAATGGCAAGATAATTCAGTAGCTGAAAGAGATACGATCTCAAGTAGATTTATGAGTGAATGGGGTCAAAAATGTTTCCCTTGTTTATTAAGATTATCTCACTGTATTGATATAGTTCAATGCAATGAATATTTATTGAGAACCTGTAATGTGCCTGGCACAGTTTGTTATTGACCAGTAAGATAACTATATGTTCTCACAGAATAATGAAAAATGAACTTTCTTTTTTATTGTAAAAGTCAGTGAATTTTAGTCTCTATCTTTAAAAACATTTTCTTTATAATTTTTTTATTTGCCTTTGGTTTTTTTTAATTTCACTTCATATTTTAATGATTACTCTTAGTCTAGACACTTACATACTTTGCTTATATATTAGCATAATAGTAATAACGTTTATTAAGTGTTTATTTTGTGCTAGGCCCTGTTGTAAGTGCTTTACATGATCTCATTTAATATATGGATTATCTCATTTACATTAATTATCTCATTTAATATTTACAAAAACTCTGTGAAGCGGATACTACCATCATCTCCGTTTTACAGATGAGAGCACAGGGGCATTAAGCACTGTGTTTGAGGATATTACCTGGGATACAGCTGAACCGAGGTTCAAACCTAGGCGCATATGCATGTGTTGTTAGTTGCCATTGAGTTGACTATGACTCATGACGACCTTATGTACAACAAAACAAAATGTCGCCCGGTACTGTGTCATCCTCACAGTTGCTAGTATGTTTTGGTCCATTGTTGAGACCACGTTGCCAGTCCATCTCATTGACGGTCACCCATGCCCTCACTCATTGGTCCTCTCCTTTACCAAACATGATGTCCTCCTCTAGCACTTGATCCCTCCTGATGACATATCCAAAGCCAGTGAGTCAGTGTTCTGTGGTGATCCATGTGGTGATCCATAAGGTTTTCACTGGCCAATTTTTGGAAGTAGATCATCAGGCATTTCTTCCTAGTCTGTCTTAGTTTGGAAGCTCCACTGAAACCTGTCCACCATGGGTGACCCTCCTGGTATTTGAAATACCAGTGGCATAGGTTCCAGGATCATAGCAACATGCAAGCCCCTGCAGTATAACAAACTGACAGGTGGGTGGTGGATGTATGAAGATATAGGAATATAAGAAGTTTAAATTGTCATTTCCAATAATGAGAACCTATAATGAGGTCTAATTTGGAAGTAATTAAGTCCCATCCCCCTCTTTGTAAACAAACCAGTACTTAAGCACTCAAAAGGGCAAAGCCCTTTAAAGTAGTCTTGTTGAAAGGTTATATACATTGCAACAATCTTCACATTATAAAGCATGTAGAAAAACAAGTTTATTGAGCACATAGAAAAACTTACTGGCTTTATTATATTCACACCGGGTTTCGAGAATAGTATTCACTGAATTTAGCTCTAAATAACTTTTGGCTATTTAAAAACAAAAACAGCTAAACAAACCATATCCTTGAAGTACTAAGACTTTTCACTAGAAAGAAATATCAGTTGCCAGACGACGCTGACTCATGGCGATCCCACGTGTGTCAGAGTAAACTGTGCTCTGGGGTGTTTTCGGTGGCTGGATTTTTAGAAGTGGATCATTGGACCTTTATTCCAAGGTGCCTCTGGGTGGAACAAACCTCCAGCCTCTCCATTAGCATTTGAGCATATTGACCATTTGTACCATTCAGGGACTTCTCACCAGAAATACGGGCCATAAAATAGGAAACAAGACTAAAAGAAGTAGGTTTTCTTTTTTTTTTTAAAGCTTTGAGTATTTGAGGTAAATATCACTGGAATAAATGTAATAGCTTTAAAGAGTAAGTCCTTAGAAAGGGACTATGTCCTTTCTGAAGCCTTCTCTGAGACATTGTCTTCTTTGTGCTCTCCGAGCACCTTGATTAAGTCATTCTCTCAGAGCAATTTGTATGTCAGTTGTAGCTTGAGTTCCTCAAGGACAAGAACTTTTTTCCCCCACATTTGTATCCTATGTGTAGCATAAAGCCTGGCATAAGTAAGTGCCTGGTAAAGATTTATTGAATGAACAAGTTTTATGGAAGCAGACTACCGCATCTTTATCCTGTGGAGCCGCTGGTGGGTTCGAACTGCCGACCTTTTGGTTAGTAGCTGAACGCTCCAGCAGTTTAGCCACTGAACCACCAGGGCTCCTTTATACAGTATCCTGTTTTTATATAGTATATATTTTTTTTATTAGGACTTAGTCTGTAACCACTTTTATATCTGAATATAATTTTTCAGTTTACAATTGTTTTACTTCTGTGCTCTAACTCTAGCAGCACCACTGACATTTTTTCTTATGTTGTTGATCTCTGAACTCCTTTCGTTGTGTTTTTATGGGAAATGCCAGTTTTCTGTGCAGAATGAAATTGGCACAGTGTTCTTTTTCATCTTTTTCCCCTGTATATTTTGGCTTTAGAATTTGGGGGAATTCAGAGAGGAATTTTGTTGTTTTGTTTTGTTTTTCTCTAGTATTAGCTCAGTATGTATTAAGTTTTTTAAAAAAATAGTAGCTCTTTTAATAACTAGCTACCTTCTTTGTATGCTATTATTCCTAACAGAGAAGAATCCAGTAAACTTGATTTCTTTTTTTTTACTTGGGGGGAGGAATAGCCCAATAAAGCATTAATTTTAGTAAAATAAAATGGTTAGAAGTACTATAAAACAGCTATCTAGCATAATCTGAAAGGATCCCTGGTGGCACAGTGGTTAAGTGCTCAACTGCTAACTGATAGGTTGGCAGTTTAAACCCCCTAAAAAAAGACCTGGTGATCTGCTCCTGTAAAGATTACAGCCTAGGAACCATATGGGGCAGTTCTACTCCATCATATAGGGTTGCTGTGAGTCAGCCCAACAACAGCAACAGCGTAATCTGTGAATCGGCTATTCTAGGAAACTGTTCTGAGTGATATGGAACTGCCCTTTACAGCATAGATGGGTTACTAGTATCAGAGTCAAAATGTAGTGAAATAGAACATAGTGAGCCTAGGATTGATGCTTCTGAAGTGTGTGGATAGGACATCGTATCTCAAAGGGTTGCATGTTTTAGAATGGCCCACATATTGAGAAAAGCAGATAATGGCTCATGACCTACTTTGTCACACTGTAAACTTTGCTTAAGTTTGTTGTGAGAAAATGGCTACATAGGGCTTCTCGAATTCTGGTTTTTTTCCCCCTAATTTCATTGTGGGAAATGTATATAACTCTTTCATGGAAAGGCTGGGGGTAGAATCTAATTTTGGAGATTTGAGCTATTTTCGTAAGGAAGAAACTCTGTTTTTAGTTTTTTAGAAAAAGGCCACAACAACAAAAAACCCAAAAACCAAACCCATTGCCTTTGAATCGAATTCCGACTTACAGTGACCCTATAGGACAGAGTGGAACTGCCCCATGAGATTTCCAAGGCCGTAAATCTTTAGGGAATCAGACTGTCACATCTTGTTCCTGCAGAGCAGCTGGTGGGTTCGAACTGCCCACCTTTTGGTTAGCAGCCACGCGCTTACCTGCTGCCCCACTACAGCTCCTTTAGGAAAAGGCCATAAAAGGCCTTTTTATTATTTTTTTCGAGGGGGAGGTATGTCCTGGTTTTGTTTTCTTTTGGTTTTTCAACTTATTTATAATATGTTCGTATCAATAGATGAGAATATTTGCTTTGAGAATACGTTCCTTTATGTCAGCTGTTGAGGTTGATAGAATTCGTGGTGAAAATCATGTTCAACTTTCATTTGTCACTAATAGTAAGAGGGTAATTGAAGAAGAATGTATACATGGACCCGAGGACTTTTAAGCTGTATTTATAATAATTCTAAACTTGTAATTTTCCTAAAGTAGATTATGTAGGCCTTCAGTAGAAAGATGTTAAAAGGGGTGCAGTATGGTTGTTTTTGTTAATTGTTTAAAAGAGAAACTCATAGCATTACTCATATTAATTTTTTTTAATTTTGTAATTTTGCTTATAGTTTATAATAACTTTTCCCCCTCAATGAAGCGTGACACAGTGTTCAGTCACATAACCCGTTCTCATGGGAACCTCATTATCTTCATCTAGTGCTATATCAGAGAAGATCCCTTGATCATCAATTATTCTTGTAATTGAAGTCATCTGTGCATTAAAAAAATCTTTATTAGTTTGTTTACAGGTTTTCTGTGTAAGATTATTTAACATTTTTGTATAATATTGTATATAAACCCGTTGCCATTGAGTTGATTCCGACTCACAGCGATCCTATAGAACAGACTAGAACTGCCCCATAGAGTTTCCAAGGAATGCCTGGTGGATTCAAACTGCTCACCTTTGGTTAGCAGCTGAAGTGCTTAACCATTATGCCACTAGCAGTTCCAAATATTATATATACTCAATTGTTTTTTTTTTAAAAACAAAAAACTCGTCCATTGATATAAACAAATTCTTTCTGATTGTCTTGGACTTAATATTGTTAAGATTAAAATACTGTCCAAGGCGATCTACAGAGTCAATGCAGTTCCTAATAAAGTCCCGATGGCTTTTTTGCAGAAATGGAAAAGCCTATTCTAACGTTCATATGGGATTTCGAGGGACCCAGAATAACCAAAACAATCTTGGGAAAGAAGAACAAAGTTGGAGGACTCACACTTCCCAATTCCAAAACTTACTATAAAGCTACAGTAATCAGAACAGTGTGGTACTGGCATAAGGATAGACGTATAGGCAAATGGGATAGAATTGAAGGCCCAGAAAAAAACCCTTACATCTACATGGTCAGTTGGTTTTTGACTACGGTGGCAAGTCCATTCAACAGGGAAAGAATAGCGTGTTCAACAAATGGTACAGGGAAAACTGGGTATCCACATGCAAAAGTAATAAAGTTGGACCCTTAACTTAAACTATTGTAAAAATTAACTCAAAATGGACAAACACCTAAATTTAAGAACTAAATCTATAAAACTCTTAGGGGAAAACATATGCACAAATTTATATGACTTTGGATTTGACAAACATTTCTTAATTATGACATCAAAAAAACAGGCCACAAAAGAAAGAAAAAAAGATAAACTGGACTTCGTTAAAGTTAAAAACTTTTGTTCATCAAAGGACAATATCAGGAGAGTGAAAAGACAACGTAGAGAATGGGAGAAAATATTTGCAAATTATGTACCTGATAAGGGTTTAGTATCCAGGATATAGAAGGAACTCCTACAACCCAATAACAGAAGACAACCCAGTTAAAAAATGGGCAAAGGACTTGAATAGACATTTCTCCAAAGAAGATACACAAATGGCTAATAAGCACATGAAAGGATGTTCAATGCCATTAGTCATTAAAAAAAAAATCAAACCCTTTGCCGGAGTCGATTCCGACTCAGTAACCCTAAAGGACAGAATAGAGCTGCCCCATAGGGTTTCCAAGAAGTGCCTGGTGGATTTGAATTGCTGCCCTTTCAGTTAGCAGCCGTAGCTCTTAGCCACTATGCCACATTAAAAAACATTAGGGAGATGTAAATCAAACTATAGTGATACACCACTTCAACCACTAGGAAGGCTCTTATAAAAAAAAAAAAAAAAAAACAGAAAATAACAAATGTTGGCACGGAAGTGGAGAAATTGGAACACGGTGCATTGCTAGTGGAAATGTAGTAAAATGGTACAGTTGCTGTGGAAGACAATTTGGCAGTTACTCCAAAAGTTAAATATAGAATTACCATATACTCAGCTTTTCCACTCCTAGGCATACACTCAGAGATTTGAAAACAGGGACTCAAGACATATACTTGTATACTAACATTTATTTCAGCATTATTCACAATATCCAAAAGGTAGGAACAACCCAAGTGTCCCTGTACAGCTGAATGGATAAACAAAAGTGGTATTTACATAAAATGCAATCTTTTTCATCTAAAAAAGGGAATGACATTCTTGATACATGCTACAACATGGATGAACCTTGAAAACATTATGCTAAATTAAATAAGCCAGATACAATAGAACAAATAAATGATTCTATATATATGAAATGGGGCCTTGGTAGTGTACCGGATAAGAGCTCGGTTGCCAACCTTCTGGGGGCAGTTCTACTGTGTCTTCTAGGGTTGCTATGAGTTGGTATCGACTTGACAGCGATAGGTTTTTACAGGTGTCATGGGTTGAATTATGTCCCCCCAAAAATGTGTGTATCACTTTGGCTGGGCCATGATTCCCAGTATTGTGTGGTTGTCCTCCATTTTGTGATTGTAATTTTATGTCAAAGAGGATTAGGGTGGGATTGTAACACCCTTACTAAGGTCACATCCCTGATCCAATGTAAAGGGAGTTTCCCTGGGATGTCGCCTGCACCATCTTTTATCTTACAAGAGATAAAAGGAAAGGGAAGCAAGCAGAGTGGGGGGACCTCATACCATCAAGAAAGCAGTGCCGGGATCAGAGCACGTCTTTTGGACCCAGGGTCCCTGCGCAGAGAACCTCCTAGTCCAGGAGAAGATTGATAAGACGGACCTTCCCCTGGAGCAGATGCCCTGAATTCAGACTTGTATCATGCTAGACTGTGAGAGAATAAATTTCGCTTTGTTAAAACCACCCACTTGTGGTATTTCTGTTATAGCAGCACTAGATAACTAAGACAACAGGTTATACGAAATATCTAGAATAGGCAGATTTATAGAGATAGAAAGTAGATTAGAGATTACCAGGGCTGTGGGGAAGGGAGGATGGGTAGGTATTGCTTAATGGGTACAGAGTTTGCGTTTGGGGTGATGGAAAATTCTGGAAATAGTGGTGATGGTTGCACAACATTTTGAAAGTATTTACTGTCGTTGCATTGTACATTTAAAAATGGTTAAAATGGTAAAATTTTTTATTATATATTTTACCATGATACAATTTTGTTTTTTTAAAAATGTCGGTATTTAACATGTAGGTAATAAGAGCCATGTATTAACTTTTTTATTGACTCTGAATGAACTATGTTTTATATAAAATATTATCTAGAAGGCCTACTTATATTCTTCTCTTACTTCACATCACTCTAATGATATTCTTTGCACATAATGGATGTCAGAGTCTGGTGCTTTCCATTTTGGCTTCCTCTGCAGATAGGGGTTTTTCTCTCTCTCTTTTTTTTTTTTTAGGCTTCTTTTTCTCTTAACTAGGCTTGTTGGGTACTGTGGTTTTTTAATTTATTAAGTTGCTCTAATGTAGGTCCTTTCTAGACCGTAGTTTTTGTGTTTGTGGACCTTATCTGAGAGTAATCTTTAGCCTTTTTATGAGAATGTTGAGACAGACAGGTGAGTCAGACTGATAAATACATTCCTCAGGATAAAAGAAGCCAAAAAATATCTTGAAAGTCAACCTGAGATTCGATCTTTGGACCTGGGAAAGGGCAAGAACATTCTTTAATTCAGCTAGTCCCTGTCCACAGAAGGAAGGGACCAGTATATATACTATTTGTGAATTTTGTTTCTTTGGTTTTATTTGCTCAGAGGAGTGCTAAAAATGTTGCTGAATGTATTATTCCTAATAGAGGGCAGTAGAGTGAAAATCGAAAACAAAGGAGGATCAGCATTTTTCAGCCTGTTCAGTGCTAATTCATTTTTCATTTGTCAGATGTCAAAATCAGACCTGTGGTTTTCATTACTCTCAGTATTCTGTTACTGAATTTTATTCAGTGAAACCCGTGAGAGCTGGAGCTCAACGGGACTGCCATGTTTTTCCAGGTCCTGCAAATTTTCCACCTTTGAGAGGGTATAGTCTTAACACACTTCTGTTGTACTCTATTAGTGGAAAATATTTAGTTTTCTTTCTCTGACAGGTTTCTACCTTACAAGGTTGTGGCTTTCACAGGTTTTACTATAATGATATGCCTAGAAATCTATTGCTGAGGTGACAAATGAGAGAATCTTTACTGATTAAATGAGTGACACAAAGCACTCATGTCACCCTCTCATCGTTACAGACCGCCATCTGACAGGCAGCTCATCTCCAAAATGTGGGTTCTTTACGGAGCAAAATGCTGCCCAACAGCTATTAAGTGAGAGTAACCTGCAAGTAAGAAATGATTTTTGAAAAAGCCAGCAGAATCGTCTTTCCATTTTGAAAGATATGTCTCATACACTCTGAGTTTAGATACGTTCTTATTTTTATCCCTGCCCAAGAGGGTGTGCAGTATGGAGGATAAACGGAAACCTCAGAGTTTGATAACCTGGGTTTGGATCCCAGCTATGCCTTGTACTAGCTCTTGTTACTTAGGTTCCTTGTGTCACAGTTTCTTCACTTAACTTAAAAAGAAAAAAAAAAAAGGTGGGGCTGAGGAAGGAGAGGGATAAACTGTTGGTATAAGGATTAAATGTGAAATAATGTATATAAAATTATTAGTGTAACGAAACTAGTTCTCTTCCTCTCACTGGTGATACCAAAGTATTAATATACTGAATTTGGGCTCAAAGGGGAAATCTAAGGAATAAGGAGAAAAACATTAATTATGCACCTCTGTAATTGTAGAACAATATGGAATGTTAGGCAGTTATCAGTGCAATATTTAAATACTCTTGTTTTTGAATTGTTTTGTAAGTAATTACAGATGATCATGAACTTAATCTAAAGTAAGAGTTCTCTAGGCAGCTTTTAATGACAAGGTATTTTGGCATCAAAGTTATGTTTCCATAGAAATAAAGCACTGAAGGGCTCTTTATTGCAAAATTGAGCTAAAGGAAACAAGTCAGGGAAAAGATCCTTACTTAAATTTTAAAAATTTCCCATATGACAGACATCACCGATATGCTTCTGATAAATAAAAGGGGATTTATTTGCTTTTCTAAAATAAAACTTGTAGATGGAAATAAATAGTTGACCTTTGCAGTTGCGTGAAAGACTTAAACATGCAGTCCCATGCAGCTAACAGGAAAATTATGCATATAGAATTGTTAAATTTACAGAAGTCTTAGCCCCAAGGGAGAGCAGGGCAATGTATCTTTGAGGAGGATGGAGCAATTTAATGTTTATTTAATGCCCTTTATAAACATAGAGCCACTCTTTGTTTAGGATTATGAAAATGTTTCATTTCTTGGTTCATTTGGGAAATCATCTTGATTTTTCTTTTTTCAATTAAGACTGCTTTTGTGTGTGTGTGTGCCTTGTGAATCTTGAGCTCAGATCCAAAAAAGAGGCATATTTCAATTTTTTTCAGTTCCAACACCTCTTTAGGTCACAAGCCATTTCAGTAAGTCTAGTAATATGCTCTGTATTTCTGTTACCACTTCAGAATTAGTGGATACTATGGCCAGTGTTCAGTCTCTTCTGTTTCTCCAAGAAATTGTCAGGAGGAAAGAGAACAAAGATTTATTAAGCATGTACTATGTGTGGTTAAGAGCTCAGGTGCTAGCCCAAAGGTCAACAGTTTGAATCCACCAGCCACTCCTTGGAAACCCTATGGGGCAGTTCTACTCTGTTCTGTAGGGTCACTATGAGTCAGAATCGACTCAGTGGCGATGGGTTTGGTTTTTGGTTTGATGTGTTATCCCAAATCTAACCACTTTGCATTAATAAGCCCAAGGTGTGGGGAGAGAAGATAGACCAAAGCTATTAAGGTGTACCAAAAGAAAAGCTAGAGAAAGTACCTCTTGGTGTGTTGGTAAATCAGCTACCAGCAGAAGCATCTCAGGACCTTTGATCACTGTTCCCTCATGCATAGTAGATGCACTCTGATCTTGTTTTATTGTTATTGGAATTGACTCAGCTCACTTGATGTTTAAATTAACCTTTTTTTTTTTTGCATGGCGTGTTTACTTGAACTAGAGTCCTAGACACTCAGATCATGTTTCTGTCAGCAGTTGTATATCCTCACCAAACTTACTGGCATTAGAAGCATTTAAAGAGGTGAGGAAAAACAATCTAAAGTAAGAAGTATTTTGCAGTATTGGTGTGCTGTTGCTATAGACATACAAGTCAGAGCATTCCTTGAAATAGTGATGAATTAAAATGAATATGGCACGTAAGCTTAGTTGAGCCGATGGTGTAAACTAGATGTATCTCTCTGAAGTTCTTAGTATGACAGGAGGTCTCTTTAAAGAGTGCATTTGCTGAACAGTCTTTGATACAAACCAAGGAAGATAATATTCATCAAAAAAAGCCAAAGAAATTCTTATTGTCACAAGTCACGAGGCAAGTACTCAGAGGCTCCTTCTTACAACTTGGAAAATGTAGAATTTGCACTTATCCCACAGGCCTCCAAACAGATTGTCTCTATGTAAGAGATTTGTGTGTTAGACAATGAACACCTCAAAGTCAGTGAATGTTATTAATCTGTATGCCTCCTCTGACTTAGTCTTGAGGGGTCTATCAGTTTGTGAAAGGATCACAAGTGTAAAATTGAAGATTAAAGAAATACAAAAAATAGATGTAGTTTGATAAGTAAAATTAATTCATTATCCCCCTTAGTAATTTTTTTTTTTATTAAAGAGCTTTTGAACTTTTTTTTTCCCTTAAGTAACTTAGAATAAGGAATACACTGAATATTTGAACAGAGAAACTGGGGTTACAGATTAAAAGTTAAAAAACAAACAGAAAAAAAAAACCTTCAAAAAGAGAAAACTAGGGTTATGGTTGATAAAATTATTAATAAAACCAAATTGGAAAATACCCTCACAAAACCAAACAGAAAATCTAATCAGAATATATTATGAGGGCTCAATCCCAGGAAAGTTGTGAAGATAAAAGTAATAATTTGGTACTAGAATCCAGTGAATTTTGTCAAGAATCCAACTGTATCCATGAATTATATCAAGTTGAATGGGACAGGGCTGAACGTGACAGGGCCTGTGGTGAATGGGTTTTCATAGCCGGAAGGTTCGTTATTTATAATTTTGACTTTAAAGCAATAAAGCCTGCTTTTACATGGATTTATACTTTATCTTTTTCTAAAAGGGATTTGAGGTGACTTGCAAAATTAAACACACAAAAAATGGGCCAAAAAACTAATTTTTAATATAAGGAAATCCATGGGAAAATATGCTTCCAAATGATTATTATCTTTCATTTGGTCACCTTAAGAGGGAATACTTACCCAGTATTGCTGTAATTTCTTATAAATTTTAGGAATTCTTTTAGAATCGTTTTTTGACCCAGTTTATAAACCTACAAGAAAGTCTACTTCATTGCCTTAAATAATCACACTTTTTATTAACCCAGCTTCATTTCCCAGTTTATTCACTAGTTGTTCCAATGACTTTTTCCCCCCCAAAATTAAATTCATCCTTGGTTGATAAAAATATGCTACCAGGGAGCATATCTAGAACTATGTTTTGTCAATTCTGAAAGTAACTTTGAAAGAATTCCAAATATATTTTGAGTAGTGGATGCATTATTGGAATAAGTATATATTGCCTCTGGGAGTGATTATTTTGCATGGGAGAAGGCTCATTTGCATGAAAAAAGTTCTGTCATTTTGCTTTAAAAAAAGCATTATTTTATAGTCACATCTCAATACAGTAGTGATGGTTTTCATTTCAGAATTGTTTTTTATGTTTCTGTTGTTTTGAAGTAGTTGTCTTTTAAAGAGCGAGAGAACTTATTTGGAAATAAATCCAGTGATCTTTAGTGAAAGATACTTGTCTTCTTAGTTTAATTGAACTAAGCTATTCTTTAAAAGCTATGGTTGATGTAATCCCTAATTTAAAAATTCTCTCTGATATTTACATTGTTTTATTTTCCTTGGCTTAATATATCACCTTATGTTACTCTGATTTCCTAAGAACATTTATATACGATTAACACTAAATCAGTGCTGTCATACCAAAATATCAGTGCTTTCGGTAGAACCAAAACCAAACTAAACTTATTGCTGTCGAGTGGATTCTGACTCACAGTAACTTTATAGGACAGAGTAGGACTGTCCTGTAGGGTTTCCAAGGCTATAATTTTTACCAGTGCAGACTGCCACATCTTTCTCCCACAGAGCGGCTGATGGACTTGAACCACTAACCTTTTGGTTAACAGCCGAGCACTTTAACCATGGCACCACCAGGACTCCTTTCTAGTATTGCATTGGTCTTTAAATGGGAAGGATATTTAAGCAGTATACTAAAGGATCACCTGAACTAGTTAATGACATAATTCTGTATGTATGTATACATGATACTTGTGTATATTTGTGCTATTTAAAATACTTCATGAAAGATAATTTTAAACCTTTCTGGTTTAATAAGATTTATTAAGTTGGGGAAGAATAAGTTAGGGAGGATAGATGAAGCAAGAATACAATATAGTTACAACTGGTAAGTTGGGACATGAATTCAAAGGAACTCATTTAATATTCTCTTTTGTGTATGAGTTGAAAAAAAAAACCGGTGGAGGAAACTGACAAAATGCCAAATGAAGTGATTTTTTAAAAAAGGCACTTAAAGGTCTTTTAGTCTTTTCATTTCCATTTGATATCATCTTTATTATTTTAGCTACGCTTTCTTCTTTTTCTTAAATATCAGAATTTCTTACGCTATCTCCCTCAGGAAATTGTATACTGTATACAGTATACAATTTTGTATACAAGCAATGCTTTTGAGATGGTCATTCCATGTTAGTAAAGAGTTTAAAAAGAAACAATGCATTTTCCAGTGCATTGTCTTACTTGTGGGATAGAGAGCACTTTGTATTAGTTGAGATGAACACTCTCAAGACTATTATTTTTAGATTTTTTTTTTAATATTATATATCTTGTTGTTGTGTGCTGTTGAGTCCATTTTGACTCATAGCAACCTTATAGGACAAAATGGAATTGCCTCATAGCCCTTTCATGAAAGTGAGTATCCCACCCACTTTTTCTGGCTCTCAGGTTTCTTGGCACTCTACTTTTCCTGCTAAAAGTATTTGCTGCGCTCCAGTGGGGATTTGTGTAACTGTGAAAGATTAAAAAAAGTCCATTGAAGCAAAATGGCTGGAGTATCAGGTGTAAATGTGAGGTAGTGCATCCAGGAAGTATGATTGGGTAAAAATTTAGTCTCCTGGCTTTTGTACAACTAGATAAGCCTTGTAAGCACATTTATGGTTTCCTTGTGATAGTTGGTGCCCTGGAGGCACAGTGGTTAAGAGCTGAGGCTGCAGTTCAAACCTACCAGCCGCTCCTTGGAAACTCTATTGGGTGGTTCTCCTCTGGTTATAGGGTTGCTATGGTTTGGAATCAACTCGGCAGTGATGGGTTTGGTTTGGGTTTTAGTTTGTCATAGTTAGGGAGACCTTATAGGTTTGGTTTTTTGTGTATTTTTATGTATTGCAATAAATCTTGCCACCCATCACTGGTACAACAGACAGGAACCCACCAAACCTGATGCTCACGGACCCCCAAGGTTTGTGGGACCCATGTATTCCCAAATGATATTTCTCAAAATTCATATTACCAACCAAAAATTTAAACACACTGCATGACTCAGCATGCTTCCATTAATGAAAACACATGGTATTAAAAAAAAAAATTCGTAACAGAAAATAATGGGGTCTTGAAAGGGATAGGTTTTCCTAGGCTGTAAGTTTTTACAGGAGTGGAGTAGATTGCGAAGTCTTTTCTCTTGCGGAGCCACTGGTGGGTTCTAACCATCGACCTTTCAATGAGCAGCTGAGTGTTTAACCACATGTGTGTACATATATGTTTTAGTATGTATATTATTTTTAGGCAGCCCTGTTATATATGTGAAGGAGTCCTGCTAGTACAGTGGTTAGGCACTCGGCTGCTCACCAAAAGTTTGGCAGTTCAAACCCACAGCTGCTCTGTGGGAGAAAGATGTGGCAATCTGATTCCATAAAGATTACAGCCTTTGAAACTCTATAGGGTGGTTCTAATCTGTCCTGTAGAATCCCTGTGAGTTGTAATCAGCTCAGTGGCACACATTTTATATGTGGGTCTACACTTGTTTCCAGGTTTTGATTCCAGTCATTATATCAGTTCTGTATCCCAGTTAAGATTTTTACTAATTTTAAATTGATCTTTCTAAAATGTAATATGTGATATATTCCTAGATCATTAGGAAATTTAAAAGGTTGCTTGGTAAAACCCAATCCCATTTCCTCCATTACATGTTAAGCGGTAGAAAGAATCAATTACTAATGTTTATGATCTTTACTTTCCCATCACCAATCATAAAAGCATTCAAATGTAAGCCAGATAATTTTTGTGAATAAATGCCATGTCACATTTATTAGTTGCATCAGTAAAATTACTAAGATGAATTTTTCTTTAATATGGGCTATTTTCTACATGGCTAAAATAGTTCTAAAATATGGCTGCCTTTGATTTATTGTCTCTTTTCTGTTTACACATTCTTTTCTGAATGTTTGCTTTATTATGAGGATCATGTCCACTGAGGATAAGACAGACAGTAATGGAGGAAAGCTGCGTAGAAAGGATTTAGGTTAAACCTTGTGGATAAAACCTGTTGGGTCAGGGGATATAATGGTTACCTAGACAGGTCATGAGGTCGTTGTAATTTTTTCAGTCATCGGAAACATTTGTTCAGTTTGATGGTCGTGTGAAGAAATCAGATGCAGGTAATTAAAATTGTTACGGCATTGTGGTAGGCGAACACATCAAGTGACCACATAAAGGTTCCTTTATTCCTAAGGCTTTAATCTACCTTCAATTTTCTCTTGGGATGAACAGTAGAATAGCAACATTATTCAGGATACTTTGTGGTTACTGAAGAATAAGTTATTTCCATCTGGATTTCTAGTTCATTAATTACCTAAATTCTACCTACTTCTTTAAGACTCTTTTGAAGAGGATAGTCAAAACATTACAGTTAAATGGGGGTAACTTCTGTGGAAGTATTTGACCTAAAGTATAGACTGGAGCTTGCACACTGGTGGCTTACAGACCATAGTTTGGCTCATAGTGTTTTTTGTTCTTTTTAAAAATTGAGTCAGCACTGAATAACTGAGAGATTAAAAGTAAAAATCTAGGCTGGCTGTTATCAAACAATTGGCAACATTTAGCAGTCATTCCCACAGGAAAGTCACCCAAGTAGACCTGAGAAGCCACTTGTCCCCTTTAGGCAAGCCATGCACCTCGCTTAGCCCACTTCACACATTGATTGGCTTGCCTGAGCCCTGATATAGGTGTTTGGAACATATTAGCTAAATCTGAATATCCGAAAGTTTGTAGCACCTTGAGATATAGGTTATAAAAATGAGTTATCTGTATAAACCTGTATAAATCATGTATTGGTTTTAAGACGACTTCCTGGGCTAATTCATCCCTCTTCTGTTCTTCTGTACCTCCTTAGTGATGTTATTTTATAGATCTTCTAAAATTTATTATAAATATCTAATTGTATATCCTTGTAGTGCTCCGTGAGCTGTTCCTTCAGGGTAAGAACCATGAGTTATTTTGTTTTTTGTTCTCAGCATCTGGTGCCTGGTACACAGTTAAAATTAATTCATCTAACTTTAGTATAAGCATTTGAGTGCTGTTATCGCTTCCTGTTTTTGGAAAATATATGTATATAAGCTATTTAAATTTTTTTAATGTTATAAGCAGCTCCTTTGGTAAAAGAATATTTTAAAAAGTTATTATCTCAATAACTTGCAGTTTTCCAGTTTAAAGAAATTTAAAAGAGTACTGAAAATACAAGTTCCTAGCAGGTGTACAGGTTCCTAGAGGGGAAAAATTTGAGTTAGGTAAATATTTTAAATTTTATTTAAAAATAAACATTCTTCTAGGGTTTCTAATACTCTTAGCATTTTTTAAACAAATAAATCTCTTAATTACCATTTAATTTTGCTTTTGCAATAAACTGAAACTGGCAATTTTTCAAATCCCACTTGTTTATTTTATTTACTTATAATCTAGCCATTTTGGAATTAGTTTTATTTTATATAGTTGATTCTTGTTATTTGTGGTACTTGGGTTCTTTATGTGAAGTAGCCCCAAATCCTGGATTAGTAGATACTGAACCATTGCTCCTAGGGGAAATACAGGGTTAGGTTCCTGCGAGCCTCTGATCACCTTGTCATCAGTCAGTAAATAGCGTTGCTTTATATGTGTTTCTGTCTAATTGGTATGGATTGTTGGTTCATTAACATTGAACTCACAGCCAACAGCAGTTAACTCATGCCTGAACTAGCATACATATTTTCTCCACAAGCCACATCATTGGCAGCACTGCAGCACCATGCTTAGGGGCCATTTTAAACAGTGAAATCACCAACAGCAACGACAACAAGAAGAAAAAAACACAAAAATGTGTCTCTAAATAGACCAAGAAAAGGACACATCTTTATAGTATAAGAGCTGAAATAAGAAGGCAAACATTGCTTTGTTTGACTTCAGCCGGAAACGTGTGCGTTGGGCGACTCAGATTTTTCACTGCTCTGCAACATGCCCGCAAATGACTGTGAAAAGGCTGCGAGCATTGATTTTGGGGTTACAGACATTTTATTGAGTAGGTGATTTCACAAATACGGAATCCTTGCGTAACAAGGATCCACCTGTATTACTGAAAGTGTTACATGGAATCTAGCTTTCTTCTTTTCAGGGAATTAAAATTGATAAAGGTTTTAGGAATTTTCAATATATTTTGAGATCATTTGGGCTAGAGATGAAATTATTGCCTGTATCTGTGTATTGTGTTAGCGTCTTTAGTAGTTTTGAAAAGTGGAAACAGTCTGCTGGTATCTATTTATATCAGTGTTTGAAAGATTTTATTAAAATTTTTAATTAAAAATGTGGATTATTTTTTCCTAACTTGTATTTAGTTTATCTTAAATCCCTGAGAACCAATACCGTGTTGCCTCTTATCCATATAAGTAGAAACTTTGGTATTGATCACATTTGCAGCATAAAAGCAAATGACTGTCCTTGGGTGGGTGAGTTGGATTTTTATTTTTCCTAGTGATGGTTGGTGGTTTTTTCTAGTTATAATGTTTTTAGCACTTTTTAGGCATTACATTGATGATTTCTCCTCTTCTCTTAAGCACCAACTCCTTTTCACAAAAGATACAGGAGTTGGAGGAGTCCAGCCCCATGTTTTCAGAAACCAGAATGTGTCTGGGGAAAATGACTTCCCACATTAATACACTAGGCATATCAGATAGTTGTCAGTATACCCAGAGGGAACATCCTTCTCCAGCTCAGTTCTCTTACTAGACTAGGTAGTGTCTTTAACTTTACGAGGTAGAATATTGTAACTCTGCTTACTTAAAAGCGAGATGAGACTGCTCTGGTTTATTCTTGTATCCTTTAGTTTGTTTCACTAGCTACAGTTCAATTTTAAATGCTCTTTACCAGCTGCATTCAATTTCTATCATATAAAAACCTGAAATATGCCTGAGAAAATAAACTAGGACAAATTAGGTTTATTTTCCGTTTATCTTTTGATGTAACATTTCAGGATCAAATTTGGCTTGTATTCCAGACTCAGGGTGCCAGAAAAGTAAATAAGACACAATACTCAGGCTTATCTTTAATAGTCTTGTTATGGCCAATTAGGCTAATTGTAGTGCTGGTCAGAGGCTTCTAAATAGGAGGGCAGTAGCTCCTGTAAATACCAATTTCCAAATGGTGTCTCTGTTCCAGTCCATCACAACAGTTTTAAAACCAGCCTTTGTTTTTGTTTTGTTGCTTTTTTTTTTTTAACAGGAGAGCCAGTGTAACTCCTTCAGGACTGGAGTGACACACTCTGCACCGGCATCTGCCTCGTGTGACTCCTCATTTTGGCAGCAGCGCTCTGCTAGGCTGGGACCTCTGTGGAGGTCTGCCCTTTCTTTTTTGGAAATCTATAAACTGCTACACAGTGTGTCTTGTGGCAAAGGTAAAAAGTGCATAAAAGTTCCAAACTTCCCTGTAGAAAGTTTTTCCATTCATTCCAAAGGGACTTTTCTCCTCTAACATAAGTCGTATCTTGTCTGAACAGCATCTACTGAAAACAGCCCACAACTCTCAGCCCCACAACACTCAATTGTTTTTTGAAGAGCTGTTTTTTCCTTGTAGATGATGGAGAAAAGAATATCTTTAAGTGCTCAGTAGCTTCAGCTTTCAAAGCTTTGGTTGTTCTCTTTATAGTCTAGTTATGTAACCTGAGAACACTGTGTGCTGCCCTAGTGGCTGAAGCAGCCCTCTTTTTTGGATTCTGGCCCTTAAAATAACTTCTTTTGTCTTTGGGTAAATTGGGATAGGCCTGACCACTTACTTAAAGAAGAAATAAGCAGTGCATGTTTGATAGTGATGTTTACTCTGAAGCTGTTGGCTGGGTTTTGCAACCATAGAAAGTCGTTTGTAAACGCTAAGCTTGAAGCTGTGCATCGCTTACTTGCCACAGCTTTATGGAGAGGAATTGAAATTGGAGCCTTTGCAGCTGTGGAGAGGCAAAGAGCTCTACAGTCTGAGGTGTGATACATTTGGTTCCCTACAGATGTCTGAGGTTGGCTTTGAAGGGCTGGTTGATCCAAAAAGAATTTTGCTTTTTTCTTAAGTTCTTTAAAGAATGGTGGTACTTCAGGCATAAGCTTCAGGAATAGTCTTGTTTGCCACCACGTCAGAACAAATTGTTGTTACTCCCGGTGAACACTCAGAATAAAACACCAGGTCTGTACCGCCGCGATGCTGCCTCTCCAGCCCTGGTTATACTGTGTAGTTCTCTAGCAGATGATTTAATGACCTAGAGTTCGTGTTACTGAAATGATTCTCCAGGAAGCTTATGAGAAAATGTCAGTAGCTTGTAGGTCTCACTGATTAACACAGAACTTGGTGTAATAGGTAGTGTTGTGAAAGTGGAACTTGGACTCTGCTAAACCCATTCCCACTAGTGCAGTTTATTTTGAAGTAGTTGAAAGAAATTGGAGGGAGAGTGGTGTTTCAACTCCCAATCTTAAGTTTTGATGGCCTATGTAAACTAAACACTTACTTTTTAAGAGTGGTAATATACCCCACCACAAAAAGAGATGTGGACAAGACTCAGGGAAACCTAACTTCTGACTTCAGGTGGTGTTTATACCTGCTCTCTAAATTCAGGTCAGCAGGTGGGAAAAACACGTAGTATTTTGGCAAGTACCCAGAACTCATGGAGAAAAGGAAACTCAAGGTGTTTATTTCTTTTAGAAATTTCTAGAAAGTCACATCAATTCAACACTTGTGAATAAACACACAATGTGGGAAGTGTGTAGCGTTTCATTTTCTGCTGTTCTAGGATTTGTGCTGACAAATGGGGATTTGAGACTTTTTTCCCTTAGATTTTTTTTTTCCACTAAAAGTTCTGAATAAATTACTTTGGTTTTCAATATAAATTGTATCACAGGCATAAGTTTTAATCACTAATTACTCCATCACTCTGTAATTACCTGTTTCTCTAAACTAAGGAAAATTGCTTCTTTAGAGGATAAGACTCAGTGAGAGTGATTAAGGTGTGTTTTTTGTTCCCCATATTGTCCTTCCGAAAAATTAGTAATTGAAAATATTTCATATGGGCCAGATCCTTTAAAAATGAGTGTCAATGGTTATCCAGATTACTTAGCCATGCTGTAATTTTATTTCATTAAATATCATTTGGAATAAGTGGGGCTTTGGTTAGGACTGAGAAATAATCTTTGTTTTATGGGAATTTTGTTAAAATGAGATTTACTTGCAGTTGGGGTGGGAGCAGGGTGGTGGGGTGGGACGGTGAGAAATGTTATTTTTCTTAAATAACTCAAATTGACATTAGTGGACGCCACGCTTTCATGATAATACACCAGTTCTTACTCTGCTTCTGTAGATGAGTATGTAACAGTTTCTTTACCACTGTGCACATCATCTAAATTTAGGAATTTCACACTTAAGCCTTCAAAAAGGTTTTTTTGGGGGGTGGGGAGGGGTGGAGGTGAGGTGAAGATGAGGCGGGAGCTGAGGGAAGGAAAAAAAAAATACAGCCAGATTTGAAAATGCTAGCTCTGTCCTATAGGATTCAGAATTGACTCAGCGGCACTGGGTTCTGGGTGAGCTGGGGTTAGCATTAACGTTAAATTATTATTGCCCCCAGAGAACAAAAGAATTGAGAACAGCTTCTCCTGACATTGTTCTGACAAGATGAGACTCAGCAACTTCTAAAGGGCCTTAAAAATTTTAAGCTTCTATTTTTTTTTAATATGACAAATGTTTATTAAAGGACTTTGAAAGCCCAACATGCTTTTAAAAATACTCAATTTACTTTTTGAAAATTGATACATTCACAAATTTTACAAATTTTAAAGGTACAGGAAGTACTTGAAAGTCTCTTTCCCTTCCCTGTTCCACACAGTTCCGATCTTCGGAGGCAGTCAGCATCACTGGCTTCTTTTATGTATTTCTGGACGTATTCTAAGACAGTGCTTTTGGAAGGGAAAGTTGAAACTTACTAAAATATTAGCACTAGCTCCGATAGGCAAACTAATTACTCTGAAAAATCAGTTTGACCCATAGGCTAAAAGATACTAATAGTAGACAGAAGAACTATAATAATATAATTGTTGCATTATTATAAGATTACAAGAAAAGAATGGGTATTTTTGCTTCATTTGGCATTTAGCAAGCCGATAGATCTTTTATTACTATTTAAATATGGTTTGCCATTCCTAGGGACTCAGGGAGGATGCTTGCCTAATTTCATTTGGAGGAAACCTATTTAGCGGAACAAATTTTTTCTGCTGTGGTAACTCTAAAAATTTTTCATTATGGAAACTTTCAGACATGATAGTACAAAGAATAGTAAAGTGAACCCCCACCCCCAATATCCCTGTAACTACTTCAGTTTGCTCAATTGACTAGATAAAGAGAGAGAGATTTTATACATACACTTGCACACATACCTACCAGGCCATAATCTAACAAAATGAGTCCTAATTCTTTACTGTCTAATTCCCGGTTCACACCCAGATTTTCCTAGTTGTCTCAGACATTTCTTTTTATGGTTGATTTGCAACAATAGCTTTTAAAATGCAATTTTGATGGCTTACAATGTTGTTAGCCTGATAAGAAAACAAGTTAATCCTGACAAGTAGAATTAAATACACTGATTGAAGAATGAGTGTAAAGCAACTACCAAAGCCAAATAGCAATTCCAAAAAGAAATTAGACTGTTTAAAAAAGAAAAATGTTTTTTGAAGGATTCTTATACCAGTTACACACATGACTGGAGCCTTCAGTGTAGACCTCTCTTACCTAGCGTTCTGTTTATGTATATTCTCATGGTTAATATCACAACTGTTTGTATTAGTTTTTTTCTGCCTTTTGACTGTGTGAATGAAGAGTATTTAAAGGAAAAAAAAAATTGGGAGTAGATTTCCTAAGAAGGAAGGAAGCAATCTGAAGTGTCTGATAATTCATCTTGTTGCTGTCTTCACAGACTAACAGATTCTCTAATGACACAGGGCAGTGTAGGACACGGAGCCGGAGGGGGAAGAGAGAGAATTTAGAGTAGGAGCTTCTTCATTTGCCTTCTGTTTTAACTGCCTTTCTTTTATGCTGACTAATAAGAACCTCCTCTTTATGCAGTATACAAGTCCCCGGAGTATGAGTCCCTCGGATTTGAGCTCACCGTGGAGAGATTAGTTTCTATTGGCTATCCCCAGGAACTGCTCAGCTTTGCGTACGATTCTACATTTCCGACCAGGTAATTTTTCAAGATGTTTTTGGACTAAAGCTTCTCTCACTACCCCTAAAATTAATAATTCCAAATTCATCCCTGACCCTCCCTTCCTCTCCACCCCACCAAAAAAAAATCCCAAATCTTTTTGTTTGTGTTTTGGTTGGTGTTGATTCTGAAATTACCATGAAATTTTTATGTACCCCATATCTTTTGTGTTCTTGAATTTAGTGTAGCTTATTGCTACTGTGGAGCTCTGGTGCCACAGTGGTTAACAGCTGTGGCTGCTAATCAAAAGGTCAGCAGTTCGAATCCACTAGCTGCTTTTTGGAAACCCTATGGGGCAGTTCTACTCTGATCTATAGGGTCGCTATGAGTCAGAATTGACTCGACAGTAGTGGGGAAAGAAACGGGGTGGTGGTCACAGTTGCTCCTACCTATGGCTGTTGGAGAGCAGTTACTTGTTTTGCTAAAGTAGTTAACTTGCTCCTACACTTAGCCTTCTTGGCAGTTTGTGTCTCTGGATTTGATTGGGAAGAGTCAAGATTAAGATCATGCTTATTTTAGATGCCATCATATATTCCCAAAATACAATATATAACAGGGAATTATAAGCCTGTCAAATTGCCCAAGGAAATTAAAAAAAAAAGTTTTTGAATGGCACCAACTGTATTAAGAGAAATTACGGTTTACGCCTTGTTTGATCAAGGTGTCATTCCTTACAGAAAACAGTTGCGATTATTTATCTGGAGAGAGTAAATCTTTTTCATTTGCTCTGGGATTAGTTTTTTAATTTAGCCCCTAAGGCTATATCGTTTTGAGGCATACTTGACTTGCTACAAAGTTTGAACTAGATGAGGCTGGCTCATGGTGGTGGAGTAGTGTGGTAAGTACTATGTGAAATTATTGCCTCTGTTTATTTGCTTTATCAAGGATTTCTTCATTTTCACATAGGGGACTTGTCTTTGACACACTGTATGGAAATCTTTTGAAAGTTGATGCCTATGGAAACCTTTTGGTCTGCGCACATGGATTTAATTTCATAAGGGGGTGAGTACAAAGAACCTATAGTCTGTTTCCAGTGTTTTTGTAGTCAATGTGAAGATGACATTGTCTCTGCTAGGTGTAATATACTTTCCTGCTCTCCCCACCATTAAAGAGCATATCCTTTACATAAGAATAGTTAACATTTATTAGGCAGTTAGAACCTGAACTAAGCTGACTTATAAACATGGTTAGCACTTAGATTTTGTCAAAATTACGTGCCTTCTTAATTATGCAGCATCCAACAGAGCTGATCTTGAAACTTGCCAGTAAAGAGTTGTAGGAGCTTTGATTTATCCGAAATTCTAAGATTTTTGTTTTCTCCTTTTTAATGCACTTCTTAGGTAGGTGCTCAAAAGAGGTATGTACATAAAAGTGCTTTGAAAATTTTAAAACTACGGCAGTTTAAATGACTAAGAGATTGTTGTCGTTAGGTGTCGTCGAGTCAGTTCCAACTCATAGCACCCTATGCACAACAGAACGAAACGCTACCTGGTCCTGCACCATCCTTACAAATGTTGCTATGCTTGAGCCCATTGTTGGCAGCCACTGTGTCAGTCCATCTCCTTGAGGGTCTTCCTCTTTTTTGCTGACCCTATACTTTACCAAGCATGATGTCCTTCTCCAGGGACTGATTGCTCCTGACAACATGTGCAAGGTATGTGAGATGAAGCCTCGCCATCCTTGCTTCCAAGGAGCACTCTGGCTGTACTTCTTCAAAGACAGATTTGTTCCTTCTTTTGGCAGTCCCTGGTATATTCAGTATTCTTTGCCAACACCACAATTCAAGGGCGTCAATTCTTCTCCAGTCTTCCTTATGCATTGCCCAGCTTTCGCATGCATATGAGGCCATAGAAAACACCATGGCTTGGGTCAGGCACACCTTAGTCCTCAAGCTGACATCTTTGCTTTTTAACGCTTTAAAGAGATCTCTTGCAGCATATTTGCCCATTGCAATGCGTCTTTTGATTTCTTGACTGCTGCTTCCATGAGTGTTGACTGTGGATCCAAGTAAAATGAAATCCTTGGCAACCTCAGTCTTTTCTCCATTTGTCAGGATGTTGCTTACTGGTCCAGTTGTGAGGATTTTTTTTTCTTTATGTTGACGTGTAATCCATACGGAAGGCCCCTGGTGCTGTAGTGGTTAAATGCTACAACTGCTAATCAAATGGTATGCAGTTCAGATCCACCAGGCGGGCCTTGGAAACTCCATGGGTCAGTCCTACTCTGTCCTATAGGGTTGCTATGAGTTGGAATTGACTTGACAACAACAAGTTTAAGAGATTATTGCAGCTAATAAATTATTATATTCTCATGACCAACATCAGACATTTGATTGTGTGGTTGGAATTTTTTTTTTAAACATAAAGGTTAAAAATGAATGCAGAATAATAATATTTAAAATAATAGGGATAAGCTTTATTTTCATAATCAGAATCTTCCCACTGTTGCTACTAATTTGAATTTTTCCACTCTAGTAAACAGCAGATAAAATTTAGTATCTACCGTATTGTTTTGTGAAGCTTCCCAATTATTTCTTAAAAAACACAATATCGCAATTTGGCGATTTCTAAATTGTGGCTTTACAAATACACAAATTCTCTCCTGTTATACTATGTAATTTACTATTGACACTGTATCAGGGTCAGAAGTCCAAGTCTTAAAACCAAAATAGGTTAAGTGTCAGTCACTTATGTAACTTTTCCATATATGACTCCTTTTCAGTGGCACAGTCTACACTGACATTGTTACAGAGACAGTGTCTTTTTGCTAAATACCTTTTGTGGTAAGAGGCACAAACTAACTGGAACTACGTGAGAGCTTCTTTTAAATCTGTGGTCATAGCAGTGCCCCACTTGGAATTGAAGCATCTGATAGATAGGACCCTTCAGCTGGCATTAGAGACCTTAGACAGGATCCCAAAGTACCTGTGCATATATAGTGAGAACAGTGTGAAGTAAACAGCCCACCCCGACACATCTGGGCAGTCCATGGTTCCATCCACCTTTCTTTTCCTCTTCCTTTCATGAAGGATTTATTCAAGATCCATGAATATCAGGAGGCAGGACTTAGAAAGTAAAGTGATTGCAAGTAGTACTAGTAACTTAAACTATTTTATATGTAGATATTATCACTTATAATTCAGAATCTCAGTGAAGATGAACCAGGGCTCTGTTTATTAATGTCTGAAGAGGGGTTTTTGTGTTATGGCAGAGGTTGGGGGTGTGTTAGGTAGGCAGAGAAGAAAAGCAAGAGAATAAGTTCTGTAAATAAATACTGCAATCAAATTCACTAACTCAAGATCCACATTCCTCCATTCCACACCCAAATGAGCAATAAAGTTTCTAAATAGTTCCTTTGGAAATGCATGTAATCGTGCTTTAAAAGTAAGTCACTTATGAGTAAATGCACAGTCATTCAAATAGCACTTAGCACTGTGCAGTCTTCGGAGTCAAAAGAAAAAGCTAGTGGAGAAGGTAAGACTGAGAGATGGAGGAAAAGGGAGAGAGAGTATATTGAAGTATAGTGGCGGATAGGACTGGAAAGTCTGGGCTCTGTCAGGTACCACCTTACATACCTTGGGACCTTGTTTTTTGGATCTTAGAGGCATTTAAAGTTAGAACAGGGTAATATTGACGTCAGATCTTTATTCTCTGGGTCATAGAAAGTTAGCAATAATCTGGACTACGGCTGTTTTCTTTCCAAGTCTGGCTCCTTTATGATACAATACCTCCACCAGAATTGATTTTTATTTGAAATATAGGATAGCATGATAAGACACTTAATTTTAACAAAATGTGATTGCTAACTGTATTTATAAGTCACTTTGAGTTCTAACTGCCTAACAAATAACTATAACTATCCTTAAAGGAATTACCCTTTAATGACGGAGGGAGTAGGAAAGTAGATTACACATAAGGAGACAAGATCATCTTACTAAACCTGACTCGGGAGAGTATATCATTACTATTCCCTTCCACCCTAATTGTTGTTACATAAAATCTTAAATGTCTAAAAGGTGAAATATTCCACCAAGCTATTCTTTGTTAGGAACTCTTACTTCAGAAAAGTGACTAAGTCAGGGAGCTACTGTGATTTTATATTCCTAACTGGAGTTTATGCCATTTGTAGTTAACAAACTCAAGCAGAAAGTTATCCAGGTTACTCCGAGTATGAACTTTAAATTTGGTTTCCTTTATTTAGATTCTTAATCTCCATGCATTCATTGTGAAAATTGTGTTTTTTTATATTTCAGTCTTTCTCCGTTTTGGTTTCTCTTTTTTTTTTTTTTTTGTGCTTTAAGTAAAAGTTTACAAATCAAGTCAGTCTATCATACAAAAATTTATATACACCTTGCTATATACTCCTAGTTGCTGTCCCCCTAATGAGACAGCACACTCCTTCTCTCCACCCTCTATTTCCATGTCCATTCAGCTAGCTTCTGACCCCCTCTGCCTTCTCATCTCGCCTCCAGACAGGAGCTACCCACATAGTCTCATGTGTCTACTTGAGCCAAGAAGCTCACTCCTCATCAGTATCATTTTCTATCTTATAGTCCAGTCCAATCCCTGTCTGAAGAGCTGGCTTCGGGAATGGTTCCTGTCTTGGGCTAACAGAAGGTCTGGGGACCATGACCTCCGGGGTCCTTCTAGTCTCAGTCAGACCTTTAAGTCTGGTCTTTTTATAAGAATTTGAGGTCTGTATCCCACTGCTTCCCTGCTCCCTCAGGGGTTCTCTGTTGTGTTCCCTGTCAGGGCAGTCATTGGTTATAGCCAGGCACCATCTAGTTCTTCTGGTCTCAGGCTGATGTAGTCTCTGATTTATGTGGCCCTTTCTGCCTCTTGGGCTCATAATTACCTTGTGTCTTTGGTATTCATCATTCTGTTTTGCTCCAGGTGGGTTGAGACCAATTGATGCATCTTAGATGGCCACTTGCTAGTGTTTAAGATCCCAGTTGCCACTCTCCAAAGTAGGGTGCAGAATGTATAACATTTTTTTTTTTTTTGATGATTGTCTTCCTTTTCTTGAATCATTTTATTTTGCTCTCTGAGGTCCTTGTGCATCTGTAGCACCTTCCGTTCTTTTCACTTCATGGTTCTATTCTCGGTCTCTTCTCTTCCTTCTCTGCATCCCAAGCAGCCTCATCTACTCTAATGGTTTTCATGACATCATTAGTTACCTCCGTGTAGATGATCCCAGTTAGCTCTGAAGTCCAAATCTATTTAAGTTCTTGACTTATGTTTCTATTTCCTGCTTAAAATCTCTGTTTACTTCAAGCTTACTGTATACAAAATGTTGTTGAGTGCCCTCGAGTCGATTCTGACTAATAATGACCCTAGAGGACTGAGTAGACCTGCCCCATAGGGTTTCCTAGGCTGTAATCTTTACAGAAGCAGATGGCCAGGTCTTTTCTCCCTCGGGGCCCTTGGTTTGAACTGCCAACCTTTTGGTTAGCAGTCTGTCACTTAAACATTGCACCACCAGGGCTTCTTGTGTGGAAAATAGAACTCCTCTATACTTGCTCCTTATCAGTTTTCGTATTCCTGTGAACCCCTCTTATGCTTGCTTCTTATCCTTTTTCATATTTCTGTGAATAATACCACCAACCTCTCAGAGACATCTTATGAGAGCTGGGGGTACTAAGCTGATCTCTCTGGACTCTTCCTTGTGTCTGTGACCAGGTGGTGGGCCAGCTGGCAGTTGGTCTAGAATGCCCTCACTCACACGTCTGGCAGGTGGCTGGAACGCTTTATTCCTCCCTGTAGCCCTTTATCCTCTGGCAGGCTGTCTCAGTCTCAGTAACACAGTGCCTTTAGGGTTCCAATACGGTAAGAGGGCAAGACCCAATACGCAAGTGTTTTCCAGTGTCTACTTGGTTCCCATTTGCTACTCTGCAAGCCTGGATTCAAAGGATGGAGGAGAAATACACTCAGCCTCTTGCCGGGAGGAGCTGCCAAGTCACGTTGCAAAGGGATGGGGAGCATTTGCGATGGCTATTTTTGCAACACACCACACCTTCTTTCTCTGGTTTATCTACATTGTCTAGTTTACATTTATCTACATCTTCTTTCTCTATCCTAAATCCAGCTACTAAGTCTGTCTTTTTTACAACTTGACTTTGATGATTTTATCTCTGCTTAAAAACTGTCGGTGACACGCTGTTGCCCCTGAGTGCACCATAAAGAACAGTGGCACGATCAGTCTCAGCCCCACCGTCTGTCTTCATTTTTCTCTGCTCCCGTTTCTCTAGTCAGACCGGACTAGTTCCTGAACTGATCACCTAGCCTTTAAGGCCCAGCGGATATGCCACCGTTCTCATGAGTCCTCCCTAGATTTTCCTGTCCTCGCTCTTCATATTCACTCTTCTCTACTCCTGACATGGTCTCCCCTTCTTCTTTTTGCACGTTTCTGGTGATAATTGTGATTTTTTTACCTCGTTATTATTGTTTGTATATGTGACTCACCAGAAACCGTTGTGGCGCAGTGGTGAAGAGCTATGGCTGCTAACCAAAAGGTCAGCAGTTTGAATTCACCAGGCGCTCCTTGGAATCCCTGTGGGGCAGTTCTGCTCTGCCCTATAGGGTCGCTATGAGTCGGAATCGAGTCGTCGGCAGTGGGTTTTTGTTTTTTTATGTGACTCCTGTCCCCGGCCATACTGAGAACTCTTTAAGGGCTGGAACCAGCTTGTACCTCTTCATAGCTACGTACGTGTAATGTTCGGAGCCCTGCCTTGCACATAACTACCAAAGCATTTGAATGAATTTTTGAAAAAATGACTATATTCCATGGTTATTATGTTAATTACTTAAGTATCAGTTAATTTTTTGAATTTTCTTTCAGACCAGAAACTAGAGAGCAGTACCCAAATAAGTTTATCCAACGGGATGACACTGAAAGATTTTACATTCTGAACACACTATTCAACCTACCAGGTAGACTCATTCTATGCTTATATATACTGATGCTTTCCCTCCTTTTCATGACCAATTGTCTTTGCTCGAGGGAGATCACGAAATAAATTTGAATAGCTTATGAATATCTATTCTTCATTTTTCAGAGACCTACCTGTTGGCCTGCCTAGTAGATTTTTTTACTAATTGTCCCAGATATACCAGGTATGTGTATACTATAATTTTCTTTTTCCAATTGATTTTTTTAATTAATGTACAGGGTTTTAGAGAACTGGCCATTGTAGGTCTTTTCTGCTTTTCTGAAGTGAATTTAGTGCTAGTGAGAGATGCCACATTGCCAGCCTGAGAGATGGGACAGCACCAGCAGCTCCATGCAGGCTCTCACCTCCCACACGGCCCCTCTCCTTGCCAGTGTGCTGCAGCCATGTTTGGAAGGGACCACTTCTGATTGGCTTCTCCTGGGAATGAAGACGCCAGCAGAGGTGCTAATTGTGACAACTGAGTGGGAGGTTTGTGTGATGATTATCTGTTGGAGCAGAATTACACTAAAACCCCCCAACTCATTTCACAGCAGCTACCCAGGAGCCATTCAGGGATGGTTATTAGTTTCCTTACCAGGCACAACAAGATTCGATTGAGGAACAAACGCAATTTATTTTCCCTGAAGTAAAATTTGCCAGAGTCTCGAACAGGTTATTCTCTCTTTTCTGGGGAGACTTGTACAACGATGGCTGAAAGGTCAGCCGTATAAGTCAGAGTTTGCTAACTTCTTATCCTCATTAGGCCTTAGTCACTCCAAGGCACTAAATTTGGTGGAGAGCTGAGTCACTAAGCTGAATAGAAAATGGGCAGTAACTGTGTACATACGGACAATGACAAAAATCAGAGTGGGGAAAACCTAAATTACCAGTTTTTTTTTTTTTTAAATGTTTCTTGAACGGGAACCTGTTTTTTAAAAATGAAGACTAAAAGAACCTGATATATTCAGAACTTTGACCCTTTAGTTTCCATTCAATGCATTCTTCTCTTACTTTGTATCTGTTCAAAATGACTGTATTCCATTGGGCACTAATGCCATTTCTGGCAATCAAAGATGGATTTTTCATTAGGGAGCAGTTATTTTCCTGATCAGACACAGCCATTACCCGTGTGATACGGAACCTTTGGGTGCCCTGGGCAATTTTTGAGAATCATTTTATTTACCCTCTTTTGGATGCCCTATCATGTTCCTTTCCTCTTTCTACAGCTGTGAAACAGGATTTAAAGATGGGGACCTCTTCATGTCCTACCGGAGTATGTTCCAGGATGTAAGAGATGCTGTTGATTGGGTTCATTACAAGGTACCTAGAAGCTACTTCTTCACCTGCTCACTATGTGGCATGTGTTTTATGATCTGACATTAACTCTCCTGGTGCAAATGGATCAGAATTTTTCCTTTGTTTAAAAAAAAAAAAAAGATTTGCCCTCTAGTGATAGGTCTCTAGAATACATTTGTTCTTGTCTTTGGCCATCTCACTTTAGAGGTAATGGCTAATCTCTCCTTAAGTTGATGCTTGGCTTCTAGATCTTATTTTTAGTTTATATTTCCCAAACTTCCTTAGAAGAGATTGTAGTGTATGATGTTATACTTACCATGTCCTTTGTGCATGATCGTGGCTCATTTGTTTTGCCCAAGAACCTTCCCCCAACTAATGACATTGATATTAAATTAACCTTGACTATAAACTGTACTGAATATGAAATGTCTTTTGATTTCTAGTTTAACACAGCAGCAGTTTTATATATATATTTTTTATTAACTTTTATTGAGCTTCAAGTGAACATTTACAAATCAAGTCAGTCTGTCACATATAAGTTTATATACATCTTGCTCCATACTCCCACTTGCTCTCCCCCTAATAAGTCAGCCCTTCCAGTCTCTCCTTTCGTGACAATTTTGCCAGCTTCCAACTCTCTCTATCCTCCCATCCCCCCTCCAGACAGGAGATGCCAATACAGTCTCAAGTGTCCACCTGATACAAGTAGCTCACTCTTCATCAGCATCTCTCTCCTACCCACTGTCCAGTCCCTTTCATGTCCGATGAGTTGTCTTCGGGGATGGTTCCTGTCCTGTGCCAACAGAAGGTTTGGGGACCATGACCGCCGGGCTTCCTCTAGTCAGTTTTATATTTTGAAGACAAATTTTGGAGGCAGAGTAGCCACAAATCATAGTTGCCACTCTTCCCTGGCTGCCTTCTCTAGTGTATCCACTCTTCCCTGGCCGCCTTCTCTACTTTATCCACTCTTCCCTGGCCTTCTTCTCTAGTTTATCTGCTCTTCCCTGGCCTTCTTCTCTACTTTATGCACTTTTCCCTGGCCTTCTTCTCTAGTTTAATGTGTTTGGGCTGATAGTGGACAGAATTTTTCTTATAAACTAAATGTTAATAACTGATTTTGTTCTTTTTCTTGTTTTCCCTAGGGCTCCCTTAAGGAAAAGACAGTTGAAAATCTTGAGAAGTATGTAGTCAAAGATGTAAGTAATAAAGAGGAAAATAGATCTGCATGATACCTTATTTTACCTGACAGGGAAGTGAATAACAAGCCGCCTTACGATGAAATGGACAAGGGAAGATATTTCTCTGTCTTGGCATAATATGTGCCAGGTATGATCACCAGGAGTTTTTAGCCAGAGCATTGTTGTTGCGTGCCCTCAAATCAACTCTGACACCTAGTGACCCTATGGGACAGAGTGGAGGGTTTCCTAGGCTGTAACCTCTACAGAAGCGATCGCCAGGTCTTTTCTCCTGTGGAGCTGCTGATGGGTTTAAACCCTAGACCTTTCCATTAGCAGCTGAGTGCTTAACCATTGCGCCACCAGGGCTCCTTGCCAGAGCATAGGTCTTAGTATAGTTTTTCCTATTTGTTGGTAGGTGAGAAAACCTCGTATTTCTTTTGTCCTTTTGACTCTAATTATAATAATAGTAGCCAGAGGGCTTATGCTATGTGCATATCACTGTACTAAGTGATTTACATGCATTAATCCATTTCATCTTCTTTATAACCCTGAGTTAGGTATTCTTGTGACCTTTTTATAGATGAAGAAACTGAGGAGTAGAGGGGCCTAAATAACTTGCCCAAGGTCACCCAGTTAGTAGCATGGCCAGGATTTATACCCAGATCTAACCCAAATCATAACCACTATACTAGAGTATATCAAAAATGATGTGCATATATGTGGTTGTTATTTAAAATACCTCTAACACGTCAACAGAGAATGGTAAGGGAAGCTTTAAAATATCTTTAAGACAGTGGAAAAGCAGGTAAAATCTGAAAAGAAACCGATAGTTAATAGTATTGTACTAATGTTAATTTCTTAGTTTTGGTAATTATACTGTGGTTATAAAAAACCCACTGCCATCAAGTCGATTCTGACTCATAGCAACCCTATAGGACAGAGTAGAACTGCCCTGTAGAGTTTCCAAGGAGTGCCTGGTGGATTTACTGTGGTTATATAAGATGCTAATATTAGGGGAAGCTGGATGAAGGGTGAAGGGTATATGGGAACTCTGTATGATTTTTACAACTTCTTGAAAGTCTAAAATTATTTCAAAATAAAAAGTATAACACACACACCCTAGAAATGAGATACCTCTTCCTTTTCCAGTAAACGTAGCAATACACTGTATTTTCTCAAAGCACTTTGGTGCAGATTTTCTGTTTGTTTTTGTCTTTGTATCGCCTATCTTCCCCCCATGCCCCATCGTTTCAAGAAAAAGCACTGAGCGGGGAGGGCTCCTGGAGAATTTGAGCGAGTTTCCTCAAATTCACCCTATTTACTGTAGGAAAAGGAAAGAGTGTCTTTGTTTCCAGGCACATCAGGAGTTAGGATTTCCTCATTTATCTGCAGGTAAGTCTCTGAGCATTTCTAGGTTGCGGTCCAGCACATGCCATTTCACTCTGCAAGGTGTTCTGTAAGACCAAAATAGACACAGCTAAGCTATCTAATAGTCTCCACATGGAGTGTTTTGTTGGTGATGCTTAAAATCAGGTTCTTCTGATCTCTAACACACCTAACTCACATACTTCAAGAGATGACAAGGCAGTTTAAACTTCCTGAGGCAGTTATAATGAGGTGACGTTGTTAACAACCATATAATCATTATATGTAGAATCTCTCTGTTGTATAAATTGTCTACACTACATATATTAATACTTTATTCATGCATGGTGATAATGTAAACTTTTAAATGGAAAATTCTAAAACAGACCCCTAAAGGGGATCCCCTATTCCTGTTTCAGTGGGCAAAAATGGTTTTTTCCAGTACATGACTGCTCTAAAGTGTAAATGTAAACATACTTTGTTTCAGTGTTTCTCTGATCATCATATTACATTTCAGGGAAAACTGCCTTTGCTTCTGAGCCGGATGAAGGAAGTAGGGAAAGTATTTCTTGCCACCAACAGCGACTATAAGTACACAGATGTGAGTGTTGAATATTCGTATTTGTCTTTTTATACAGAGAAATTACGTGTTTCATATTTTGGCCTGAAGAACTCTGAAGGTAATGAGGAAGATGATAGTTTATTAAGTGACGGTAATTTTTTGTCTTTGCATTTTGAAAGCAGAGTGGAAAAAAGCAAAGGCATGTAGGCTCAGGGCTATCCCAGAGTGGTTCTCAAGTTCTTCTAAATATTTGTAGAATCTTCTTTTTGACTACAGTGCTTTCCCTGATTGCAATGAAAACATCTGTGCCAACTGAAACGGCTCCCGTGTCTCTTGGAAGCATCTTTTATATAAACCTGATAAATCGCTGTGTTGAGTTTGCCCACACCGTGTATTGCATCTGTGTATAGTCCCTCTCTGTTGTGGGGACCCCTAAAACAGTAGGTGTTGCAAAGATGTTTTGACTCTTAGCCATCAAAATGTACTACCTCATTTTTTTTGCTATAATTGAAGCATATGGAAATACTGATTTAACTCTTTAGCGTCATTTTACTTTTGCTAAGACAGTTACCCAGCCCAGTGCCGTCGAGTCGATTCCGACTCATAGCGACCCTGTAGGACAGGGTAGAACTGCCAGGTTTATAATACTAATAAGAAACTCAGCCCTCCCCAATCCTCTTTATGTAACATCTTGATTTAGAAATCTGGTGATTTGGAGTAAGTGGTCTTATAAAACCTGTGGTTGGTTGGCTTGGTGGGTCTAGGGACAGCAGTAACAAGGCCAAGGTAGTATGTCATTTCCATGGTGAGTCGTTAGTTTTCTCTGTGCCCTCACCTCAGATGCCCTTTACCTCAAATGTGTGTCCCAGGGCACTAGGAGGATTGGATGGGGATATATGGATGGATCTATAGAAAAACATCTCCTAGATGCAACTGTATGTCTTACTGAGAGTGCCAGAAGCTTTTTTTTTTTTTTTTTTTTTTGCTCCATATGAGGAGGCTTTAGTTTCTGGCTTCCACTGCTGTGGTTCCACAAAATTCAGAAGAAACGAGAATGTGGTGACTCCTATATTGAAAGACACCTTTCTTGAAAAGCTTACATAGGGTTTTTTTTTTTAAAGATGTTATATGTCTTTTGTAGAAGTAGTATATGGACCTTATGTTGCTTTTTTTTTCTTCCTGCAGAAAATTATGACTTACCTGTTTGATTTCCCACATGGCCCCAAGGTACTCTATGTAACTTTAATAGACCATGCTTTAGTAACAATGAATGCATTTAATAATCCTGGAATATTGAGGGAAGGAAGTGGTCAGCACCCATCCAGAAGACTCTCCATTAACATTAGAAGTAATCCAGGAACTAGTGGATTTTAAGTCACTAATAATTCGAATACTTTGTAAAGAGAAATAAAAGGGATATTCATGTGGTATTTAGTGGGATGGGATCAGAATAATTTTATGCCCAAGAACTTCAAAGCAGCATTGTTAAATTTACATGGCAATAAAAAGGCATTTTCCAGGCTGAGAAAGAATATTTGATTAAAAGAAACAGAAAAATTTGAATGTATATATTCTCGACAAGTTCTCAATTGTGCTTAGTTATTGCTGAGTTTTATGCCAAGAAAACAGTTAAACTTGACATGTAGCCCAGAAGCCTTCCTTCCTGCAGTATGGCTGCCCTCAAATTTAAGACATGCCCATTGCTACGTAATTGCTTCTGTGAATAAACGTCAGTCTTTCAAGGCAGCTGCGTAGGGTGCAGTGCTCTTCAGCTTGGTCGTAAAAGGTTACTACCATGGTTCCGTCTCAGGCTTGAAAATAATTTTAATGGGTGTAACTTCTTAGTGTTTGCAGTATGAGCCAAAGGCCAATATGTACTTAGAGCCGTCATTCTGAGAAGCTCATCAGTAAAATTTCCTGATAGTTCCATGTTAGTTCGTACACTTCAGTTCTGATGCAGATCCGCCCTTCTTAATCTGCATCTCTCCCTAGCTCCTTTAAGTATATCTGAGTGTGGACACGCTTTTTTCATGTACTAAATTGCTGTGAAATAAGTTACTGTAATTCAGTAGTAGATGATATGTCAAGATTATTAGTTATTGATTTATTATTTACATCTTGTCTGCTTCCAAAAGGATGTGGTTTATAAATAAGACACAATAAATGTTTGATAAAATAGCAGGATCTTTCGGCTGTGCTTAGTGTTTCTACATTACTTGTTCTGAGTGAGATAAGTATTAGTGCCTTAGGGTAAGGGGCACTGTTTCAGCCTCTGCTGTTTCTCCATTACCAGCCTGGGAGCTCCCATCGACCATGGCAGTCCTACTTTGACCTGATTTTGGTGGATGCACGGAAACCACTCTTTTTTGGAGAAGGCACAGTATTGCGCCAAGTGGATACTGTAAGTCCAGAGGATGACCTGTGTGCTAGCACTGTCCTTTGTGTTTCTCCTTCCCCCACTCATACTCTCCCTAAGGGGACAGGTTTTTTTGGGGGAGGGGGGGAACAAATTAGCTTTATCCGTCTTTTGAAATTAAGGGTTTTGGTTTTTAACTGAGGTAGCCAAACAAGCCACTAAGTCAGAAAAATAAGTGCCACTCATTTGGCTGGCCAGCCGCATAGCATTATGGGTGGATATTGTGATAGAGTGATAAGTATGAACAGATTCTGTATTGTCGTCACACAGAAAACTGGCAAGCTGAAAATTGGCACCTACACCGGCCCCTTACAGCACGGCATTGTCTACTCAGGAGGTGAGTCACAGACCCCTAGCATCAGTCCTTGCTCAGACCTCTCTCTGAGAGTTCTTCTGTCCTCCTGGCATAGTGCCACGACTACTCTTCAGTACCCTAAAGACATCATCTACCGAAGGTAAATAAAGACTGCCGTCACTTACTGACGCAGCAGGAGTCAGGGAGAAGGGTTTGAGAAGTCGTTAGTATGTCCTGAGGAATCTCTGGTCTTCACTGGCAGGGTCAGTTTTCTCCTTTTCCCTATTTGAGGCTTTTTCTCGGTGACCTGGAATCATTTGGGATGATTCTCAAGGGATTGCCAAGAAGGTTTCAAGGAGCTCCTGTGGACGCATTATGATGGAGTTGGAAACGGTTGAGCAAAACCACCTTAGTGGCAGATCCACGATGGGAAATGGTGGTGGTAACTTTTGAGGGTTAGAGTCACGAAAGTTGAGAAATGTAGTTTTGTTGCTCTTCGGTTTGGTGATCAGGAGATCTTGTCAGCACAGTAGAGCTGAAGGCCTTGTCTTAGAGGCAGTATAAAGAATGGTGGGGAAAAAAGAAGAATGGTGGGTCTTTGTCTTTAGGAAGGATGGGCCTTCCAGTCTGTCCCTCACATAATTGTAAGAATAAAAGCGATAATCTCCACAGTATTTAATGGTTACAGTTTTAACATGGAGGCGTTTTTGTTTTCTCATTGTTCATTCCATTGTTTCAGGTTCATCTGATACAATCTGTGATCTGTTGGGAGCGAAGGGCAAGGATATTTTGTACATTGGAGATCACATTTTTGGGGACATTTTAAAATCAAAGAAACGGCAAGGGTGGCGGACTTTCTTGGTGATCCCGGAGCTTGCACAGGAGCTGCACGTCTGGACTGACAAGAGCTGTAAGAGCCATTAACTCTCCTTCCGTAAGCCCTTGGCTTGGCACAGCTGGTTTCTCTCTCCATGGCTGGCTTTGGGTCAGCCCTCCTGTTACTTTGTATGCAGGGGTCAGAGGTGGTCAAAACGTGGGCCCTGATGCTTGGACACCTGCTTCCCATTAGAATAGCCACATATTTCCCAGCACTCCACAATTTGAGAGATAGAGAGCTTTTGTTTAACCTTCTTCTTGAATCCTTTCAAAGTTAAGTAGAGAGTGTTGCTGTCCTAAGTGCTGAACCTGGAACTCCACTTTTCCTCTGTAGGCCCTCATGTCACCACCACACCTGATAGCCCCAGTCTCTGCTCCCAGCTCAGATCTGTGATTCTGGGGCAGTGACGACTCTGAATGTTAATCATCTCCTGGTAGTTTTCATTTGCTTTTCTGAGAAGTAGAGAATGAGGCAAAATTGCATCCTCTGAAGTGAGTGACATTGTGTACACTGGTGGCTCAGTGGTTAAGAGCTACAGTGGCTAACCAAAAGGTCGGCAGTTTGAATCCACCAGCTGTCCTCGGAAGCCTATGAAGCAGTTCTACTCTGTCCTATAGGATTCCTGTGAGCTGGAACTGACTCGACGGCAGCAGGTTTTTGTGTGTGTGTATGCTGGATCGAGGTGTGGCTCTAGTTATGTGAGATGTTCAGCACACAAGCCGTAGAGAGCACCACCCACAGCTTGGTGAAAGGCATTGACTGAGAAACTCAGCTCGCCTGAGGTGGGAATCCTGGCTCCACCGCTTATTCTCTGTGTGCCTTTGGGCAAATTCTCCTGTGCCTCAATTTCCTCAAATGTAAAATGAGGGTAATAATAATACCCTACCTCATAAAGTTGCTGAGAATTAACTGAGGTAATGTGTGTATAAAAAAGATAGCAGTGACAACCCTTCTCAACTAAGGCACCTCATCTACACCACAAACACAGAAAATGATTTGAATGACTTCTCTTAACTTTCCCGAAAGTGCTAGGTAGAAGAAAAGTTCATTTATTACATACTAACGGATGCCTTCAGGCTTACTTTTTTGAGGAGCCCAGGTTGAGAAGGCTGGGACACATAGCGAGTGCGCAGTAGGTTCTGTATGATACTGTTGCTGTGGTGTGTGCTCGTCAGTGGGATTTCCTGGCTAGCCTTTCACCCGCATTTTCAACTTACCACCTCTGAACTTTTAGAAATCTAATTGATTTGGTTCTGCTCTTTTCTGGACCTGTGACTTTGGGCAAGTCTCCTAATTCTCATGTCTTCATCTGAACATGGAACTGCTAGCACTCGCCTCCCGACTGCACCTGAGATGGCGTGGATTGGCACCTGTGAGCTAGAATCAGCATGCAGCTGGGAGAGAGACTTGTCAGTGGTGTTCCAGGAGGAGGAGAGGCAGTTAGAGGCAATTCTGATGCTTGGCTGCTGCTTGTCATACCAGACTCCCAGCGGGGGTCAGTGGGAGTTCCTACAGTCCTGGGAAGGAGGAGGTCATTTTAGATACTCGTCATGGCACCTTAGTGCCAGGCTATACTTTTTCGTTCCATCTACAACCTTTCAGTTTAGCTTCAGTAGCAGTTAAAAACTGGATTTTTTTATTTGATTTATTTAAAATGTTTTCCTTTTCCTTCCAAACCTTAACTAGCACTTTTCGAAGAGCTTCAGAGCTTGGATATTTTCTTGGCTGAACTCTATAAGTAAGTTTCTTAATTGTAAAAATTTCTTCCCGAAAAACCCCTGCCACTCAGCTAGGTGTAAGAAGTATCCTCACAAGGGAGTTTCACTAGAGTTGGTTTTTATGTTTTTGTCCCCAGGCACCTTGACAGCAGCAGCAATGAGCGCCCAGATATTAGTTCCATCCAAAGACGTATTAAGGTATCCAAATGGGTTTTCGGGGAAAACTTGGAAAATAAATTTAGTTTAAATGATACTCGCATTTCTGATTCTATACAGGGACTGGCACATGGCTGGTGCTCAATATATGTTGAAGGGGCTGAGAATCAGTCTCTCTTTTTTTGTTTTAGAAAGTGACTCATGACATGGACATGTGCTATGGGATGATGGGAAGCCTGTTCCGTAGCGGCTCCCGGCAGACCCTCTTTGCTAGTCAGGTGATGCGTTATGCTGACCTCTATGCAGCTTCGTTCATCAACCTGCTATATTACCCATTCAGCTACCTCTTCAGAGCTGCCCACGTCTTGGTGAGTTAATACAGCCTCAGGGTATTACTTACAGTAAGACACACTCTAAGGCCAAGATCTGCACCTAGCTCTGTGGAATGACACAGGAGACATTTTGGACCAGTTCTTTCTGATGTACAAAGCACACAGCCAGGTTATATGGTTGTACAACAGGGGGTCTGAGAAATGATCAAGATGGAATATTACAGAGTGCAACTCTCTGAAATCTGCTCTATTAAAAGTTGTATTTGAATGGTAGACTTTCCTCTTTCGTTAGCACAAACTGAAGTAAGTACATTCTTAAGTTCTAATACTGACCCATGTCTCAGGGCTGTATTTTCGCTATAAAATCGGAAATAAAATTCTCTCACATCTCGCTGAGTTCAGGTTGTGGTAAATGACTTGGGCATCATCTCAGGTGGCAAGAAGGAAGAGGGATGAGCAGCTTGAGGTAGTGCTAGAGAGATAGGTGAGCATCTAAATCCCTGGCTTTCTGGCCCATTATAGACATAACTCTGTACGGCCACCTAAGAGGAGAGGTGTTAGAATTTGGGAAGCAGTTACTTTGCTTGTTTTCTGAGCCTCTGGCTTTTTTCTAGATGCCTCATGAATCAACAGTGGAGCACACGCATGTAGACATCAATGAAATGGAGTCCCCCCTTGCCACCCGGAACCGCACGTCAGTGGATTTCAAAGACACCGACTACAAACGGCACCAGTTGACACGGTCCATCAGTGAGATTAAACCTCCCAACCTCTTCCCACTGGCCCCTCAGGAAATTACACACTGCCATGATGAAGATGATGATGAGGAGGAGGAGGAGGAAGAAGAGGAAGAATAAGGAAGAAAACCAAAACTCTAAGCACCCATTAAACAAGTTCTGGCAGGACTCACAGGAACAGAGGATGTCCCTGTTTGGGTGCTAGTGGGGGAGGGGGGGACTCCATCGCAGGTACATCTGGAAAGTTTCCGAAGGCTTTAAACTATGCTAATCATAGAGAGATACTTGTTTTAGTTTTGTGTATCTACAGTCTTTGCAGATGATTCATAATGGTAATGAAGAAAGTCAAGTCAGGCTGACCTGCATGTAGGTGGCCCCCATCATGGCTTGTGACACTGTCTCCTTGTCTTTTTACATTGTTAGTCCACTGTCGTGATCTGGATATACCAAGTGTGGATGAAGAGTCTGGGGTGGAGCAAGGAGGACAATGGGAAGAGGGCATCTGGTGATGCTGTAATGTTACCAAGTGTGCCGGCACTCCCAAATCCATCTTTTTCAGTGATTATACAGTATTGTGTATCAGTGGAGAAGCATAGTGTTTCCATTATCATACGTAGTCATCTGTTAAGGTCATTTCCCTTTATGAGCCTGTGTCCTCAGTGACTGGCCCAGCTGCTGCCTGTCAGTGGCTTTGCAGAAGGTTCTCTGCTTGCTTTAGGACTGGTCTGGTCTAGACTGCAGGGATTCCATGAGGCAAAAGTCCTCCTCCATATCTACATTTTTTTGGTTGATAGCATAAATGCTTGTTTGTTATCCCAGAAAATACTGTCTTTCTCATCTGTGATAAATCTATAGAAAGAGTTTCGCTGAAAGATGACAAAGGAGCAGCCCCCAGAAAAGGAGAGGAGGAACCTCTTTCTTTAGTACAGCAGAACTGCGTAAAACCTGTTAGTGTGGGCTGCAGAATTGTGTTCATACTACCCCATTCCAGCCTTCTCTCCTCCAGGGTTCATCGGTGTGTTTCAGAGTTGAGCGTTAAACATTAGAGGGTGGGAAGAGGGCTGTGTAGGCCAGAACCGTATAAAGCAGAGGGGCACAATCAGTGTGAATAAACTCACTTCAGGATCTCAAATGAAATCACTTCTTGTTTTAAACAAGAATGAATCATTACCATATACTTTAGAGTATTATAACCGCCTCGCCAGGACAGTGAAAGTTGTCACAACATTTTAAAACATGGTGTAGACTCTTTAATCTGCAGGTATTTTCTTTCATTCTTATGGTCATTGTTCAACAGGGGAGGGTAATGGTAGATTAGCTGCTCTAGAATTCAATAAAGGTAATATTTCTAATACTGGCTTTGACCTCTTCCTACAACACAACTGATTGGCACTGGTCTCCACCTGGGTTTCAGTTTGGCTTAGTGACATCAATTTGACATTCTCTTTTCTTAAAAGAAATATACATCTTAAAAAATGCTAAATGTGCCCAGATCCCTTTCAGTTAAAAAATAAATCTTAAAGAATTGATATAGTTGAACATGATAATTAATATTTACAGCACTTCATAGATCTCAAAATTTTTTCACAAAAAGCTTTTTGGCACAAGACTATGAGGTAAGGATTTTTTTCTTTAATGTTCATTTTATATGTAGGAAACACAGCTCAGTAAAACTTAGCCAAGGATGTACTACCTCACCACTGTTAATATGTATGGCTGTAGATTAAGTCATGCCAAGAAACAGACATTCTAACTGGTATTGGGAATATATGCAACTTTAAAGTGTCAAGTTAAAAATGCTATTGCAAATAGCAATTAGATGGCATCCCTGTTTTAAAATTTTAGGGAATGTGTTTGTAGTGACCCCAGTTACAGTCACTCTCATCCAAGATGGAAATGTTGCCCATTCTGACATACTCTTAAATTATCTCACAGCCAGATACTTTCTAAGTAGCTTATTACAAGGATAGTTAACTTATTATAATAGTACATTTACATATTTTCCCGTTTAGAGCAAGAATCAACAGGATTACTTTGCTTTATCACACTCTTCGTATCGTATCCACGTAGGAGTTTCTTCTTAGCCAGATGACTCTCTGGTTGTGGGCCCAGAGACTGAGAAGAGAAAAGCACACAACCGGGGTAAGTTAGAATTCCACCCCTGGACACAGCTTTCTCCAGAACCACCACAAAAGATCTGTAAAGAGCCAGGATTCCATAAGAATTCTAAGAGCCCGAGCAGAACCGTACTTCTCTGTATGCTTGTCTTGTTAGAAGGGTGTGCTGGGGTGTAAGAGGTCCACAGGCAAACTGCCAGCCAGTGCGGCTATCATTGGGCTGTTAGAACCTGAATGGTGAGTCTGTCTCTCTGTTGCCAATAGGTTAAAAAGTAGAACTTAAAATGTGTACATTTCCTTTAAAAAAACCTGAGGAATTTTAAACCATGAAAAGACAGATCTGTCATCTTTACAGCATGTGGAAAGATGCTTTTTAAAAAAAATAATAATTTTTATTGTGCTTTAAGTGAAAGTTTTCAAATCAAGTCAGTCTCTCACATATAAGCTCATATACACCTTACTCCATACTCCCACTTACTCTCCCCCTAATGAGTCAGCGCGCTCCCTCCTTCCAGTCTCTCCTTTCGTGACCGTTTTGCCAGTTTCTAACCCTCTCTACCCTCCTATCTCCCCTCCAGACAGGAGGTGCCAACACAGTCTCAAGTGTCCACCTGATACAAGTAGCTCACTCCTCATCAGCATCTGTCATCTCTTTTAAGAATCTTTTCCTGGGTATTTTGAAAATGCCACTTATTTTCAGACTTCATAGAGTACCAGGGACCCCCTTCACAGGTGCTAGACTGAACTCCCAGCCTGATAGCATGTAACTAACCGAGACCCTAGAGGGCCCAGCACCTGGATAAAGTCAAAGCAGACCCCAGCCCTCTGCAGGAGGCCGTGCCCAGTCCGTGAACGTCTCCAAGGACGCTCAGAGAAGGCTCTGGTGGTGTATTATTTCAGGAAGGTAACTTAAAGCCAGGAAAGTTTACTGTCCGCCTTAGACTGCTTAGGATTTTCCTGCTATACGCGTATCTCTGCTGAGACCTAAAATAACAGGGAGCCCTTCAAGCTACCCTTTCTAAGATCCTTTTAGAAGTGGTTTTTAATAGAAATAGAATAACTCAGAGCTCTACAGATCCTTAAATCATGTTAGTATTATTTTTAAGAAACCATTCACAAAAGACACATACAGCTACATGCCAGACTTAAAAGTATTTTACCCATGTTTAAATATTTCTAAATTAGATTTGTTTATTTAAGAAATATTTTGTCAACAACTTTAATGCTCTGCAGTTTTTCCATGGCTGCCAGGGCATAAAATACTCTGCTTTTTCACCACAAATAGCCTGAGACAAACAACTGCATACTTAAGTCTGCGTTAGGGTAGGAACCTTGTCCACATTCCATGTTATGGAAACTATTTAACCTCTGTTTGATGGTGGGAAAAACGGTAACTATGGTCGAACTACTGCCATATAGTTAATGCCCCAGTTCCTCACGGAGGGATGGAGTTTTTCTCGACACAGCCACTTGGTTTAGTAATAGGGCTCAATACTGATGTGTCTGGCGACCTTCTTTCTTGGTGACTAGGACATACAACTCAAAGAAGTTTCTCCTCAAATGGAACAATTTTAAATGACACAACTTTGGGATGCCCTGAGAATGGAATCTACCACAGCTCTACCCAAGCAGCCTTGAGGATTGAAGAAAAATGGCACCCTACCACTCAGGAGCAGGGGATGCTAGGCCCCTCACAGCAGGCAGCCCAGCAAGCAGAACCAGGCGATGGCCAGGAGCCCCCAGTGTCCCATCCTGCGTCTCCACTAACAGTAGAGCAGCACTTGCCACTGTTCTCTCACTGCTGACTATCCAGAGCAGTAGAGCAGCACTTGCCACTGTTCTCTCACTGCTGACTATCCAGAAATGGAAAGCACGTCATCTAAAAAGGGCAGATTTGTTTCCAGAATGAACATTCACAGCTTTCTTCTATTCTTTAATCTGGTGATTTTCACCATTTTACCAGGGTGATCTCCACCCTGTCCTCAGACACAAGTGCCTTCATCCTAAGGCCACAACAATTTGACTTGTTCCAACAAAGATATGTCATTTAAAAAGTAGAATACAGTAGTTACATCCCTATGAAGAGCTTTGATGCTAAGACTACTCCCAGTTGGGCACAGAATATTTCATTTCAAGCTTGCTGACTCTTGTCACTACAACTCTAAAGAATCTCTTATTTTCCACTTTAAAACAAAATGACCAGTTTGTGGCCTGGTTCCTTTATGTTTCTTCCCACAAAATACCTTTGCTCCATTTTTTTTTTTTTTTTAATTACTCTAGAATAAGGGTGGGTTAGATACATTGCTTCATTAAGCACATCAAGTATGTTCCCAAATGCTCTGACCCCGCCCCAGCGCTTCCCAACACCATGTCTCGCCGGAGATGTAGACAAGGCTTGGAGAGTCTGGGCCGAGACAAACCTTCCCACACAACCTAGAGCCCATGTGGCTGAGTGCACATTCTTCCCATGGAAGACAGCAACAGTCTTCCAAGTCTCACAAGTTCCTGAGATACTTGGAAAGAAAATTTGCCAAGCAAACCTTCCCAACACTGAAAAATGTTTATTAAATGTCCAGCCTTTTGAGAGAGGGTTCTCACCAGAGGTAGTCTTTGACTTGTGGGTATGGGTGTTTTGAAGCAAGTATAACTTTGTTTTTGGACCCACTGCCCTTAAGTCAATGATGGAGAAGAACTGTTGGCCTCTTGTCTGAGTTTTCCACAGCCATGAATACCCTAGCAGGAACAGCACTTTGACAAAGGATTCTGAGAGCTGATCCCCTCTTAGAAACTTGCATCCTCAGGCCTTACAGTCACCATAAGGGGAGATGGCTTGCCACCTCAATGTTGTGGAGAAAACGGTCTATAACCATTCCTTTGTCCTGAGACCTCTTGCAAGGAAGAGCACACACGTGAGGCCCTTGGAGGGAAAATGATGAAACAATCATACAAAGAAAGCAAAAGAGTTTATTAGCCATCTAATATAATTCAACTTTTTGGCTTTAATAAGGAATCATCTGTTTATTAAATTTAATTACCTTCAAAAAGTATAAAATAAGTTTCCAGAAATCAACTCCAGGCTATAAAAAGTTCACTCAATTTGTACCACTTTCTCCACAAGACCCTCTCATCAATACCTGTGTCCTCAGAAGTGCTGAGCTGAGAAGAAGCACTGAGGAGCACAATTTGTTACATGAACTAGAAACCCCAGAGCGCATCACGATAAAGCTCGGAAGTGACACACATGTATGCACAAAGATGGAGAGGGAAAGCCTGGGCAAATCTCATCCTCACAGTAGGAAAAACTGCCTCCATTTTCCTTGGAGCATTTCCTGATTCAAGCTGAGGACTCATCTAGACAAAGTGAGTAAAGCGGGAAAAACCAACCAAAGCAGGAAGGCGGGAGTGGGTGTGCACGAGTGCTCTCCTTCCCCAGCCTTGCTGCTGCTTTCTGTCCTGCTTCTGAGGAAAGCAAACAAGCTCCCAAGAAGATAACACTTCACTGGAATTTAGATATACCTCGTCCATTCTGGAAATTGTGGGGCAATGATTGGGTAGAGGTAGGATAGGGAGAGGCTGGGTCAGGCAGTGTCTCAAAGCCAAGCTCCTTCACTGAAATGCCTCCTTCCATGGGACAAGTGAAAGGAAAAGAGACTGCAAACATCATGGTTAAATAAATATGGTGGGAAACACAAGGGACTAGTCATTAAGAGGCTCAAATCTCTGGAATGTAAAATAGAGACTAAGAGGGAGAAACAAAGGATCCCAAAAAGATGAGGTTAGGACTAGAAGCTCAACTGGAAGATCTTGTAGGTCCGGTCACATGACTGAGGAAGGAAAGTAGACTAGAAAAGAAGCGGCGATGGAAGAGGATGGGGGCCACACTGGGTTGTTGGAGAGCATGGAATGCCCACTGACTCGAGCATCTGAACACGCCTTGCCACATCCATGGTGCGTGTTTTTAACTTCAGGGTGAACCGTCACGCCTGCTCTGACTTTGGTCCTAGGGTTAGTGTAGCACAGGAGGACCTACAAAGCTATTCTCATTTTCAAGAGCCCAGGGAGGGCCTGAACAAGGCTTTTGGGCTTGCTTATCTTGCCCGGCTGAACTGTGTTACATGTGATTAAGCAGCCAGTGGCTGGGGCAATTTGAGTGGTTACCCTCAGCGTCCAGGTCTAGAGATGAACTGATGGGGGACAGACTACAGCCCTTGCAAAGGAGACCACCACCACCACCCTGGATTGACTATTCCAGGCTGTAACTTGCAGGCACAGAACTAGAACCCACTTTGCTTTTAACAAGACTTGAGGGTGAATGTCCAATGGAAAGGCCCTGCTGTGCTGCCTGCTGAGAACAATCCCAGCTTTCCCACGGTGAAGCCACGCAGATGGGCTGGGGTCAGGAAAGAACAAGGTGGGATGGTTGGTGTTGCACTGATGAAAGGGGAAAGAGGGAGCATACAGCTGCTAGGAGAGTCAACAGAAAGTCATTTATCTAAATAGAATAATAGAAATAAACAGAAACCTTTTAAAACAATCACAAAATTTACAAATAAATTGGTACAAAATAAATAGGATTGTAAATCTACAACATCATTTGAATTATAAAATGCATCATTATGACAATCAGCTCATGAAACCTATACATGTCATTTGTGCTTATTTAGGTTTATGTACACAGCTCTGATACTGTGTTCAGAAAGCGTCACTGCTGAAAAGCATGAAATGTACACTATGATACAGTGAGGAAAGGCTACGGAGGATGACAATCAGACACAGCAGAACCTTCTGGAGGGCCGAGGCAATATTGGCACGGGACCTCAAAACCAGGAAAAGGCATATTAAGAGCCCACAGGGGCAGGCAGTTTCCACCATCCAGAGAGATGGATTCTGAGATCCAAAGTAGGAAGTGGAGACCATCACTGCTGGGTCAGGCAACTGACCTGGCGTGGGAGTGGGGAGGTGAGGGAGGAAGGAGGCTCGGTCGCAGTCGTACCACAACAGTCATCAGGAAAGTACCTCAAGTATTTCACAGAGGCCCTGCCACAAGGCAGGAGACCTGCCTCCATCCTCATCCCAAACACTGCCATCAGGAATAGAGGTGGGCCCCATAAAAGGGAATGCTAGGGCCAACATAAGAGCAGCAACCTGTTAAAAAAAAAAAAAAAAAAAGGCAAACCACTGCCCTCTCACCCAACTTAAGGGACAAAATAACCCTAGGTTCCATGGGTAAGGGACTTTAAAACACCTCGTCCTAGTCACAATGTACTAACAGTAGAGACATATGTACATAATAAATAATATAAAATAAAGCATATACATTTGTGGATTTCAAGGACTCCAGACACAAGAAAAGTCAATGGACCGATATACTCCACCTTCACAGTAGACTTCAGACATGAGGATAATGAATCAGAAGTTAGTCTGGGGCTCCGGAGAATGAAAGGTCTAAGGCCTTACTTATCCCTACTTCCCTCTCCTGGGAGCCTGGGACACCAGTTGTTTATACTAAGAGGCCTGGGTCTCCAAAAACAGGGCAGGCACTCATACCCACTAGTGCATGGATAGTTCTATCCGATGTCAATCTGTAAGGACTCTGGTCCCCGAAGAATCACTTCCCAAGTGAATCCTTGTCCATCAGATGTGGGCAAATGCCAGAAGGTACCCTCCCAATTGAGGCAAGACGATACTCCCAGTCATTCAAATTTGTTCATAGTCCCAGTGGGTACTAAAACTCTGGGAAATGTTGTATATGCAAGTTATTATGGTACATGTTAGAGCTGTGCCATGTTTGGTATGATGTATGTGTACATATTAACCTTTGCATACAAACCCTAGAGCTTTATTCTCTTGCCACTAGAACCTGTGTCTGTCCATGTTGGTTCAAGTACAACTTGGTATTTCCCATCCAAAGATATTTAAAACAATTCTAGTGAGATGATGTCAGTGGCTCCAGCATACAGACAGAAAGCTTACCAGAGCTGAGCCAACCACAGAGGTCTAAAAAGTAAAGAGAGTCCTCAGCCCAAGATGATGGGAGGAAAGCTGTTCCAGGCTTTGCAGTTACTGTGAACTGCCATCTCCTTCTCCTGACCTTAGGGGTGACCAGGGAATCTGGAATATGAACCTTCAGATAGGGAAGAGGAGGCAGAAGGGAAGCCAGCAAGCAAGCACCCATTGCAGGCAGAAAGCTTGCAAGTGGCAGGGGAAGGCCCGTTCGTCACAGCCTTGAGGGACAGTAATAAAAAGATGAAAGCCCTCCTTATGTTGGCAAGCTTGGCAGAGGAGTGGCCCCTGCCCTTGAATGGAGAAAAATGAACCTCAACTTAGAATTCTCTGAACTCATCTCTCCTGTCAGCCCACTTGAGCACAAAAAAAACATGAAAAGATAAAAGATTTGCAAATGGCCCTGAGGTATAAAAATCCGCTGAGTAGGTTGCACACTGATAAATTACATCAGGGAAACTTTTTCTGAATTCCTCAAGTCACTTTCATATTCAACTCTCTAAATCCCTCCTAGTTCTGAGTTAGCCTACAGCTCACCCAGATATCTTTGCTGAAGAGAAGCACCACTAATCCAGAGCCCAGAATGGGACCAAAGCTGACGGAGGAGATGTCCCACCACCCACACCACCAGGGGGCTTGGGTCATGCAATGCAGTACTCAAAGCCAAGCCTTGCCAGCCTTCTCTTGCCCGGGGTCTCAGGGAACAAGGTGAGCGCCTTCTTGTGCCAGCCCAGGGGAGTCATCTGCTTGGGATCACCCTCTGGGGAACACTGGCGTGATCATGGTCACCCAAGAGATCTCACTTTCTGGGACCAGGAAAGATGAAGACGGCCACAGATCCCTGGCTGGTCTTCAGAAGGTCTGTTTGTTTTAACCAGTCAGGACACAGGCTCAATCAGCCAGTCACCTACTTTTCTGCTCCTCAACCTGAGGACAGAATTTGAGGGCAGAAGTCCATGGTCCCTGTTTTGCTCAAATTCCTGTTGCTTCATTTCCTAGGGATATGAAATTCTACTTGTGTCTATCACTATCTCCTTAGACTTGGAAAAGCTGGTCCTTTAGTTGCCCGGTACTGTATGGAATAGCACAGGCAAGTATATTCACAGTTAATGTTCCGTATTAGTGTGAAATTCTGCATTCAACGTTTTCACAAAAAGTTCCTTGAAATAAGATTAGAAAATGGCAAGAAGCCCTACTGCCTCCCAACTAGGGAGGCCAAGCAGGCCTGCCCAGCAGGGAATGCTCTGCAGAAGTGAGGCAAGGAGGCAGGACTAACATGGTTAATTGTGGTGTCCTTTCCAACCCAAACCAGTGAAGAACCAAGGTTTAAACTACTTGATTAGCACCCCAATATCCACATACAAATCTTAAGGTTCTGTTTTCCCAACAGCTGAAATCTATGATTTTGGACTTGCCTGATGAATCTGGAACAGAGGGAAAATGGACAAAGCCCCCCTCATTTACTGAGGAGGCAGAGTCCTGGGAACCTTTGGAGAGTAGGAACCAGCTCCAGGTGGAACTTTAGAGCTGCCCACGGCTACAGTGGCCACAGAGGCCACTGTAGAGGAGGGCAGAGCCCAAAGGTCGGAAAGTGGGGGCTCCACCCAGGTTCAGGAGTTCAGGGCTTCAGGTGCCCCCTACTCCCTTCCATGCCTAAAAAGACAGCAGCCCAAGGAGAGGAGCATCACACATCGATATTTCAACCACTCGACATTCTCTGTCTGCCTGACTCCCGCCTACTTTACAGACGTGAACTGCATTAGGCCTTCTAAGCCAGAGTAATTCCCCCACTGCCCCACAGAAGCCATGAGCCAGCACTTCTCCCTCAACAGCCTGAGAGGTCAGCTTCCAGGCGGGAAGTAGGGCTGGGAAAAGGAAACTGTTCTCTCAGACACAGCTGTCTGAAGGGCTTTGCAAAAACCAAACCCATTACCGTCAAGTCAATTTCAACCTATAGCGACCCTATAGGACAGAGTAGAACTGCCCCATAGGGCTTCAAAGGAGCACCTGGTGGATTTGAACCACCAACCTTTTGGTTACCAACTGTGGCTCTTAACCACTGCACCACCAGGGTTTCCGAAGGGCTTTGAGCTCTCCTCAAATCAGATATAACTATAGTCAAATGTAAGCCTTTATTCCTTTAGAGACCAAACAAATTATTTTGGATTTCTTGTTGCGATAGAAAAGCGTGAATAATCAAAGGTAAAGAGTAGTTTACAGAAAGGGAATACAAACTCAGAACGATAAAATTCATCCTCTGGAGCCCCTGGGCAGAGCCATCCCACCAACTCCTTTATAGAAGAGTACTTTCTAAGTAGCCACCACATTGAGCAGGTAAGACAGTATTAAGAAGTTACCAATTTCTCTCCCAAATTAAGGAGGCAGAAGCTGGCATCCTCCCTCCACTCCCAGTTGTTTAGGCATCGTAAAGAGATGTGGGGCTCTGAAACAGATAAACACATTAACTTGGTTCCAGAGCCACCACCACAGAAGGCAGCTCCGAGGTGGGCTGTGTGTGGAGGAGCAGAATCAGGCCTCAAGAAGCTGGTGGCTCAGCTCTCGGGCATCAGAGGAGCCACGCCTTGGCATGCCTGGTTTCACCCAGGTCACAGGGAAGGCAGGCATGGCCCGGGCCGAGAGGGTGGCATGTTGTTGGGGAAGAAGCCCCCGCCCCGGTCAGGGCCCACGTCTGTTACAGGAAAACCTCCCTTCTGCACACTCCTGCAGGTAGTTCCAGTTCCTACATCACCAGGGCTCTGCTCCACCAGGTGCATCTTAAGAAACCGAGACCTTTTAACTTGGATGGATCTGCTCACAAGAGGATACTCATGGCACAGGGTCCCACTAATGTCAAACTACAAGGCAGGGGGCTCCACCTCATGGTGGCAGGTTGGATGCCAGCAGCAGGCCACTCAGCTCCCTCAGAAGGCACTCCCCATGCCCCACTATCAGGTGATACAATACTTTCCTCACTAAAGAACATGGCACCTTCAGAGGAAGACACTCCAGGACTGACGTCCCAGAGGAAATACTGAGCCAAGCATGCTTATGGCACGGGAGCCATCAAAATGCTCACCAGGAGGCCAGTCCAGCCTTCTGTTCTTTCCAAACACAGCTCCCTACCCACACAAAGCCCAGGCTCAATCCACCAACCTGGGTGAACAGACATCCTACACTGAGGAGGGGGAGAAGAGAACTGCTGCTCACCCCCAGTGCTTCACTTCATTCAGTAAGAACAAATGGAGAGAACGCTATCTTCGTTGCCAGTGACTGGACGCAGTGTGTACTGATACTCTATATGAAAACTGTGGTCAGTATGGATTCATTTCAGTGTATGAAAAGTGCCAACAAAATGTACACATCCCTTGGGCTGACAAAAACAGACAGGTTAGTACAAGAATTCGGTCACTGAAGGAATACCTCCTGACATTAAGCGCCCTACACATGATAAATTTGGTATTAAAATAAGACGGAGACAACATAAAATGGCCACAACACACATTTGGTTTCTGAATCCCTGTTTGGGGCCAAACTGGCCCTGGCTGTACAGGCAGCCTCTCTGGTGTAGGCCGCATCTGAGGCAGGAGGCACAGAGGCCCTCAGGCAGGGGACACAGCCACCGCTGGGCCCCATGGGAAGGGAGAAAGGGAAAGAAGGACTGTTGGCTCCCTGGAAGGAGGGGCAGGGGCTGGTGTCCCCAGAGTTCCCTCCTTTAAAAATATGGGTCTAGGACTGCCTGGTCAGCCCAGAGTAAAGAATACAGCTGGAAAGTCCGACTCCTGTTCTGATAATTACGTCTGTCCCAGTGGGGAGGGAGGAGCTTCGACTCCACATCACACGTTTACTGAAAGGCCCTGTGGAAAGTTCCCATTTGGCATTTGGGGTAACAAGAGCAAGGCCCTGGGAGCTGGGTGATGCTCTGTAAGCCTGGGCACAGGTTGGGGGAGGAGGGCGGCTGGGTCGGAGATCCCAGGAGGAATGTCAGGATGGAGTCAACTCCACTCTTGCCAATGATAAACCCTGGGTTTAAAATTCATTAAAATTCATTTTCGTGATAAAATTCCTTAGAATGGGAGCAAACACCACATTCCCAAGCAAACGTCAAGGCTTCCTGAGGGAAAGGGGCATAGATAACATTAGATTCTGAAAACACTGAGCTCAGAGAGGTGACTGCAGGTCCCTCTGCAGGTGACACCCCAGTAATGACAGGCTTGGTAGGTTCACAAGGTTTTCTTCATTCCTCCTTCAGGTTCGACAGCCATGCCCACTGGGGCACAGAGGAAGGGCACCCCGCCCTGGAGGGGGGCCAAGGAAGGCCACTTGAGGGGCAAGTCCATCCTATTAGGGTCACATCATGGGATCACAGCAGAGTTCAGACAGAACGACTTAAAACTCTGCAAAAGACACTTTTAGAAAACATGATCTCTTGAAAAAATAAATCGCAACAATTTTGAACTTCATGCAAATCAAGGAAGGAGGAGAGTGAATAACGATAGAAGGTACAGGTGAAAAAATAAACATGATTCTATTTTGGTGGAGAAAGTTCATCTCCCAAATCTTGAATGCCATGCCCTAGCCGTTGGTTTCACATCTCTGTTTTCCATTCTTCCCCTCACTGTCCTCCTCGGCTGCTTCCAGGAAGGGAACAAAGTCTTTGGTCTTGGAATGTTGCAGGAGGCAGGATGGCATACAAGCTCACACTAATGGTAGTCATGGTCAGACAGAAGGCTGAGCCCACTGAGCCCAGGGCCTCGGGATGGGGATGAGAGGGCTGGGCAGGCGGGCAGGCGCCGCTAGATGGCACCCTCGTTGTGCAGGCTGTGATTGGCTTTATTGTGCGTCACGCAGTTCTGTTCGTTGAGCAGGTTGGCCGTCTCATCTGGCAACCCGTCGTGCAGCTCCGTAAGAGTCAATTCAATTTTAGTGTTTTCACTGTCTGAAGACTGAGGAGTTTTGTCCATCCGAGATGCCATCAAGGCATTTTGGTATTGCTGTCTTGAGATCTGGGCCCAGAAGATGACATAGAGAACAAACCAAGATAATGTTTATTTTTAGGTTCTCTTGTTTCTACACCATGTTAGACGTCAAATCCCCTGGAATGACCCCCTAGTAGTTTCTCTAGGAGGAAATCATCCTTGAATACAAACTGAGCCACTTTTTAAAGTTCAGGTTAACTCTGGCAAATGAATGGGTTCTTATGGGTATAAGCCCATTCCCAAATTTTCTCTCAAAATTTCACAAGGACTAGCAAATTGAGATGGGCTCCTATCAGCTAAAGCTGGCTCATTCTCTAAAAACCATCCTTATTTCAAACTAACAAAAGAACTCTTGTCTCTAGGACAGAAGATTAAAGGAAGGTTCTTCCCGTTCCATCTCAGGAGGTGGGGCCAGCCTCAGTGACTCTGAGCCTCCTGGCCTCAGCCTTTTCAGGACCAACCAAAAAGTCATCAAAATTCTTTGAAAGTTCTTTTTTCCTCTCCATCTCTCCTCATTTCCTGAAAAAGCCACATTTGATTTGAGAACTCACTTGATAGAGCCAGCGAGAAACATTTCTTCCCAACCTGAGTCTTGGGCATAGCTGCTAGAGGCAGGGCTCGTGGGCATGAACTGAAGGCAGGGCACCCCCAAAATGACAAAGAGAAAGCTTGACGGAGGGCCATGGAAGTCAGCATCTATTTGCCAGGTCCACCCTCTCTTCTCTTACCTTAACAAACTGAAGGTCAGAAAGGGCTCGCACTGAGTAATCAGGGATGTAGACTTGAAGGAATGAAGAATTGAGCTGGTTGTTGCTGCTCCCCAGCGTTGGTGTTATAGCATCAATCCGGTCACTTCGACTGAGAGAGTCTGAGTGATTCAAGCCACATGGGCGAGGAGGTGACTTATTTTCACCTGGAAAGGAAGGGGGAAAAAAAACACAAAAAAACCCACAACCTTTTAAGTGAGGTAGCTATAGTTAACAAAGTCAGCTCTTTATTTTCCAAATGAAAAACAGAAATTGACGCACAAGCCCAATTAACTTAGCCCAGGTGCCTTGGTCATACAGTTTCCAGCACAGGGTTTCCTACAGCGCCGTAGTTTCTCTTCAGTGACAGGCTACACTTACTTCAGCTGTTTGGTCCTATTTGTCTGAACAGACATGGAACTTCCCGAGTCTCTAACAGCACAGAACCTGTGGCTGCGTATCGATGTTAGGAACATTGCTGAGTGCTAGGCAATGCACACACGAGGATGAGATAAGGTCCAAGATACAGAAGCTACTTAATACAAAACATGGGCTATGAGAAGGCGGCACTTCATTATTTTGTCAGAAGCAAAAGCAAAGCGCTCTTGAGCATGTTCATAAGTCACCACCTGTTTTTAAAGAATCAACATATTTCTGTCTACTCACACCATACCCCCCAGCCAAACCTATTATCTTTGTCTTTGACCCTAATAAAATTCCCCTCTCAGGCAGTCTGAGGATGCCTCAGGATTTCAAGAACACTACAAGACACCAACCCCTTAAGTTTGATCAAGTTACCTTAGGTGCTGTGAGATTTCTTCAGTGAGATTTTAATACCACTCCTTCATTGAAACAAGGTGAAAGGAAATTCAGGTGAGTCTAATGTTGGTGCTCTTAAAGAGAACAACACGTCTAATACAAAGTTCATTAAAAATAAAACCCACCTCGTTGCCAAGGACTCCTCCATTTTTCATTTTCCAACCAAATCTACTGCACAAATATTAACTGGTCTTGAACTACATAATGTCACAAGATTGGAAGAGACCAATTCTTGATCTGATGGTTGGCTCCTCTTTGCAATGTGTCCCTGACAGATACTTCCATAGAGGAGCTGGCCCTCAGCTGGTCCTACCCTTCAACTACTGGAAAGTCTACCATCATGTCGAATCAAAACCTGCCTAACTTCCAACGACCATCTCAGCTCCACTCTACGGAGCTCTTCTGAGAAACTTCTATTTCTCTCCTATTTGAAATAGCCCTTAAAGATGTAAAGATGGTTATCTTAAATCTCTTTCTTCTTCAGGCTGAACACTTCAGCTGTTCTTCCCTCGCATGTTTTACCAACCCCTCATCCCATTCTGATCCTCCTCTTAGGCTCCATGTGGTAAATGTCTCTCTTCACACACAGCACCCAGAGCAAAACGTGACAAATCCTCCCACAATCTCAGATCACTAGTTCACATTCTCCTAAAATTTTCATGCCACAATTCTCTCTCCAGTTTTCAAGTCACGAACCAATTTTCCATTGTCACTTTAAATTAAATTCAGAGTAGCCGTTCCTCTTGTTGCTGTTGTTTTATCTTTTAAGAGAACAGGCTAATTAATAGTTTATTAGATGTTTTCCATTTAGCAGAATGAAGTTTTGAACAGACTACCCAACCATGCTGTTACAGATTCCTTATCTGTAAAATGAGGACAATAGTACTTAGCTCATAAGGTTTGATGAAGATTAAAACTGAGGTAGTGTATAAAGTGCTTTGCATAGCATGTGACACCCAGTAAAAAAAAAAGTTCTTGATAAATGAGGCTCGTTGATATTATTTCTTTTCTTTTGACTTCACCCCAAACCCCTCCACCATGAGTCTACCCTCACAACCAAGCCTTTCCATACCATGACAACCTCACCCAGGATGATAGACTGATCAGTCCTTTGAAACATGGGACCCCACTGTACCCTTGGGCTGTAGCCACAAACCCCATCATCATTTTTATAGATATCTTTGAAGTGGTATTTACTTCCACATGTTAAAATTTATAAAGGTTATATAAACAAAACATCGAAAGGACACTGCTTACTGATGAGGCCCTGTGTGTTGGGAGGCAAGTATCTGAGGCCTCAAGCAGTATTTCTCCTGATATTTTCTCTTGTGAGGATTAAGGGGCGATCTCTCTGGTCTTCCTAGGGACCCAGGCTCACAGTCAGTCTCCTCTCCACCTACTGCCCTCTGTTCTTGGGAGACAGGCTTTCTCCTCCGCCAGCAGCCCATCCACCTGGCATCAGCCACGGCCTGGAGACATCAACCCTGCACTTCAGGATACTTACGTGGCCGGGTCGGCCTTTCTCTGACAAGCCCTTGGTTTCAGTTCATGACTCAAATTCAGTAACAATAATAATGATGAAAATGAGAATACTACAGGTCCACATCCTTTATCTAAAACCCTTGGGGGCCAGAAATGCTTTGAATTTTAGAAAGGTAACACGGTCTGTATAGCCCAGAGCACACAAACTGCCCGCCCATCAAGGTCTGGGGCAGCCCTCTGCAATCCAACACATGCAAATGCATGAGATTCACACCAAGGGGAGTAAAGACTGAGTGGCCTCCTCCCACAGCAGATCTAGTTCGGTCGCCAAGTTTAGTGCCAAAGTTTTATGACAACAATGACGAAAAAGCTTTCAATTTGGGTACCTCCTCTGCCTTCTCAGAGGTTTTTTCTTTCTGCTTTTTGTCTTGGCTTAGTTTATCCATCCCGCCTAGAAGTTCTTTCTTTTTGCTAGTAAGCTAGAAAGATACAATAAAGAAACATTCCCAGCTTCCTCCCTTGGAACCACAAGGCACCTTTTGAAATAGGCTGGAAATCACTGGGTTAGTTCAACCCCCATTTATTAGGTACCCTATTATTGTAGGGCCAGGTATCCCTGAGGCCCTGGCCCCACAAAATGGGTTTTTCTATTACTGGGTCAGATGGACTGGGCAGAGCTAAGACATCTCTCAGTTCTACAGAAAAGGTAAAACTCAAATAGCACTTCCACGAGCTTCACCTGAAAGCCCGTCTACTTCCTCATTTGTTACATTTTAAATGCACAGCAGATGAAATCAAATAGGGTGGCGACAAAAAATACACACACACATATACGTACACATATGTGTATATACATATGCATGTATGTGTGTATTTATTTATACATAAGTATATATATGTTGTTGTGCTGTTTACGTGCAGTGAAGTTGATTCCAACTCACAACAACCCTAGAGGACAGAGCAGAACTGCCCCACAGGGTTTTGCAGGCTGTAATCTTTATGGAAGCAGACTGCCAGGGCTTTCTCCCATGGAGCTGCTAGCTGGGTTTGAACCACCAGCGTTTTGGTTAGCAGGCAAGCACTTAATCACTGCACCACCAAGGTGCATACATATATATTCTGCCAGCTGGTCTGATTCAAACAGCTCTAGGAATAATATCTTACCCCAAGCAAGATGAAATTTTTAAAAGGAAACATTTGAGGGAACATTATCTTCTTTCTAAGACAAGAACTGCCTCCTTCACTTATCAGCGTTTTAGAGTTCTGCTGAAACTGGGTTATGAAATGCAAATTTCATCAATCAGATTTAAAAATATAAGCTGTGCAGAACGAAATAAATACAGAAACATTGTACTACCAAATAGGAAAGTCCAGCACTTTTAATTAAAGACAGATTAAACCTTTTTCTTTCTTTGTAACAGCTGGACATATAGGCATGACCAAACCCTCCCGCCGGGAAATAATCAGCAGCTGGTTAGGAATGTGCACAGTACTAATTTCAAAACAAAGAGAGGGAATCAGGGAGAAGTCAGGGCCACCTGCCTGACCAGCACAGAAACGCGTGCACCCATTCACACGGATGTTAGAAAAAGTCCGGAAGAGTGTGGGCCTCTGAGGGTGGATGGGATACTTTCCTTGCGTTCCAAGAAAACTTCGTGGCGCTTTAGGCTTTCGGCTGAATGTGCTCTGCAGAATGAGCTCCGCAGAACTTGCGAGTCCTCTGGGTCTCTGCACACTCCAAACACCACAACTCTGCAGAGGTCAGAGCCAGGACCAACAGCAGCACCCCTTTGCCGTCCTGAAACTTCCAGGCCAGCAGTGGGGGCGAGATAGGCAGAGAACACTGAAGGTCCACTCCAGAACCACTCTTTCCATTTTTCATCACTGTTCATACTCCAAAATTCCCTTCCAGCCTCCCAAACTCTTTCTGCATCTGCAATGGGCTTCTGCTTTCCTGGATAGCTCACTGTTAAGCCACAGAACCCTGGGGTTTTGGAGCTCAAAGGAAAACTGAAAATGGCCTTGTCCAAATAAAGGGAGCAGGCCTGGCCAGCAGGCTTTTATGGAGTCAAGGGCAAGGCAATTAGGAGAATTATGAAAAAGGAAACATGCAGAATTACCTGGAGAACCTGCTGCTAACAATTCTGTTCTGCTGACAACAAAGGTACGAGACAGGGACAAAGGAACTGAAAATGGAGAAAAACAGGGTGAGACTGTATCAAAAGGCAAGAGAGGAGATCTCTGTCATCAGGAGAGGGGAGTGAACACCTGTTCCGCTAATATGCACATTCAATTCCAGAAACACAAGGGCCTATATGATATTATGTAAACAAAAAGGAAACACGCGCTGCTTTCCAGGAAGATAAATTACAGGAAGGCCTGTGATGAATACACTCCGTTCACATGCTTCTTACTAACCTAGAAATCTCTTAAGCACGCAACTGAGGCTTATTCCTTAAAACGTGCTCTTCCTAAGGACTTAAATCACAAATAGCCACATAGAAGGGGGACCTCAATTCACCAACTGCCATAAGAGTATAACCCAAGCCACCAGGGCCAGCACTCCGATACTCATTCAGTGCACAGGTCCCCATCTGTGGCAAGAAATTAGTTATTCATTTTTAATTAGTCCCTTTATATTTTGACCCAATACTTTGAATTGCTTTGGAACGTTTTTAAATTTCAAAACAGAGGAAGTAAATACAGACTGCCATACACAGATTTCCTGGGAATGGTAGACCAAAGTCATCCCCACTGTTACGTACTCAGACAGGGAGCCTGAAGCTCCATCTGACCGAAAAGTCCCACCAACACTGTCCTACTGGTCATACTTTCTGGGCAGATCTGGAGAAATGCCTCTGGTAGGTTTTCTCTATACAACTAACATTAATGAATAAAAACATTACCTTGAGATTCATGTACTAATTGTATCTCTCAATGAATATGCAAAACCCTAAATCCTGGTTGTACAATCAAGTAAAATGCTAGGCTTTGTAATAAATAAGATGCTATCAATGAAACTCCCTGCCTTCCTAGCATTTCCAAACTAGGTGAGCCTGTTGCAGCCCCACAGGCTTGCTATACGGAAGGACTGCTCTTTGGTTCCTTTTCTGACTGGGATCTGTCATTATATGAATCTATATTTCAATATGAACTGGGCTAGTATTTAGGTTTCAAGAATCTAAATAAAAACGTACTACTCTTCTAGCTTTCTTTTTAAAGCCACCTTCTAAATCTGGTTCTGCTAACCTGAGGGGAATCTGAGGTTGGCTGCCAAACAACAGTCATCGTTACAACACCTTACTGTTATACCAACATTTCCTTTTATGCTTGAAAGGTGATGAAGCACTTAGGCAAGCATGACTACATTCTACTAACAATCTCATGAAGTAGTATTTTGTATCTTCTTAATAGTGAAGAAACCAAGGGTCTTCCTCAAAGTCACACAACCCGTATGTGAAGGAGCTAAGGCTGCAGCCCAGGTCTTCTCCTGCCTATTTAAGAATCATCCTGTCTCTCTCACTAAACAGTGAAAAAGGAAGCTCACCTTCAAGTTTACACAGAAGCCTACCACTGAAGTCGGTTAGACAGGCCCCTGTTCATGCTGGGTGTTAGTCAGCAGTTGGCAGGGTTGCTGTGCCCACATGACTCAGAACCTGCACCACAACCGACGGTAAGAATAGGCATCCAGGGCAGGGGAGGTTTAGAAGTATTTGACAATTTTCTTGATACTTCCCTGGTTTTCTAACTGTAATATCCTTGGGTGCCTGAGACTGTTGTGTGGTGCAGTAGATGAGGACTGATGTCACAAAATGGACTTGTCTGGAGGTATCCCCTCCCCCTTCAGAGACTGGTTTTCAGAAGTGACAGCGTTTTTTTAGGATGGGCTATTTGTACATTTGAGGTTTGTAGAAAACCTCTCCTAGCATGGCATGTCATTTGGTGTTTTGGTCACAAGGTGGCATTCCAGCATCTGTTTACCTGCCGACAAGTTTCAGCTTTGGAAAGGTAGCAAATGCACACCATAAAGTGTGCAATGCAAAGGGCCATGCGAGTCCCAGTCCCAGAGATGAGACAGCATACAACAGGGATCTGTGTTCGTGCTCCTTCAAAGACACACACTGCTTGCTGGCATCTTAGGATCCTGTGCTCAGGGAGCTTAGTCAAATGTTCCATGGCATACCTACCCTGAGCTGGGTGACTCAGCTGGCCAGCCTTCCGGATAAAAAGAGCTGGCTGTAGGCAATAAATATATGGTAACAACCTCATTTATCCTCAGGAATATGCAAATTTAAACCTCCAGAATAGTTAACATTTAAAAGACTCAACATTACCAAGTGTTGAATATACAGCAAGCGGAACTCTCATACAGTACAGGTGGGAATGTAAACTGGTACAACCACTTTGGAAAACTGCTGGGCCGTATCTACTGAAGCTGAAGATAGACACACCTTAGGACCAGCAATTCCACCCCAAGGTCTATGCCCAGTAAAAATGCACACACGTGTCTACAAAAAGACGTACAACAATGTTCATAGCTACACTATTCATAATAACCCCAACAGGAAACTACCCAAATATCCTCCAACAATAAAAAGAACAGAATAAATGGCTTGTGGTGTAGTCACACAACGGAATCCTACAGAGCAACGAGATTAAATGAATTACAATCACACACAACAATACAGACGAATGTCACAGCATAATGTTGAGTGAAGGAAGCCAGACTCAATATAATATGTATTGTGTCATTCCATTTATATGAGGCTCTCAAAACAGGCAAAACTATTCTCTGCTTAGAAGTCACGATAGTGGTTACTTCTGGGGGACAGTGGCTAGAAGGGAGTGTGAAGGGGTGCCGGGGGTGGGGGGCTGGTAATATTATGTCTCTCGGTCTGGGTGTCGGTTTACACAGGTGTGTTCTGCTTGTGAAAATTCATGGAGATGTGTATACTTATCATTTTGTATAGATTTTTTTGTATACGTTATACTTCAATTAAAAATTCAAAAAATAAATAATGAAGGTTAACTGGCAGGTAGAGAGAGAAAGATGAGGGCATTACTTCTGAAAACTGAGCTCTGCTCCAAAAGGCCGAGAAAGTAACTCACCTGGAGAGGCTGTGAGGGCCATTACACCATAGTATGAAAAAGCACTCGCTTCAAACTTCATACCTTCTTTCCCAGCTTCTACTTCTACTTTCCCCTGTGGAAAGAAAAACAGGGGTATTTTCAGCCCAATTACTTAAATATTTGCAAACTCCATAGAAGATATGATCTTTCCTCAGATTCTTGCCTAAATTCCTTCCCCACCAACCCCAAGGAGGTAAAACCTCAGATAATGTTTTCTCATTTAGATAGAGGAGTGGGCTAATTCACCTTAGATATGAAAACTGGATATGCATACTGTACCGTACCGTTGCTGTCGAGTCGATTCCGACTTATAGCGACCCTGTAAGACAAGGTAGCGCTGCCCCATAGAGTTTCCAAGGAGCACCTGGTGGATTCGAACTGCCAACCTTTTGGTTAGCAGCCGTAGTAGCTCTTAACCACTAAACCAGCAGGGTTTCCTGGATATGCATAGATGACAGTAGAAGTGTGATATTAAATTTCTGCAAGTCCACTAAACCTTTTCCCAATATTCTTAGTTGTTGGAATCCAGGAGCCCTCCCAGTAATAAAAAGCTGGTGCTCTAGCTCCATCAGGGGAACAAACCCTGGGGAGATGCTTGGTGACGGTCACCTGAGCTGTCCTGCTGGAGTGAGAGTTGGGGCAGAATCAGGGTCAAGCGTCAGTAGGGTTTGTGGCCAAGGAACAGAGAGGAGTAAACTGGCTCCCAGGGACAGAACCCACTCCCATCCCACTGGCAGTGTCCTGACCAACCAATCCCTTGTTGTGTCATCCAGGCTCCCCAAAGGCTCCTCAACACTATGGGACATCTCCTCACTGTCTTGGAAAGCACCTTGAGAAAGTCTCCTTCCATCAGGACCAAACTCCCCTCTCTTCCCCAAGATTTTCCCTTCTCTTCCCTTTCTCTAGCTTGCCTACACCTTCTCCTTTACCCTCATCTGTTCTGGGGATACACTGGGCCTTATTCATCCCTACTCTTCATGGTAGATGTTCAATATGCATTTTCTAGGCTACTGAAATACCCTCGAAAGTTGAGTTTCACTTCTAGGTTTCCAAGCCAAGGGTCCGGAAGGCTCCTGTTGACATTCCTTACATTGCCTCTCCAGTGGGAGAGCTCCTCTATTGTGGATCCTTTACAATGGGTGAACAGAACTTATGCTACCTTTTATTGAATAGGAACTGTGCTAACAGGTTACAGTATTTCATTAATTCATTTAATGCTTATAACACCTCTATGAAGTAGACACAACTATTCCCCCCTCCCTTATACATCAGGGGAGTGGGGTTCAGAAGGATTAAGTAACCAGAGAACAAGCTCTTCACCAACGGCCTACACTACACCAACCACAGATGCACTATCCTGAATACTTATTTCCTAGTATTTTGATCGCTTCCTGTGAAATTATTCTAAATTCCCAATTACTTTAGACTTTTCTCAAATCACTTCTTCAAAAGACTATCTGTTGTCTCTTTTAGGATCTCCTCCTCTCCATGGAGACACTGGCTTTATCACTCCCTAAACAGTTCTCTTGCTATTAAAAAAAGAAATTTAAAACTCCATCCATAATATAAAATTGGCCTGCAAACAAACAGGTACTAAAACCCCCTTAGCATGCAGGGTCCTACAGTAGAGGCTGTGGGAGCCTTGGGAGAAGACAGTCCTTTTCTTCAAGAGCTTACAATCCAGTGGGTACAAGGCAGCACATGACAACTGATGACACAAGGCAGTAAACAAAAGTTCTACATGAAAAAAAGACAACAGGAATCTAGGAGTTCAGACAAAAAATATATATACTTCCTGTTCTTATAATTAAAGACAAATATGTTTTTTGTTTTTGGCAGTAAATTCTGAGGATGATTAGGATTCACTGATCCCAGAGAAGGAAATGGTGTGAAGGAAGGTTAGAGATAGGGACAGCAGACCACAGGCTCTCTGGGTTTGCACAGGAAAGGAGAAGGAGACTGGATTGGAAAGGCAGCTTGGTGAGCAGGTTGACTTGGAGCTGGAGCTCCTTGAATGACAGGCTAACAGGTGAGGAGGATAAAGTCTAGACTTATCTGGGTGGTAGTCATGTGACTGGACAGAGATTGCTATGAGAGAATCTATGAATGAGGAATCAACATAACTTGGTGAAGCGCTAAGGAGAAAGAAGTATAAAAGGTTTGGGGGGGGGAGCCGATAATCACACAACAGAGGTCTGCTTGGAGTGACGTGACGAATGGTAACACCAGGAGTAGAAATGGACGAGGTGGGAAAGAGGTGAGTTAGAGGTAGTGGAGGGAGAGAGAGGACAAACTCCATTTTATAACAATGGCTTTTGAAAAGTCCATCAGAAAGACTGAAATGGAAGAGTAAAGGTCAGGAGAAAGGTCAGAATTGGAGAGGGAGTTCTGAGAGTGGATAAAATAACACAGATGGAAAGAGAAAAGGACCAAACTGCAGATAGCGACAGAGTAGGAGGTAACCAATACGGTACAAAAGGAAGAAACAGAAAACAGGAGAAGAACCAGACAACTGTATCATCACAGAAACTAGGAGACAGAAGAGTTTCACAAATAAAGCGATGGTCAGCAGTATCAAATCTACAGGTCAAGTTGAGTGAGACTACTGGTGAGGGAGTCACTGGTGGCCTTCAGGAGTATTTCCCACACAGAGAGAAGAAAGAAATCAGATGGTGGGGATGAGGACAGAGCAGGCAGGAGAAAGTTCTGACAACAGGGTAACTCCTGGTTAAAAGGAGGAGAGAAATGGCACGCTGTGCGGAGGGCGTGGGCACCAGAGTCAAATGAAGGCTGCTTAGGGTTAGGGGCTCCAGTGTGTGAATTAAGTGGGAGGGAAGAAAGCCAGCATGGAGGGTAACTGAGGAAGCACAAGCCAAAAGCTGGCAGGACAGAATGGACACAGGACAAAGTGGCTGATCTTGGAGGGAGCAGGGTCCTTGAAGGGAGGAGGGGAAGGAGAGAGGATGTAGGGACACAATATTCAGAGAGGAAGAGAAATAAAAATGGAAGTGCCAGATGACATCTGTCTTCTTGGTTACTTATCCATTTATTCATAGACTAATCCTTGATTTTGTATCACAGAGTTAATACGTATGTAAATGCTATTTGTCAGCGTTGGCAGGACCATCTTCTAACCTGAACTTTTATGCAGAAAATTGGGAGGAAGTCTCAAATGTGACAGAACCTCATAACCTGACTTCCATCTTTATTGATCTTGAGTTAACCTGATAATTTGTTTTCCAAGTGACAGGGGCTTCTGTGTCCCTGCAAATGGGCGTCAGCTCGCAATTCTTTTGTGATGAACTGTCAGGACCAACAGGACAACAGTCACTTCCAAAACAAGACCCTGTGGATTATATCCTGCCTATCTCTTGGAAGAGGCATGCTTCAGGACAGCACTTACTTCTTTCATGCTTGGAACCTCTGCTAGTAAACTCAGAGACAGACGTTCCCAAACACTGTTGTACACTGGAATCAACTGGGAGTTTATAAAAATACTGACGTCTGGGGAAAATGCAGAACAGAACCTAAATTCTTTCTCTCTTTTTTTTTTTTATTGTACTTTAAATGAAGGTTTACAGAACAAACTAGTTTCTCATCAAACAGTACACACCTTGTTCCGTGACATTTGTTAACAACCCTACAGCGTGTCAACACTCTCCATTCTCAACCCTGGGTTCCCTATTACCAGCTTTTCTGTTCCCTCCTGCCTTCTAGTCCCTGCCCCAGGGCTGGTGCACCCCTTTAGTCCTGTTTTGTTCCATGGCTCCAGGGTCTCTGGAGCCACGGAGACTGGATGAACCCCTGAAACTACTGCCCTGAAATAATCTTTAAACCTTAGACCAAAAATATCCTTTGCAGTTTTTTTAAAACCAAACAATAGGTTAGCTTAACTAGTACAAAATGTCTGCCTTGAGCATTGTGCTCTCTTAAGAATTATGTACACGGGATCAAATTGACAACAGAACTTGAAAGATTAGATAGGAAGCATAGGGGGCAGTGAGTTTATGTTAATGGGGAAGGAATAACCCCGAAAAGGAGAGAGAGCATGTTGCACAGCAAGAAGAATGCGGTCCATGGCACTGAAGATTCCATGTAGAAACCGTTCAATCAGTGTATGTTTTGCTGTGTATATTCTCAACAACAACAACAACAAAAGATGCCTGGCTCCAATCCCCAGGCATTCTGATTTAATTAGTATGGGGTGCAACCTGGACATTAGGACTTTTAAAAGCTCTCCAGGTGATTCCAGTGTGCAGCCAAATTTTGGGATCAGTGCTCTAAGGCTCTATTTGTGAACAATGGCCCCAGCTCTGGAACACTGCAGGGCCCTGCCTCTCCAGAGACTTCTGCAAAGTCACAGTAGCGGTGAGTCTGCTAATTAAATGAGGACAGCTGCAGAAAGAATCAAAGCTCTCCACACAGACTGAGCCATTTTTAGCTGACCTCTCTTCAAGACAAGACCCTGGGCAGCAGAGGATCAGCTCTCTTCTTCCTGGATTTTATCTAGTCTAGATCTACCAGGCTATAAGGTAGATAAACTGATTCTTAGCAGAGCTTCCAGACTAAGACAGACTAGGTAGAAAGGCCTGGTGATCTGAAAACCCTGAAAAACTCACTACGACTGTATTTTTCTCATCTTGCCTCAAACTAGTGAAAACTTTCTCAAGTACCAGTATTTAGAAACCACTTCACTAGATTAATTTTACTTCATTTATAAAATTGTAATAGGGTAAAGAATCCTTGAGGTTCCTTTCATCTCTTGCAATTTTATGATTCTACAATTCAAAAGCTTTTAAAACTGTCCAGCCCTATAGCTCTCTCTCTAGGAGTTAAGCTCTTCTGGCAAACACGTTTTAGAAACATCCAGTAAAGACATCTTTTGTTCATTTATGTGTGTCAATGACTCTAACAAGTTATCATTTTCAAACAAACCTACCAGTACACAAAATTAGGGTCACCCCTACGAAGAAATGGCTTCCCTGACTCAAAGTCAACTGCAGTATCTTCTCAGATAACAACTCTTTCCAGACAGGGAAGGAGCTACATCTCAATTTTACTTTTGAAATATTCATAAATTACTCTACTCTAGCATATCACCAAAAAGAACAGGACAGGACACAATGGGCTCCAGTCATTCCCAAAGGAACCCAGGGCTTCATGTCTGTAAAATGATAAAACTGGAAGAAGATCTCACTGTCCAAAGCAAAGCTGGACTTCCTGAATAAAGTTACCATCACAGAATCCTACCTTTCTTTTGAGGAAGCCAGTAGATAACCTCGCCTCAAAGTTTCTAAGCATTCACAAAGTATGCAACAGTCCTTAAAGAGGAAATCCTCTAAGTTAGTACAGGCACAATCACAGCAACACAAACAAGATGAAATGGTCAGTGTATACCATGGACTCAGAAGACTAGAGGACTTCTCAAATACCACGTGCTGAGAATCTTGTTGATCTCCAGCTTACTCTCAAGTTGAGTTTTTGCTGTTGTTTTGTTTTTTAAATCGCCATCACAAAGTACGCAGTGGAACTTGACCCCTGAAAGGAGCTAATTAAATGCCACAGTCACAAACATCAGGTTGTGTTCACCAGCAGTGCCTGGCAGTCACAGAAGGAGAGGAAAACCCACCCACAGATGCCAGTGCCCACATCACATCTGTTTGTGGCCTTGTGTAACTCCAGGGCTTAAACGTTCTCTAGCAATATGTCTCAATCTAGACTCTGCAGATGTAGTCCTGGGACACTGCACATTTGCTTCATGAATTTTTAATTAAAAAAAAAAAACTTCAGTGGTCAAAAAACCAATTTATACATATTTTGGACCATCTGGTTGGCCATCTTCTAACCAAGTGCTGCCACCAGATGTCAGTGCCAGCATTTGCATTTGTGTTTCCAATCAGATTGGTAAGAAGTTATGCTACTTTTATCATCATGGCCAAACCTTCGCACTCAACCAACTGGGAGCTAGTTAGAAATGCAGAATCCGAGACCCTCACCAGACCTACAGAATCAGAATCTGCATTTTAACAAGATCCCCGGCTGATTCCTACGCGCATGAAAGTGTGAGAAGCACTGAGCTAAAGAGAAAGGAACAGAATAGGATTTAACATAAATAACTCAGTCACACCCAGTGGAGGCCAAATAGTAGCACAACGTAAGGTATGAACATTCAAAGTAGCTCGTGTTGAGCAAAGGGGTACAGGGTTCAGTCAACTCTGGGTGCCAGGAGGCCTGGGGGTGCTGAGTGCAAAACAGCCTGCCCCAGGGCATCCTTAGCCATAGTGCTTTAGCATTGGCCAAACAAGGTCATTCACACATTTAAAATTTAGTATCAATTTGCAAATTTGTTTTCATCTGTAGCTGTATATACTGGTTCTAAGCAAACAGAGCTTATGCCTGGCTTTATATTTATACATATTAAATAGCATAATAAAAATTCCAGAGTAAACTTTGGGAGCCCAAGTCAATTATTTTCTTTTAAAATGGCTGTTACCTATACTTTACTCAAGGTCGAGAATACATTATTGCACTGCAAGTCAACAGTCTGTGAGGAGGTGTGACATGGAAGGCTGACATTCCTTTCCCAAGACCAAGTGAAAGTGTAGGAAGTATTGTCCAGGGTTGTGTGAACTCTAAGATGCCACCCTCACAAAACAAACCCCACTCTACATAGGGAAAACCCGTTTTGTAACCTATGTCAGAAGCCCTAAAAAAGAGAGTGTGGACAGGAAAAAAAATAACAACATTTACTTGAGGAATAAAATCAATAAGGAAAACTAGCTACAGGAAAAAAAAAAAAAAGGGTTCCTTTCTACGGGTTGTTTAACTGGCAAAGAAAACAGCTACACTTTGACTATTACTCTTTATATTGACTAACATCATAATTTGGTTATATGCTAAGGAGAACAACCATATTATTTTTGATTTGCACATTCACACATTTTCCAGCAAATGCTTCACTGTGAGACACCGACTATCTAAATTATACAGTGATCTATTTATTACTCTGATGATTTATATTCAAAAATAGTTTGTTAACAGTTATAATAACTGCAAACACTATTCTTTACTTGGCACATTTTTGTATGTGCTTTCCACTTTTTTCATGACTACAAAACGATTCCGCATATTATCATCTCTCAATCTGATTAGCTATTAGATACATGGACTATTTCTACTATTTTATAATTAATAGATTTGCTATAAGTCTATTTATGTGTATGATGGAGACCTGCTCCCGTTGAGTGGATTCTGACTCAGAGTGACCCTACAGTACAGGGTAGAGCTGCCCCATAGGGTTTCTAAAGAGTGGCTAGGTTAGCAGCCTAGCTCCCCGCTAGCTCTTAACCACTGCACCACCAGGGCTCCAGGTACGAGGGATTGTCTGTGTGTATTCCCAAACATGACGCTGCCAGTTCAAAGGGTATGATTGGTTTTACAGTGCTTTTTCCTTTTTGTCTACTAGATTATTTTGTTTGCTTTCTGAAGTCAAGAACAGATGCTTAATGTTCAGAATTGCCTTTCTGACATCTACTGATGTGAGCATAAGGGTTTTCCCCCCCACCACTTTCTAATTAATGTCACATATTTTGGTTCTAAATGGCACTGGGTCACTGGGTATTTTGGTTCTGTTTTTCTTATATTAAACTAGCCCAGCATTTCTAAAATTAACTCACTCATAGTCACCGTAAATAACTCTATGGGTATGTTATTCTCTAATTGCTACCATTTTATTTAGGAATTCTACATCAATGTTCACAAGTGAGACTGACCCATAATATTATGAAATTTTACATTTAAGCTCACATTGGCCATAAAAAATGCATCTGACCATCATGCCACCTTGTTCTACTTGTATAATACAGAAATCAAGTTCTTCAATTCTGATTTTTTTTCTAGCAAATCCTTGAATTCTCACTGCTTTGAAAGAAGAGGGAGAACTCATTTTGCATTTTCTCTTTTATAACATTAATTATGCCAATAGAATACCGATTTTTTAAATCTTTTAAAACAAGCAAATCTTGATTTTATTTATGAGTTATAAGGCTTTTTCATTTTCAAGACAGTTTTTCTTACTTGGTTTTGTTTTTTTTTAGTTTGCTACTTTGCTCTTTATCTAATAATTATAGTTCTCTATTTTTTCTTATTTTCTTATTTGCCTAAGTACCCCTTATTCATGGTTTCACTTTCCGCGTTTTCAGTTACCCACAGTCAACCACAGTCCGAACTACTTCATGGAAAATTCTAGAAATAAATGATTCAAAAGTTTTAAATTGCCCGCTGTTCTGTGTAGGGTCGCTATGAGTCAGAATCCACTCCACGGCAAAGAGTTCTTGGTTTGGTCTGTGTGGCATGATGAAATCTCACACTGTTCTGCCCCGGATGTGAATCATCCCTTTGTCCACTGTATCCACGCTGTATACGCTATGCTACCTGCCCTTAGTCACTTAGTGGCCATCTGGGTTATCAGGTCCACTGGCAGTGCTTGTGTTCAAGTAGCCCTTATTTTACCTAACAACGATCCTAAAGCTCGATAGTAGTGATGCTGGCAATTCCAATATGCCAAAAAGAAGCCATAAAGTGCTTTCTTTAAGTGAAAAGGTGAAAGTTCTCGACTTAATTTAAAAAATTGTATTATATCACATCATCACAAGAAGAATGAGTACAGTGCAATGATATTTTGAGAGACCACATTCATGTAACTTTTATTACTGTATATTGTTATAATTGTTCTATTTTATTATTAGTTACTGTTAATCTCTTACTGTACCTAATTTATAAATTAAACCTTATGATAGGTATGCATGTATAGGGAAAAACACAGTATATATAGGGTTTGGTACATGGTTTCAGGCATCCACTGGGGGTCTTGGAATATAATAACCCTTGGGGATAAAATGGGACTACTGTACTTAAAGGAATAAAATCTTTTGGAATTTTGATACATATATGGTCTTTACATTGTTCAATATTAGTCTTTAATGATAAAAAATGATAGTCTATATATTTTCCTCTCTCCTTCAGTTGCTACTTAGGATAATTATTAATTTGTCATTAATTCTATTTTTTTTTATGATTATTTGTTTAAATAGGTAACACATGTGCCTGGTAAGAAATTCAAACCATACAAAGGAGAAATAAGTCTCCCTTCCACAACTAACCCCAGTCCTCCAAGTTTCCTTCCTTAGAGGCACCACTGTTGCCAGTTTCCTGAGTAACCTCCCAGAGAAGTTCCGTATATGTATGTGTGTGTTTCTGTAAAATAAAAAAAGAGACAGTCTTTTTCTCTTTTACACCAATGAGAGCATATCATATACTCTGTTCTGCATCTTACGAATAAACTTGTGTAAGAGAACTTATCACAATTTTAATATGGCTTACCCACCCACCCATTGCCATTGAGTCAATTCTGACTCATAACGACCCTAGTACTTTTCAATTACATATTTTTATTTCTAACTTTATTTCATTATGATCTATGCAGGTAGTTTTTTATAAAATTTCTATCTTTTTGTCTTTACTAGAACTTACCTTGTGACATAATAAATAATCAATATTTATTAAAGAGTCATGTAAGCTTTTTAAAAAGTGTAATTCTGTGGCTTTTATGTTTAATTTTCTCCAAATCCCTTTTTATTTTATTTTACTAGTTGTGCAATTTAAAACTATAACATTTTTTTTCTGGGTATGCTTGCTCTTATTATGATGACAGAAAAATATTTCTACCAAAATTGTTTCTATCCACTTCTACTTTACACATTTTTTAAAAGTTATTTAAGGCAAATATAGTCAATAAAGTTGTTTTCATGATTTATTGTGCTTTTACAGTTGTCTTTACTGATACTTCAATACATTTTAGTTTAAAATCTATTTTTTCAGATAAAATTTGAAGTTTTACTTTTTTCTATCTATGTAGTAGGAGGTTATGTGCATAGTAATTTATAGAATATTCTTAATTTGGTTTACTTAAATTGTTTGCTTTCAAAAAATTAGACTTTATTTCATCTAGGGTTAAACTAAAAAATGATGTGTTTCTTTCAATAACTAACTGTATCCCAAATATCAATTCAGTAAAGAGTTGTTTCTGGAATCCGCAGAAGAGGGCGTCTCACTGGCTCTGAGGCTGAGGCAGGAAAGGCAGATACTGCTGCTCTCTTTTGCTTTCATACTATTGAAATGCAGTGGGACACACTCAATAACCTGGCATGATTTCCCAGTGTCGACTGGGTGACATTTTAGGGGGCATACACTTTATAAATCACAATAGCTATGTTAGATTGACGGACGGCAATATGGTATTTCAATGTGCCATACTATGGGTAAGAAGCCCTGATGGTGCAGCAGTTAAGCGCCCAGTTACTAACCAAAAGGCTGGTGGCTTGAATCCACCTAGCAGCCCCATGGGAGAAAGACGTGACAATCTGCTCCCATAAAGATTACAGCCTAGAAAATCCTATAGGGCAGTTCTACTCTCTCACATGGGGTTGCTATGAGTTGAAAATCTACTCGATGGCAACAACATGGTTTTGCAGAGTAGCCAATTACCTGAGATACCCAGAGTGTTGGTAGGTGCCATTGAGTACAGTCCATGTGACAGAGTAGAACTGCCTCATAGGGTTTCCCAGGTTGTAATCTTTACGGGAGCAGACTGACAGGTCTTTCTCCAGTGGAGCTGCTAGGCGAGTCTGAACCGCCAAGCTTTCACTTAGCAGCCAAACGCTTAACTGTTGTGCCACCAGGGGTCCTTTGCAAAAATCATAATTTTTACTAAACATACAGAGTTTAAACATTTCTATAAGTCCTTTTAATCAAATACACACACTATTTATAAAATTCCCATGAAGTAATCAGTTTGAGAGTTAAAAAAAACTGGTCACATTTACATAATATTTAATATGACATAGATATTCCAATACAGGTACATATGCCTTATCAAAAATATCTTTAAAAGATTTACTTCTAAATGGACAAGGATCATGAAATCTCTCGTCCATAAAATTTCTTTTTAGATCCATCAGCCAGGAATTGAATCACAACTTCATAAATGCTAACTATATATAAAAATAGACAATTGAAAGTTTCTAATATTGCCACTGAAATTCACAATGTCAATCTTCAAAGTTCTCCTAAATAACAGCCTTTAATGTAATTCAAAGTTTCTCTGGGTTTAAGGGACCTTCACATCTAGCTTTTATGAGAAACACGAATCTTTTGTTCCCTATCTGGAGTAAGTAAAATAAATTACCAACAGCACCCTCAGAATTCTGAGCCTATGTCTCCAGAGGAAAAGAAAAACTCACAATTCCAGGTTGAATAAAACTGAGGTTAGTGGAGTAAGACTAGATTTGTATAAGACTGGGATCATAAGTCAGCCTTCTGAACTACAGTAAACCTGCAAACAGAAGCTTCAAAGGCTGTACAAAAGTGGTGTGTAACCAGTTATTCATGACACTTTTTCACTTCCTCAATCCTGCTTCCAAACATCACAGTACTGCCCAAACATTGCAGTTTCTGACATCTGGACATTTGATAAGAGTTATTTTCAGATAAAAAGAACCTTATTAATTCATTTAGGTAATTGGGGCCTTGCTGAACTCATGTAAAGTACAGGGCCTACCAAGCACTAAGTATACTCTTACAATGATACCTCCAATTTGTATTTAGGAAGTAACCAAGAAATACGAGAAATCATAAGGGGCTAATATTCTTGTACTGAAAGAAACTAAGATTTCTTGTAAAAGCAATGCTTCAATAAAGAGGTATAAGAAGTCAATAAAACTAATGCTTTATTTTATGTTGACCTTCCCACCTTGCATAGGGGATTATGTTATAGAGAGAAAGAATTAGCTGTCATTGCCATGAGAGACTTTGATTATCACAACAGTTCTTTGTAAAATAGAGTCTGGTTAGTAATCAGGAGTAAAAACAACAATGAAAAGATTATTTTGATGGTGTTAAGGGAAGAAATATTAAGATCTCTCTAGGAAGTTGTGTAAGACCAACTTCCTAATGAGTCCTAATGAGTACAGTTGTGGGGGAAAGAAAAGATGATAAAAAGAGAACCCAAGGGAACCCACGACACTTAAACTGCAAACGCCCAGTCAAAGCCACTTCCCCAAATTCTGAAAAAATACTAACCATATAATTCACCATTCTTCATTTGCCTTAACACCTCGGCAATCACTAAGTGTTTTCACTCTTGGAAATTAAAGTAAATAATGGCATTGCTTTATATCAGAATGATTTTAAGATGGGAAACAGGGAGATTAAATTCTCCCACATATAAGACTACCAGAAGTTAAGTATATAAACCTTGACACCCATTCACCTATGCCAAGCCTCCTCATAACTGGAAAGATGGGTAACTTAATGAGATCAAACAACTATTGAATAATTCTTCTGACCTGCAAAATGAGAACGAAGTAGTCTACAGGTTTGTTTCGCTGGTAGAGGTAGTATTCTGGGGCTTTCTTGTTCTTCTCATCATACTTCAGTTCCTGGATGACATTGGGGTGCTTTAGCAGCCTTAGAAGGATCTTCTCTGACATCTGGGATGGGCTAAATGCTTCTACTTCTATAGATATAAACACAACTTGATATTACACTTCAAATGGATAGAAAAAAATTATACTAGTAATTAAGGTCTTTAGATAAAGAGTATACTTGGAATCGAAGTGATACAATATGGATTAACAAGACTTCCATTTGGTGATCCACTGGGGGCAGATTACCTGGGCAAAATTAGAAAATACTGAATTCTCATATTTGTTTCCTTTAAATTTTCCTTTTCAATTTCAGTTCTCATAAAAATACCCCAATTTTCTGGTGGAGAAAAATAAATATCAACCAGAAGCACACTCCTTGACTGTCAGGATGCCCTTTAACAAGCCACAATAGTCTGACTGTCCAATGACAGCCAAAGGAAGAAGCAAGGATCAGGAAGCATCTAGTTGTGGGTTAGTATCAGGTGCACAGACACAGGGACTCCACATCTCATTCTCCCATTGCAACTATCCTGAGAAATTCTGGGAACAAAGGAAGGTAGAAATTGAGAACAGAAGCAAAGCACATGCACACATCAACATGCACTCCAGCTTGATAATAAAAAAAAAAAAGTAATGATCAATATTTACAAAGATGTCGATTTTGTTTGAAATAACAAAAACCAAAATTACCCACTTTTGGGTGCTAGACTGAAACCAGACTCTATGATAATCTCAGAGGATAATTAAATTGTAATTTTTAAATGATTAGGAATGATATCTCAGAATTAGGAAATAATAATAAACAAGTTAAAGATGCTGTTTGTTTTTTATTTAAAAAATTATATAATATATATGAAAATTATAAATTCTGTATTAGCTTCTGTGCCTCATTTGCATAATGAAATAAGAATACACCATAGATATTTTGGAAAATACAAAAAAAAGATAAAGAAGAAAATAAAAATTATTTACAAACCAACCATTCAGAAAGTCATTCTTAGCTATTTGGTGAGCATTTCTTTCCAGTACCTTACATAGGCACATGTACCTGTGTATATGTGTGTGTGTACACACAAAAACAAAATATACTCATATGGTACACACAGCTTTGTATCCTGTTTTTTCCCACTTTACCTTAAATTATGAGTATTTTCCCACGTTATAAATATTATACTGTGAGCATTCCCATGTCTCTGAAAACATGATCTTTAATGAGTACATAATATTCCATCATGTGGTTGCTGTTTGCCTTCTTTTAAAAATATTTTAGGTATACAGCATGCAGTTGAAAGGAATTAGCTGCCCATCTTGGACACAGACGTCTTCTAGAAGCCACTGGGTACTTCAGATTTTCTTACACTTCCCCTGATCAACAGAGCTCACCCTTCACCTAGAGAGCCATCTGGGGATGTGAGAAGGGTCAGTGAGTCTCTTAAGTCCATTCAACCTTGACCTCTCTGGAGCAGTCAGTGCCGGCTGGGTTGGTGGTTTTAATAATGTGAACGCTTGCCTTCTGAAATGGGCTCAAGTTAACAATCTGATTTGAAGAGACCATTGAGAAATCCATGTCAAAGTTCTTAGAATTTCTGATTTCATTAAAAGCATAAAAGATAAAGACTTAATTTTGAAAGTCTATTTTTCTTCTTCGCAAATCATAGCACCTGTGTTACAACTGATGTCCAACTGTTCTTCCAAGGCAAGCTGAAGAGAGAGTTACTTAACTGTCCAAACAATGAGGTGGTGTCTGGTTGGCACGTTAGCTTACTCCACCAGCTGGCTCTACCATGGGCTTAGCTGGAAGTAGACGACCTGACCTACTGTACACATGCAGTGTGGCACTAACATTCATCCTTACCTTTCAGACCAATTTTAAGTTACTGGTCCACCCCTGGTAAATGTCTCAGAGGGTTCATGCCGACACTGAACATAGGAGAGGAGAGAATTTAAAAAGAAAAAAACAAAACAAAACAAAAACAAAACAAAAAAACAAAACACAAAAGTGGCATTACTTATCACCCCATTTCCCAGTCTCCACCCCCAGCCCACCCCAGTCAGTGGTGGGTGAGAAACACAGCTCCAGGGTTGGTAGAGATTTCAAACTGTGATAAGCTGCACTTGCCTGTTGCTAGGAAACGGTGCATTGCCAAGAGAAGCTGTGGTGATATTTTAACCTTCATCTCGCTGTCTGTCTGTTTAAAGGCAGAAAAATCTTGCTTTCTTTCACGATGGGCAACTTTCTTTTTTGTTCTGTTATCAGCTGAGGGAGGAATGAGAAAAGAAAATAATATGGAAATGCATTGCTTTAGATCAGGGCTCTTGTCGAATGAAAAAGACAAAATATATTGGAGAGGCTAGACTCTCTCTCCAGATGCAAACACTCTACATACAAACACCACATGGAAAGGGGAAGGAAGACAGAATTCTCATCAAGTCAGCACAGCACAGTCATGACACAATCCAAAGTGATGACAGTAGCCTGGTTAGTATGAGCACACTTCATGAAGATTTTTGCAAAAGCCCTTTAATAAGTACATTACTGGCAGACTTGGGCAAAAACCCTCATAGAACTGAGACAACCACATGGCAAGAGGTTATGTAGCCTTGCAGTGCATACCACCACCCCCCCCAAAAAAAAAGTTGCCATCAAGTCAATTCTGATTCATGGCAATCCTGTGCGTGCAGAGTAGAACTGCACCCCGTAAGGTTTTCAAGGCTGTGACCTTTCGGAAGCAGATCACCAGGCCTTTCCTCTGAGGTACCACTGGGTGGGTTTGAACTTCTGGTTAGTAGTCGTGCACTTAACTGAATGCGCCACCCAGGGATTCCCTGGTGCACACACAGTATCGTGCTATCCAGTTCACACTCGAGTGATAAACAATCACTGTGCTACAGAGGACACAAGGTACATGTGTGTCCCTACCTTTAAGAGGCCCCAATCCTCTACTGGAAGAGAAAAAACAAACAGAACCCACAAAACAAAACAAAAAACAAGAAGACTTATTTCATAGAACAATATTTGAATATCCATTTGCTCATTTCTACCCCAGGCGATGAGATTCTCAAAATCAAGAAAATGTGAAGAAGACAATCTAGAACAAGGGTTGGCAAATTTCCTCTGTCAATGGCCAGACAGTAAATATTTTAAGCTTTGCAGGCTATACAGTCTCTGTAGCAACTACTCAACTCAGCTGCGGTAACAGCCACAGGCAATACATAAATGAGTAAGTGTGGCTGTGTTCCAATAAAACTTTATGGACGCTGAAACTTGAGTTTCACACAATCTTCACATGTCATGAAATATTATTCTTCTTTAGATTTTTTTTTTCTTCAAACATTTAAAAATGTGAAAAACCATTCTTCGCTCACAGGCCATACAAAAACAGGTGTTAGATGCTTGTGTGCTATAGTTTGCCGACCCCAGGAAGGTGTCTAATGCAAAACCAGTTTTCAAATATTTTTTCTGGATAAAGAATGATCAAGAAAAAAACCAGTTTAAGCCACAACCCCAACTGCTGGCCCCTTCCCAGGAATCATCACTGCATTACCATTTTCTGCCTAGATCAAAACAAACTGATTACTAGGTTTTTCCTGGGGAGAAAGTGATCACAAACTTATAATTTCCTTGTGCCTCAAATTCTTTTGAGAACTAGGCAGTATAAATCAATACACAATTTAAAAACAATTTTCTAATGGCAATGGCTGACATCATCTCTGATCATCTACGTAGATCAAAAACAGTTTCAAAAATAGGCCTGAAATCGCAAGTTCAGTACTTTGTGTCAGCAACTCCACTTAGGCAACAGCTTTGTATGAAATCAGTTTGATCAAGGCTTAAAAGAAGTTAAACTAACATTTATGTAGAATAGAAATGTAAACACAAAATCTCATAAATGTTGTAATTTTTTTTTCCTTATGATGAATACTACCCCTGGGAAAACACATAAACACACAGGCATACACTTGGTATTAAACAGTCACTTGTATGGAAGGATGAAAAGAATGTAAACACACAAATAACAATATTCTCTGTCATGAGACTTCTGATTACTCTCCAATTGTCACAAGGATAAAACAGACATTAAAGACTGCTCATGAAGAAAAAAAAGGAAACATTTTCAGAAGACAGTCATTAGCTAAACATAAAATTTATTCTTTTCGGGTACCTGGAAAACTTACTCAATTACAAAAGGAGGGACTGAATAAAATTGCTCTGCTTTGAACAAGGCAGGCTTTGTCCCCAGCCCCCCAGCTCATGGGAATAGTCCATTTTTCCCCTCCAAGACATGTTTTAGAGGCCAAACAGGAGAATCAGAGCCCAGATGCTCTTTCTCTAGGCCACCCCCCGGAGCCCCAAACATCTCAAGCTTTGGGGCATCTTTGGCATTATGAAAACCTTGAATCTTACACAGTTAAGAGTGAGGCTGAGGAAGACAGTTTAAGCTCTCCAGTCCAACTATCCGCTTGTGCACTTTGACGAGACAGAATGCGTGTTCAATGCTCAGCCCAGGTTCATGCTTATTTCTTGGGCAAATAAATTATGGACACTTACCTCCCCTTGCCCTGATCCAAGCTTCCTCCTCCCCCACCCAAAAGAAAGAAGGCAGAGAACACGAAAAACACATTCTTACTATGTACCCTACCCTGTCCTGCCTCCCCCCTCCCACCCCAGTAAAACCATAAACTTGTAAAATCACCTTTACCCTTGACCCATGAGTTCTGGAACAAGGAAATTTAAATACTTGTTTTCCATCAATTTAACAAATCTCACTAGCTTTTTAGGTACTTGAATTAGGAATGTGAGTAGAACAGAAATTTATGTGAAAATAATTAGCCTAGTTGTGTAAAACGAAAATTTTGTAAAGAATGATTCTTTACTCATGTCGCTAAATTTAACTGGTGGATATGGAGCAGACCTTTCTGGTCAGGGTAAGTAACATCCAGATCACTGGTTATAAGCAGCCAGTTTTTCAAGAAACAGTGCCACTTGACATTGCAGGATCTGCCTCTTCTTTCTCCCTCTGGTGAAGGGGTTGGTACACACTAATGGGTTGTACTATAAGCCACAGCCTACACACATTGTGCCTACACACACAGCCTCCAGGTACAATGTCAGAAGCAACACAACAAACAAGCAAAGGTTTGGGGAAATTGCACTCAGACAATGCTACTCACTGTATAAATCTGTTTCATCTAGGATCTCAGATTTGATGATTTCTTCAATCACATCTTCCAATGTGACAATTCCCAGAACTTCATAAAATGGATCCCCTTCTCCCTCATTGTTTACCCGCTGCACAATAGCCAGGTGAGATTTACCTTCAAAGAAAAGAAAACAAAGTTTAAGGTGGAATTTTCTGAATTTCCTGAATGAAGTCTTATATATGATTATGGTTTTTAAAAAAGTTACCAAAGTCTGAGTTTCAGCCTTTAAAAAGAGTATGGAAATATCACAAAAAAATGGACAAGTTCCACCAGCCATCAAAAGCAAGACAAATGAAGGCAGAAGAGTGTTATCGTCTGCATGCACTGTGCTGCATCATGGTTTCTTGCTTCCTGATGAACTTGGTCTTCAGTAATGTCAGCTCTTCCTCTGTAACCTTTCTAGCAACTGCCACTTCAGGAGAGCTGTTCTCAAAGTATGGTTCGTGGACGCCTAGAAGTCTCTAAGACCCTTTCAGGAGGTCAGTGAGGTCAACAAATTTTCATAATAATATTAAGATGCTATTTGCCTTTTTCACTGTGTGATAGTGCAAAAGCAATGTTGAGTAAAGCTGCTAGCACCTTAGCACAAATCAAGGCAGGGGCAGCAAGCTATGCTAGTGGTTCCTGTGGTCTCCACCACCACGCACAGTAAAAGGAAAAAAAAAGGAGATTCTCTTAAAAATGCCCTTGATGAAGCAGTAAAATTATTAATTTTATTAAATCTTGACCCTTGAGTATATATTTTGACATCTATGTGTCAAAATGAGAAGCACCATAAAACACTACTGTTATATTCTGAAGCATGACAGTTGTCTGAAGAAAAGCACTTGTGCAATTTTTTGAGTTGCAAGTTGAACTAGCTACTTTTTTTTTTATTATTATTAAACACCATTTTTATTTGAAAGAATGACGAACAGATAAACTGTGGTTATTAAGACTTGGGTATCTGGAAGATATTTTCTCAGAAATGAATGGAATGAGCCTGTCCCATCAAGGAAAACTGACAGCATTTGCTGTCAGTGATAAAATTGAGCTTTTAAGCAAAAATTAGAATTTGGAAAACTTGTATCTGCCAACATTAGCTTGACAGCCTCTCAATAATTAAAGACTTTCCTGATGAGATAGGCGATAATATGAAAATGTGACTTTTCTGATGTGGTATAATGAAATGTGTCAACGTTTTCAAGATCTGAATAATTCAGTGAACCAATATTTTCCAAATGACTACTGCAGCCTGTTACAAAATTATGTGTGGGTAAATGGTCCATTCCGAGTACAAGACAGACCACTGGATTTTTTTTTTTTAATTGTGCTTTAAGTGAACGTTTACAGCTCTAGTTGCTCATACAAAAATTTACCCCTATAATGTGTCAGCATACTCTTCCTTTCTACCTCAGATTTCCCATGTCCATTCAACTAGCTCCTGTCCCTTTCTGCCTTTTCATCTTACCTCTGGACAGGAGCTGCCCATTTAGTCTCATGTATCTACTTGAACTAAGAAGCACACTCTTCACGAGTATCATTTTATGTCTTAATAGTCCAGTCTATTATTTGTCTGAAGAGCTGGCTTCGGGAATGGTTTTAGTTTTGGCTTAACAGAGAGTACGGGGGCCATGTCCTCTGGGGTTCCTCCAGTCTCAGTCAGACCATTAAGTCTGGTCTTTTTACATGAATTTGAGTTCTGCACCCCACTTTTTTCCTGCTCTGTCAGGGACTCTCTGTTGTGTTCCCTGTCTGGGCGGTCATTGGTGGTAGCCAGGCACCACCTAGCTCTTCTGGTGTCAGGCCGATGGAGTTGCTGGTTTATATGGCCCTTATTGTTTCTTGGGTTAATATTCCCTCTGTGTCTTTGGTGTTCTTTATTCTCCTTTGCTCCAGGTGGGCTGAAGCCAATTGATACATCTTAGATGGCCACTTGCAAGCTTTTAAGACCCCAGAGACCACTGAACAAAGTGGGACACAGAACATTTTCTTAATAAACTTTGTTATACCAACTGACCTAGATGTCCCCTGAAGCCATGGTCCCCAGGCCCCCACCCCTGCTACTCTGTCCTTCAAAGAGTTTGGTTGTATTCAGGAAACTTCTTAGCTTTTGGTTTAGTCCAGCTGTGCTGACTTCCCCTGTATTATGTGTTGTCCTTCCCTTCACCTAAGGTAATTCTTGTCTACTTTAGTGAATACCCCTCTCCCTCCCTCCCCACCCTCGTAACCACCAAATAATGTTTTCTTCTATGTTTAAACCTTTTCTTGAGTTCTTATAATAGTGGTCTCATATAATATTCGTCCTTTTGCGACTGACTAATTTCACTCAGCATAATGCCTTCCAGATTCATCCATGTTATGAGATGTTTCACAGATTCATTCGTTGCAGAGTATTCCAAAGAATTTTTTTTAAATAAAGTTTTTATTTTGGGATAATTTTAGAATTACAGAATAGTTGCAAAGATAGTACAGAGAGTTCCTGTATACCCCTCACCCAGTAGTTAACATCTTACATTATCGATATATTTGTCAAAACTAAGAAATTGACACTTTTACATTACGAGTAAGTAAACTCCAGGCTTTCACTGTTTCCTCCGTTAATGCTCTCTTTCTGTTCCAGGGTCCAATCCAGGATACCACATTGCACTTAGTTATCATGTCTCCTTAGTCTCCTCAGACTGTCATGGTTTCTCAGTCTTGTTTTCCATGACTTTGGCATGAAATCCTTAAAATTCAACAAGTATTAGCCAGGTATCCTGTAGAATACCTCCAATATGGGTTTGTCTGATGTTTTCCTCATGATTAGACTGGGGCTATGAGTTTTCTAGTTACATCATTTCAAGGGGTACATGATATCCATGTAACGTCATTGATGATATTCACCTTTATCATTTGGTTAAGGTAGTATCTGCCATATTTCTCCACTGTTAAGTTACTATTTTCTTTTCTATAACTCTATTCTTTGGAAGCAAGTCACTAAGTCCAGGCCACCCTCAAGGAAAGTGGAAGGTAGGGTAGAAATTAGGCTCTTCCTCCTAGAAGAAGTATCTACATATATTATTTGGAATTATTCCACAAAATTTTTTCAGATCAATGGATTTTAAGGTAACAGAGTGCCAAAGTTCATTAGCATGGTTTCAGATTCTACACTGCAACTAACCTTTAAGAAACTACCACTTGTGGAATTTCAGTGTAGTATCAAAGGAGAGTATCCACAATCGTCTAAAACAGCTATTAAAATAATCCTCCCTTTTCCAAATACATATCTGTGTGAGGCCAGCTTTTCTTTATACTTCAGTCAAAATAGTATATCTCAACAGACTGAACACAGAGTTAGGCATGGGGATCCTGCTGTCATCTATTAAGCTAGATAAAACAATGACATTTGTTAATTTTTTTTTGTTTTGGAAAATAGTTTTATAAAATTATGTTATTTATGTTAATATATAATGGATTTATTATTGTTTTACGAAAAACCAAAACCAAACCCAGTGCCGTCAAGTCGATCCTGACTCATAGCGACCCCACAGGACAGAGCAGAACTGCCCCATAGAGTTTCCAAGGAGCGCCTTGTGGATTCGAACTGCCGACCCTTTGGTTAGCAGCCATAGCGCTTAACCACTACGCCACCAGGGTTTCCTGTTTTACGAATATGAGTTAATAAATATATATGTTTTAAACTGCCCAGTTTTAATTTCAAATACAGTAAATATCAAAAGATATAACCCACATAAACAAAAGCTCTAGGACCCTCTATTTTTTAAGAGTTTAAAGGGATCCTAAGACAAAAAGTTTAAAAGCTGCTGCTTGAGGAGATAGATGGCCAGGAAGGCAGGGGATGAGCAGAGGATTCGAAGTCAAATAGTCCTGGACTTGAATTCTAGCAGGGCCACTTTTTAGCCACTTACTAGCTGTGTGACTATGAGTAAACTACATAACTTTCTGAGCCTCAGTCTCCTCATCTTTAAAACCAGGCTAATAATAATTGCTACCAAAGAGGGCTATTGTGAAGATCAGAGATAATGTCGGTACCTAACAAAGACAGTGTCTGGTATTCAGTGGGAGCTCAATAAATGATAACTCTTATTGTTTTATTAATACTGTTCCTCATTTCTAAGGCACCATCAACTTATTACCAGCTTAGTCAGCGGGAAAAAATCCTCACTATGCAATGCACAATATAGGAGAAGTCAGTACAACTTGACCCAGGCAAAGTCAAAAAAGCTTCCTAGATACATTCAAACACCTTGAGGGACTCAGTTACAGGGGCTGAGGCCTGGGGATTGTGGTCTCGGGGACATCTAGGTCAATTGGCATAACAGTTCATAAAGAAAATGTTCTACCTTCTACTCTGATGAGTAGCACCTGGGGTCTTAAAAGCTTTCAAGTGGCCATCTAAGATGTATCTATTTATCCCATCCCATCTGGAGCAAAGGAGAATGAAAAAAACGAAAGAAACAAGGAGAATATTGGTCCAAAGGACTAATGGACCACATGAACCACAGCCTCCACCAGCCTGAGCCCAGAAGAACTAGCTGGTGCCCAGTGGTACCGCTGACTGCTCTGACAGGGATCACAATACAGTGTCCTGGAAGAGTAGGAGAAAAATGTAGAACAAAATTCAAATTCACACACAAAAGAGACCAGACTTACTAGTCTGACAGATACTAGAGAAACCCCTGAGACTACATGGCCCCCGGACACCCTGCTACCTCAAAACTAAACCAATCCCAAAGTCCACGTTTCAGCCAAAAATTAGACAGGCCTGTTACACAAACAATAACACATGTGAGGAAAGCGCTTCTTAGTTCAACCAAGTATACTGGACCAAATGGACAACACCTGCCCAAAAGCAAAGATGAGAAGACAGAAAGGGACAGGAAAACTGGACAAATGGACATGGGGAATCCAGGGCATAAAGGGAAAGGGAAAGAGTGCTGACACATTGCGGGGATTGCAACCAATGTTACAAAACAATTTGTGTATTAGTTTTTGAATGAGAAACTAATTGCGCTGCCAACTTTCACCTAAAGCACAATTAAAAAAAAAAAAACATTAATTGTACACGATGACTAAACGATGCATTTCAATTTGAGAAAGATCTTTTTAAATATTACATGCATCATTCAAACTCCAATATTGATTCCTTCCAACCTAAGACATGTGAAGCACCTAAAACATATCCGTAAATTAAGCTGGAAGAGCCCTGGTAGCATAGTGGTTAAGAGCTTGGTGGCTAACCAAAAGGACGGCAGTTCGCATTCACTAGCCACTCCTTGGAAGCCCTATGGGGCATTTCTACTCTGTCTTACAAGGTCGTTAAGAGTGGGAATTGACAGCAACAGGTTTAGACATGATCTGGAAACTTGATGATCAGTTAACACACTATTTTTTTAAATGGCAGAGGTTTCTTTCTTTTCCTTTTTTTTTGGGGGGGGGTCCTTTAAATAAAGTTTACTTAAAACTTCAAGTTGGGTGAGTTCACCCAGATACAACCAGCCAGCCAAACTAAAAATATTCTCAGTAGGCCAGGTCTGATGAAGTTCCCAGCACTCACTTAGAAACTAGCTTTGGTCCTGTATATTTACAGGCCCTTTTCTAAACTCTGCAGTCTTAAGTCCGTTTAGGCTCTGCCTCAGACCCCTTTATAGGCACCAATGTCTGGAAGCCTAGACATTTAGATTGTTAGACAATTAGGCATCCTAACAATTTTCATCCCTAGCCTGCTCATGCTCAAAGAATGAAAATATTTTGAACAAATTAGACTGGGGGGAAACTTATCAGCAATAGCTATAAACACTCTAGCAGGTCAAGTCAATTCTAGTCTAGTCCATGCAGTCCGGTAAGTTTCTCACATCTGCTTTCCCAAGGACCCAGCATAAGCAGTTAAAAATTCTTGGTGAATGCTGTCTGTCGAAAGTTAAATTCTTTTGCTATTCCCAGCTTGTGATCATTTAAAAGGAATTTTCCAAAGCAAGGTCTAATATTAGACTCAAAATGAAGTTTCCATTCCACTGAGGCGCTATTCTCACCAAAGTAACTACCGCATAATCAGATTGTCTTGGAGCAATTCGTTTAAATGCAGATGGACATACTTGAAATACCAGCTCCACAGCACCAAGGGATCTGACTGGAAAGGGCCTTGCTCCAGGAGAAATTATTTAGACTGCAAATTATTAAATATCTTTAGATAATGAATGCCTGTTTTTTTCAGAGTTCACTTGTAGCCATTCACACCCTTCTCCCCTCCAGTGTTAGAAACTTCTGCATCTACTAGAGAACCACATTCTTCTAGCTTTACAATTCCTGGTGAGAAGTCCTGTTTGCTGAACCTTCTTCCCTGCGCACAGTGAGACAGGTGACACCCCTTGCCCTGCTCGATGCTTTCGGAGAACCGCGACACAGTGCACCTTTCCTGCTTAACCATCCACTGAGGGAGGGAGTTCAGTCTTTAGGCCCCATCAAGGGATCAATCCCAAGCAAAATGTAAATCATTTTTCAGTACAGAAATTTAAAAACTGAGCTGAACTAGGGCCTTTCTTAACCTGAGCCCTCGAGCAATACAGTCAGGATTGAAAGGAGAAAGGCGACTTTGGGAAAACTGTCCATGAACTCACGGATTCCTAACTTACAAAGAGAAAAATAAAAGTATAGCAATCATTAGAATACAAAATTGCAGGCATTAAGTAACACTAAAGCTTTTTAATAAACTTGACAAACTGTATATAGAACAAATAAGTTGCTACCATGATTAAGGCTTGGAGACAGCCCTTTTGGCTAGATGTAAGGTCTTGCAATATCCTAGTAGCTTTGGACTCTCCTGAAACTTAAACCTCTAGCCTCTCTCCTGCTAGTCTGGTCCTAGATATGGAGGAAAAAGGAGTCAATAAGCCAATGGAAAGGTTGCTGGTTCAAACCCACCCAGCGACTCCTCAGAAGAAAGACCTGGCAATCTGCTTCCGTAAAGATTAAAAAAGTAAAGACTACCCAGCCCAGAAAACCCTATGGGGCAGCTCTATTCTGTCACAGGGCATCGCTATGAGTCGAAATCGGCTCCACAGCACCTAACAACAACAAGAAGCCAGGCCTAAGAGAATCTAAGCAGGTCTGTTTTCAGAGTACAGAACATTCAGAATATGAATACCTCTGAGTTCAAATTATGAAATAATAACTTAGATTGTTTCTATTTCTGTAACTACTATGTGCTCAAGGCAGGGCACTTGCACAGATGAAGTTACAGGAACCATATCTTCATTGTGAAAGGGGCTAAATAACTAAAATAATCTATTCAAAGTAATACTGAGATCAACTTTCTGCCGCTGCCTGCTTCCGCTGCTCCCCAAATCCTTATTTGCACATTCTCCGTGGATTGGTAAACCAGCCCAGAGTGGTGGAGGGTTACCACATTTGCATATTTTAACCACACCACCCTTCTAGGCTCAAACTGTTAATGACAGATACCATCTGTATTTTGACAAGAATAATCAACAGGATAGTGATTATGCTGACAAAAAAAAAAAAAAAAAATTTTATTTTTTATTTTTTTTATGGGTACCTGTAACTGCCTGAGGAAAATATGAACTCTCTGGCTATCATACAAGATTGGTGTCAATGAGGTGACACGGAACAAGAGACTAACTGAAATGGTTGAGGAAGTAAGCCAAGAGAGCGGACGAAGAAGAGCAGAATTAAGAACAACTTGGCACAGCTGTACTAATAAAAAAGTGACATACAGTAGTCAAAAAGGCTTAATGTTGTGTGCACAAGGCAAACAGAGCCTGTAGGGTCCTAAAATGCCACTCAAACAGCAGGAAGAAAGCAAACAGAAGATTCGATAATGAGAGAGTCAAGCCAACACTTTACACTCACCATTACTGCTGTGTTGCACAACTTACAGGGGGCACCATTAGCGTAGCATGCAGGGTCCAATAGTTCCCTGATGTGATGCCCTGATGCTCTCACTAACCAAGGACAGGACAATGAAACCATTTGATATGTCTTTATTGATTTATTTTTTGTTTTTTAATTTTATTGTGCTTTAGGTGAAAGTTTACAGTTCAAGTTAGTTTCTCATTCATAAATTTATACATCTATTGTTTTGTGACATTGGTTGCAACCCCCACAATGTGACAGCACTCTCCCCGTTTCCACCCCAGGTTTCCTGGCTCCATTCGTCCAGTTTTCCTGCTTTCTCATCTTGCTTTTGGCCAGGTGTTGCCCATTAAGTTTTGTATATTTGATTGAACTAAGATGCACATTCCTCACGTGTTTATTATTTGTTTTATAGGCCTGTCTAATCTTTGTCTGGATATGTCTTTGTTTTTAAAGAACTTCCAATGTATCTAACCTAGAAATTATAGTAATAACTCAGTAAGTAGGAATAAATTAAGTTCCTAAGAGGGAGTTCTATAAAATTGGTAATTAAAAAAAATAATAAATGCACTACAAATCAGAATTTAGGTCCCCCTACATGGACCTAAATTAGATGAAGCTTGTATTTTTAATGGTCATTTCTTAAATTCCCCCAAGGAAATCAGTTTGCATATTAATAGTCAGTCGATACACTTTAAATAGCATATAATTAGAAGTGGATTTAGTCTGATTTCGCAAAAGCAAATGAACTGATCAAGTGAGATAATGTATGTGAACGTAATTTTAAGTCATAAAATACCATACTATATAAGTATCAGCGAATTACAGATGCACCATTTTCGTCTATTCAGTCGATAAATATTAACAGAATGCCTACTATGTGCCAGGCCCATATCACAGGGATCAAAACAAATCATTGTCCCTCAAGGGGCTTACATTCTAGGGGGAGACGGACAGTAAGAGAAACAGACAATGAAAAGGCATGTCAAACTGTGTTAAATGTGCTACGGAGAAGAGACTAGTAGGGGCAAGATGATATGTAATATAGGATGGTCAGAGAGAAAGACTTCCCTAATAAGGTGACATCTGCGCAAAGCTGAAGGACTGGAAGGAGTCAAGCAATGCAGATACGGGGCTGGCTAGGATGTTCTAGGTAGAGGGAACAGTAGAGGGAGAGGTTTGATGTGCTCGAGAAAAAGCAAGGAGGCCAGTGTGGCTGAACAGAGTGAGCAAGAGGGAAACGGGTAAAGATGAAGGGTGTGTGGGGGTGGGGAGGCAGGACAGATCATGTAACCATCGTGAAAACCAGCTTTTACTCTGCATGAGACAGCAAGTCATTGGAAAGCTCTGATCAGAAGAGTGAGTGACATGATCTGTGTATGTTGTAAAATGGTCACTCTGGCTGCTGTGTCGAGAAAAGGCTTGGCAGCTGGTAGAAGGTGGGTGGCAGCAGGGAAGGAAACCCAGCTGAGAGCTAACTCAGTAATCCAAATGAGAGACAATGCTGGCTTGGACAGGATGATATTATTGAAGGCAATGAGGAGACTTCTCACCATCCCCCCCCCCTTTTTTAAAATAATTTTTACTGTACTTTAAGTGAAAGTTTACAAATCAAGTCAGTCTCTCACACAAAAACCCACATACACCTTGCTACACACTCCCAATTACTCTCCCTCTACTGAGACACCCCGCTCTCTCCCTCCGCTCTCTCTTTTCGTGTCCATTTCGCCAGCTTCTAACCCCCTCCACCCTCTCATCTCCCCTCCAGGCAGGAGACACCAACATAGTCTCCAGTGTCCGCCTGATCCAAGAAGCTCACTCCTCACCAGCATCCCTCTCCAACCCACTGTCCAGTCCAATCCCTGTGATCCTATAAATCATACCCCGTATAGTGTGGGAGATTCATCCACATTGTTGTATGAATCATGATTTGTTCTTTCTTGTCCCTGTGCAGTCAATGTACGAATTTACCATAATTTATCTATTTTCCCATTAATGAATATTTGAATTATTGTAGTTTTGGGCTATTATGAATAAAGCTGTATGAACATCTTGCACATGTCTTTTAGAGAACAAATGCACTAATTTCTCTTGGGTATATACCTAGGAACGGGATTACCAGGTCATAAAAACCCGCTGCCTTCGAGTTGATTCCGACTCATAGAGACCCTACAGGACCGAGTAGAACTGCTCCATACCGTTTCCAAGGAGCACCTGGTGGATCCAAACTTCCGACCTTGTGGTTAGCAGACGTAGCTCTTAACCACTATGCTACCAGGGTTTCCACACTAGGTCACAGGGCAGGTGCATATTTAGCTTTAGCAGATATTAACAGTTTCCCAAAGTGGTTGTACCAATTTATACTCTTACCAGCAATGTCTGAGAGTTCCAGTTGCTTCACATCCTGGCCAACCTGGTACTGTCAGTCTTCTTCATTTGAGCTCACTTATGTGCACTCTCTCTCTTTCTCACTCTTCACCTCCAATGAATTGTTAAATCCTGTGACTCAAGGCTCTTTTAAATGTACTCCTTCAAATCACGTAACTATATTTTTTGGATAAACTTGCTACCTGTATTACACATCCATGCTTTTCCAGCCATATGCCCTTGTTTATTCTGTTTCTTTTGCCTTCAATACCCTTCTTCTGGTGAGTCGTAATTCTCAGAACACATGCTCCAAATCTCTCTTAAGATATGTATGATTGTCTACTTCATATTTTAATTATCGGTTAGGCATACCTTATCCTTCTTGCAAGTAGCAACGGCATCTTATCCACTTTTTTATTGCTCACAGCATCCAGCATATTTCTTCTACCATAGTAGGGGGCCCACAAATGTCTGTCTGCTTAGAGAATGGAGTGAAGACGGGTTATCAGTCATGGGCTAAAATCATCGAAGACTCTGTAAAAGTGAGTGTCCTAGAATGTGTGTGGCATCATGAGGACTGGGAAAGAGAAGAGAGAATACTTGGGTGAAATCGAAAGCAAGAAGAATATAAAAGTCCTCCTCATGGATTCCTTGAGTTAGGGAGGTTAGAAGGAGGAACCTCTCTTGGAGGCAAAAGGGGAAAGGTGCTGTGAGGGGAAAGCCAAGGTTCAGCTAAGTAAAGAGTCAGGATGTCATGGATGACCTGCAAGTGAAAGTGAAGAAAAGGGAGGAGAGGCTGGGCAAGGAGCAGGGGATAGTAACAGGCAGTGATGGGAGAAATGGCTTAGTTGGTTAAGCAGACTTCAGGTTCCAAAAGGAATACAGCCCTACTACATGTGGCCTCTTCTGTAAGGTCTCCTCTTCCTTAACCCCAATCCCTTCTTCCCCTCTTTTGTT